>NW_027507787.1:243211863-243594363 GCF_037356315.1 Lithobates pipiens
GATACGCCCTTCTTTTTTTCTCATGGTAGATACGCTCTTTGTTTTTCTCATGGTAGATGCGCCCTTCGTTTTTTTTCTCATGGTAGATACGCCTTTCTTTTTTTCTCATGGTAGATACGCCCTTCTTTTTTTCTCATGGTAGATACGCTCTTTGTTTTTCTCATGGTAGATACGCCCTTTGTTTTTCTCATGGTGGATACGCTCTTTGTTTTTCTCATGGTAGATACGCCCTTTGTTTTTCTCATGGTAGATACGCTCTTTGTTTTTCTCATGGTAGATACGCCCTTTGTTTTTCTCATGGTGGATACGCTCTTTGTTTTTCTCATGGTAGATACGCCCTTTGTTTTTCTCATGGTAGATACGCTCTTTGTCTTTCTCATGGTAGATGCGCCCTTCGTTTTTTTTCATGGTAGATACGCCCTTTGTTTTTCTCGCGGTAGATATACCCTTTGTTTTTCTCGCGGTAGATATACCCTTTGTTTTTCTCGTGGTAGATGTGCCCTTGGTTTTTCATGGTAGATACGCTCTTCGTTTTTCTCGCGGTGGATAATCCCTTTGTTTTTCTCGCGGTGGATAATCCCTTTGTTTTTCTCGCGGTGGATACGCCCTTTGTTTTTTTCATGGTAGATACGCCCTTTGTTTTTCTCATGGTAGATACGCCCTTTGTTTTTTTCATGGTAGATACGCTCTTTGTTTTTCTCATGGTAGATACGCTCTTTGTTTTTTTCATGGTAGATACGCTCTTTGTTTTTCTCATTTCTTGTTCTTGGGTTTAGTTATCCTTCAATGTAGATGTGTCGGATACGATCGATACATAGTAAACAATTTCCGGCATAGCCAAGTAATGTCTTTTGCACATGAAGAATGTTCATCACCTCCTCGCTGACATTTGACTGGCAGGAAAAACCGCGAGGGACGGCAAATAATCAGAGGAGAAGTCGTATTATGGGATGTACGGGAGTTCCAGGCATTCTGCTCCTATCTCCACTCATCTGTGCCTCAAGGCGCATAGCAACCAATGTATCATCTCCGCCAACACCGAGGTGCAGATAATCCCAGCACTCCGCTCTCCACCTCTACACAATGACAAGCACGCCTGTGTTTAACCACTTGCCTACCGGGGGTGGGGGGGGGGGGATTTTTTCATTTTCTTTGCACAAAGTCTGCATTTTTTTTTTATGCTAGAAATTACTGCAAACCCACCAAAAAATTCATATTTTCTGAAATCAGAGACCCTGGAGAATGAAATGGCGGTAGTTGCAATTTATGCCGCAATGTTCACAGCTGTTTATCAAAAGCATATTTTTTTATAAATACAGTAAATATATAATACTATGAAATATAATACACTAACATTTATTTTAATGCAAAAAAACACACAATATTATACCCATTTTTTTTTTTTTTTTATAAAAAGATTGGGTTGCGTGGAGTAAATAGATTTCAAACTCGTCGAGCCTTAAATGTCCGTTCACATCTCGGCGTATCGGGCGACAATCGCGGGCAATGACACTATGAGACTACACAATCACTACAAGACACCATGAGACTACACGATCAATGTGCATCTTATGAAGGATACCATGAGACTACACGATCAATGTACATCATATGAATGACACCATGAGACTACACGATCAATGTACATCTTATAAATGATACCATGAGACTACACGATCAATGTACATCTTATAAATGATACCATGAGACTACACGATCAATGTACATCTTATAAATGATACCATGAGACTACACGATCAATGTACATCTTATAAATGATACCATGAGACTACACGATCAATGTACATCTTATGAATGACATCATGAGACTACACAATCAATGTACATCTTATGAATGACATCATGAGACTACACGATCACTACAAGACACCATGAGACTACACGATCAATGTACATCTTATGAAGGATACCATGAGACTACACAATCAATGTATATTTTATGAATGACACCATGAGACTACACGATCAATGTATATTTTATGAATGACACCATGAGACTACGCGATCAATGTGCATCTTATGAAGGACACCATGAGACTACACAATCAATGTACATCTTATGAATGACATCATGAGACTACACGATCAATGTATATTTTATGAATGACACCATGAGACTACACGATCAATGTGCATCTTATGAATAATACTATGAGACTACACGATCAATGTGCATCTTATGAATAATGCTATGAGACTACACGATCAATGTGCATCTTATGAATGACATCATGAGACTACACGATCAATGTACATCATATGAATGACACCATGAGACTACACGATCAATGTACATCTTATGAATAATACTATGAGACTACACGATCAATGTACATCTCATCATTGACACCATGAGACTACACAATCACTACATGACACCATGAAACTACACGATCAATGTACATCTTATCATTGACACCATGAGACTACATGATCAATGTACATCTTATAAATGATACCATGAGACTACACGATCAATGTACATCTTATGAAAGACATCATGAGACTACACGATCAATGTACATCTTATGAATGACACTATGAGACTACACGATCAATGTACAGCTTATGAATAATACCATGAGACTACACGATCAATGTACATCTTATGAATAATACTATGAGACTACATGATCAATGTACATCTCATCATTGACACCATGAGACTACACAATCACTACATGACACCATGAGACTACACGATCAATGTACATCTTATCATTGACACCATGAGACTACATGATCAATGTACATCTTATAAATGATACCATGAGACTACACGATCAATGTACATCTTATGAATGACATCATGAGACTACACGATCAATGTACATCTTATGAATGACACTATGAGACTACACGATCAATGTACAGCTTATGAATAATACCATGAGACTACACGATCAATGTACATCTTATGAATGACACTATGAGACTACACGATCAATGTACAGCTTATGAATAATACCATGAGACTACACGATCAATGTACATCTTATGAATGACACTATGAGACTACACGATCAATGTACAGCTTATGAATAATACCATGAGACTACACGATCAATGTGCATCTTATGAATAATACCATGAGACTACACGATCAACGTACCTCTTATGAAGGATACCATGAGACTACACGATCAATGTACATCTTATGAAGGATACCATGAGACTACACGATCAACGTACCTCTTATGAAGGATACCATGAGACTACACGATCAATGTACATCTTATGAAGGATACCATGAGACTACACGATCAACGTACCTCTTATGAAGGATACCATGAGACTACACGATCAATGTACATCTTATGAAGGATACCATGAGACTACATGATCAACGTACCTCTTATGAAGGATGCCATGAGACTACACGATCAATGTACATCTCATCATGGACACCATGAGACTACACAATCACTACATGACACCGTGAGACTACACGATCAATGTACATCTTATGAATGACACCATGGGACTACACGATCAATGTACCTCTTATGAAGGATACCATGTGACTACACGACCAATGTGCATCTCATCATTGACACCATGAGACTACACAATCACTACATGACACCATCAGACTACACGATCAATGTACATCTTATGAATGACATTATGAGACTACACGACCAATGTGCATCTTATGAATAATACTATGAGACTTCATGATCAATGTACATCTTATGAAGGATACCATGAGACTACACGATCAATGTACATCTCATCATTGACACCATGAGACTACACAATCACTACATGACACCATCAGACTACACGACCAATGTGCATCTTATGAATGACATCATGAGACTACACGATCAATGTACATCTTATGAATGACATTATGAGACTACACGATCAATGTGCATCTTATGAATGACATTATGAGACTACACGATCAATGTGCATGTTATGAATGACATCATGAGACTACACGATCAATGTACATCTTATGAATGACATTATGAGACTACACGATCAATGTGCATCTTATGAATGACATTATGAGACTACACAATCAATGTGCATGTTATGAATGACATCATGAGACTACACGATCAATGTACATCTTATGAATAATACTATGAGACTTCATGATCAATGTGCATCTTATGAAGGATACCATGAGACTACACGATCAATGTACATCTCATCATTGACACCATGAGACTACACAATCACTACATGACACCGTGAGACTACACGATCAATGTACATCTTATGAAGGATACCATGAGACTACACAATCACTACATGACACCATGGGACTACACGATCAATGTACATCTTATGAATGACACCATCAGACTACACGACCAATGTGCATCTTATGAATGACATCATGAGACTACACGATCAATGTACATCTTATGAATGACATTATGAGACTACACGATCAATGTGCATCTTATGAATGACATTATGAGACTACACGATCAATGTGCATGTTATGAATGACATCATGAGACTACACGATCAATGTACATCTTATGAATGACATTATGAGACTACACGATCAATGTGCATCTTATGAATGACATTATGAGACTACACAATCAATGTGCATGTTATGAATGACATCATGAGACTACACGATCAATGTACATCTTATGAATAATACTATGAGACTTCATGATCAATGTGCATCTTATGAAGGATACCATGAGACTACACGATCAATGTACATCTCATCATTGACACCATGAGACTACACAATCACTACATGACACCGTGAGACTACACGATCAATGTACATCTTATGAAGGATACCATGAGACTACACAATCACTACATGACACCATGGGACTACACGATCAATGTTAACCTTAAAAAAAATTTACCTTTCAATTTATCGTTCGGCAGAAAATTTTCAAAACTTGTCCTTCATTTTTTTAGGCTCAAAAACGTCCCAAAGATGATGGATTTTGCGCCCATTAACTGGCCAAAAAAACAAAAAAAAAACAAAGGAACTGACTCCAAAGGACAAAATTTCGGCCGATTTTTCATATATTGTGTGGCCAGCATAAACCTTACAACCTTTACTAACTAGGGGGCGCTACACTTCCTACCTATAAAATATCGATCGCGTTTGAGTTACAACTTTCCTCCTTTTCTTCCAATGTCATTAGAGACGCACTGATACCGTTATTTATTTCATTTTATTTTGTGGCACCTATACTTTGTTTTTTTTTTTAGTACTCGCCGATACCAATTACCTCCCGCAACTCTTCTGTTTATGTTTTATATATGATATAAATGATATATATAATATTTTTATTTTTATTTTTATTTTATTTTTAATTGTGCGCTTTTTTATTATAAAATGTGTAAATATATGTTAAAGGTTTAAAAATATTAACAAACAAAGCAAATAAATTTTTTTTTTTAATTATTGTTTATAAAAATAAAAGAAATATCAGCAGGGAAATAATAATTAAATGGAGAAGAATACGGAGTTAATTAAGGGTAATAATGGGGTTAAACAAAGGAACATTTAATAAAAAAATTTCATTTTTTTGTTCTCACTTGACAAGTTGCTTTAAACTAACTTCCATGTGCAGATCAAAGTTAATCCCTCTGATCTGTAGATGAAGAAAACCAGTAAGATACAAAAAAGAAACAACGTTTCTTTTTATCTTTCAGCTGAGCAATGTTGTTGATAAACATTGCTGGCTGCTTTTTTTTTTTTTTTTTTGACAGCTCCAGTTGCTGGGACTTAGTTTACACTTCAGCTGTCTACAGAGAAACCCCACTGACAGCTGAACGAGTCATCGGTTGGCACTGATGCCAATAGCGGCATCGGTACCAGTGTACCCCTAATTGTCGTAGGTCGTACAGCTAGTCTCAGGTATAGTCATGCAGGACACAGCACTGCTGTGCAGGTATCATATGCAGTCAGTGATCGGTGTTTGCTCATTTTCGTGTTTTGTTCAGTAGCTCGGTGGTCATTGTGGTCATGCAGTATCGGGCTCTCGCCCTCAGTCTTCTGGGCTTGTGTGGCCTTCCCTGTGCTTTGGTTTCCACTCACAGTCCAAAGCCGCACTACTAGAGGCTGTGCTATGGAGGGTTGTCACCTTTTCCTAAAGCCAAACCTGAATGCTTTAGTGGCACACAACAATTGTTTGTAGTATGCAAAACAAATTAAAAACAAAAGTGACAGCCCTAGGTGTCTCCATCAGAGTCACCCTTACATCAGGTGCCACATCAGAGCGTCCCTTACATCAGGTGCCCCCATCAGAGTACCCCTTACATCAGGTGCCCCCATCAGAGTCCCCCTTACATCAGGTGCCCCCATCAGAGTCCCCCTTACATCAGGTGCTACATCAGAGTCCTCTTACATCATGTGCTCCATCAGAGCCACCCTTACATCATGTGCCCCATCAGAGCCCCCCTTACATCATGTGCCCCATCAGAGCCCCCCTTACAGCATGTGCCCCATCAGAGCCCCCCTTACATCAGGTGCCCCATCAGAGCCCCCCTTACATCAGGTGCCCCATCAGAGCCCCCCTTACATCAGCTGCCCCATCAGAGCCTCTCTTGCATTGGGTGCCCCATCAGAGCATCCTTACATCAAGTGCCCCATCAGAGTCTCCCTTACATCAGGTGCCCCATCAGAGCCTCCCTTACATCATGTGCCCCATTAGAGTCCCTCTTATATCAGATGCCCCATCAGAGCCCCCCTTACATCAGGTGCCCCCATCAGAGTCCCCCTTACATCAGATGCCCCCATCAGAGTCCCCCTTACATCAGGTGCCCCCATCAGAGTCCCCCTTACATTAGGTGCCCCATCAGAGTCCCCCTTACATTAGGTGCCCCCATCAGATTCCCCCTTAGATTAGGTGCACCCATCAGAGTCCCCCTTAGATTAGGTGCCCCCATCAGAGCCCCCCTTATATTAAGTGCCCCATCAGAGCCCCCTTACCTCAGGTGCCCCATGAGAGTCCACCTTACATCAGGTGCCCCATCAGAGTCCCCCTTACATCAGGTGCCCCATCAGAGTCCCCCTTACATCAGGTGCCCCCATCAGAGTCCCCCTTACATTAGGTGCCCCCATCAGATTCCCCCTTACATTAGGTGCCCCTATCAGATTCCCCCTTAGATTAGGTGCCCCCATCAGAGTCCCCCTTAGATTAGGTGCCCCCATCAGAGTCCCCCTTATATTAGGTGCCCCATCAGAGCCCCCTTACCTCAGGTGCCCCATTAGAGTCCACCTTACATCAGGTGCCCCATCAGAGTCCCCCTTACATCAGGTGCCCCATCAGAGTCCCCCTTACATCAGGTGCCCCATCAGAGTCCCCCTTACATTAGGTGCCCCCATCAGAGTCCCCCTTACATTAGGTGCCCCCATCAGAGTCCCCCTTACATTAGGTGCCCCCATCAGAGTCCCCCTTACATTAGGTGCCCCCATCAGATTCCCCCTTACATTAGGTACCCCCATCAGATTCCCCCTTAGATTAGGTGCCCCCATCAGAGTCCCCCTTACATTAGGTGCCCCCATCAGATTCCCCCTTACATTAGGTGCCCCCATCAGATTCCCCCTTAGATTAGGTGCCCCCATCAGAGTCCCCCTTAGATTAGGTGCCCCCATCAGAGTCCCCCTTATATTAGGTGCCCCATCAGAGCCCCCTTACCTCAGGTTCCCCATGAGAGTCCACCTTACATCAGGTGCCCCATCAGAGTCCCCCTTACATCAGGTGCCCCATCAGAGTCCCCCTTACATCAGGTGCCCCCATCAGAGTCCCCCTTACATTAGGTGCCCCCATCAGATTCCCCCTTACATTAGGTGCCCCTATCAGATTCCCCCTTAGATTAGGTGCCCCCATCAGAGTCCCCCTTAGATTAGGTGCCCCCATCAGAGTCCCCCTTATATTAGGTGCCCCATCAGAGCCCCCTTACCTCAGGTTCCCCATGAGAGTCCACCTTACATCAGGTGCCCCATCAGAGTCCCCCTTACATCAGGTGCCCCATCAGAGTCCCCCTTACATCAGATGCCCCATCAGAGTCCCCCTTACATCAGGTGCCCCCATCAGAATCCCCCTTACATCAGGTGCCCCATCAGAGTCCCCCTTACATCAGGTGCCCCCATCAGAGTCCCCCTTACATCAGGTGCCCCCATCACAGCCCTCCCTTGCCCTCTATCACCTCCTGCAAGCTGGAGGGAGGAAAACACCCAATTATCTCTCCAGCTATCTTAGGGAGCCACAGTCCGGTCTGAATCATGTGCCCAGTTTTCAGGTACATGGCACATGATTCAAAACCTGGACTGTCTGGGTGAATCCCGGACAGGTGGCAACCCTATTCCAATGGTGGGGTGGTCCAAGAGACGACTCCACTGTGTGGCTGTGCTACTATTATATGGTCCTCAGCACAGGGCTGGCCCTTGGGACCCGGCCTACAACCACAGAGTAGCAAGGCCTTGCAAGTATACTGGAGCGGCTCCCTTTCTGGCCTTTGGGTGTAACCTACCAGAAGATGAGTGCCTATAAGAGCTGGTGGGAGGGCTAGTGCTCTGTACAGCCTCCCCTGAATTGTCTTGGGACTAGGACAGTGATGGCGAACCTTGGCACCCCAGATGTTTTGGAACTACATTTCCCATGATGCTCATGCACTCTGCAGTGTAGTGGAGCATCATGGGAAATGTAGTTTCAAAACATCAGGAGTGCCAAGGTTTGCCATCACTGGACTAGGATGTCATCGGCTGGAAATGGGGGTGCTATTCCACATGTTAATGGGGGGGGGGGGGGCAGAAAAAAGAGATGGTCGAGCTGCAGTTTTATTTCCCTTTTAAGCTGAAATGGTAGCTAGACAGGGTTTTGCACGTGCATTGTGGGCACAATTTACACCCCATGTTACATTTAGTGGGCAGTACTGGATTCGGGCAAAATTTAGACCCCATGTCACATTTAATGGGCAGTTGTGGTGTGGGCTTTTTAGGGGTAAAACGGGTGATAAGGAGGTGACATATCATCTCCCATTTGCTTGTCAACCACAGCAGATCACTTTTCAGAGGGGCAATAAGGGCTGGCGCCTGGCGCAAGTGTGAATGAGCTCTAAATGTAAATGGCTGAGCGGTCCATATAAAGCTCAACAGAATATATCTGTGATGGATCTCGGATACCCCCTATGGGAACCTCCGCCACACCCGTGTCTCCTGTCCCCCAAACGCCCCGCAGCCTGCAGACTCGCCATAACCAGCCCTTAACCCTTCTGGGTTCTGTCACAATATCAGTGCTGGAACCAATTATGGTGAACGGGGGGGCCGTTAGCGATTATCTAATCTAGTGGGGTTCCCTGCCATTAGCTGTAGGAGGAAGAAGCCCTATTGAAAGCAATGGGAGGCCGGCGGAACCCGCAGCTATTCACGGGCGCTCACATGTAATTGCTCAAGCTGCGATTACCTTCCAATCATTGGTCCTGGACATAGACAGCCTCCGTCCATGGCTGATCATTCACAGCTAAAGGCGACCTTTTGTATGTCTGCCACAAATAACAGTTTCTGCAGAGGGCTCACACTGTACATCTACAACAAGAGCTCATCGGGGGGTCGCAGGGGTCGCCATTGAGACCCGGGCCCGTGTGGCACCCCTGTATGCCTGCATAGGAGGTCGGCGGGGGGGGGGGGGGCGCAGCATATAGAGGAGCCAATCCCTCCATGTACCAGTGTGGCCTCATCGGTGCCCATCAGTGCAGCCTCATCAGTGCCCACCAGTGCAGCCTCATCAGTGCCCATCAGTACAGCCTCATCACTGCCACCAATCAGTGCCAACTCATCAGTGCCCATCACTTCCGCCTCATCAGTGCAGCTTCACCAGTGCCCATCAGTGTCTTCTTATCAGTGCCTCATCATCATCAGTGTCGCCTCATCAGGGCCCATCAGTGAAGCCTCATCAGGGCCCATCAGTGCAGCCTCATCAGTGCCCATCAGGGTAGCTTCATCAGTGTCCATCAGTGTCGCATAATCAGTGCCCATCACTGCCGCCCATCAGCGCCCATCAGTGTTTTTTTATCATTGCCTCCTCATCAGTTCCCATCAGTGCAGCCTCATCAGTGCCCATCAGTGCAGACTCATCATTGCCCATCAGTGTTGCCTCATCATTGCCCATCAGTGTTGCATCATCAGTGCCCATCAGTGTCACCTCATCAGTGCCCATCATTCTAGCCTCATCAGTGCCCATCAGTGCAGCTTGAATGAATGAATGAATGAAATACTTGTATAGCGCACAATGCGAACTGAATCGCCTCTAGGCCTCTAGGAGCTTCATCAGTGCCCATCAGTGCAGCCTCATCATTGCCCATCAGTGTTGCCTCATCAGTGCCCATCTGTATTTCCTCATTAGTGCCCATCAGTGCAGCTTCATCAGTACCCATCAGTGCAGCCTCATCAGTGCCCATCCATGTTGCCTCATCAAAGCCCATCACTGCAGCCTCATCAGTGACCATCAGTGCAGCTCCATCAGTGCCCATCAGGGCAGGCTCATCATTGCCCATCAGTGTTGCCTCATCATTGCCCATCAGTGTCGCATCATCAGTGCCCATCAGTGTCACCTCATCAGTGCCCATCAGTGTCGCCTCATCAGTGCCCATCATTGCAGCCTTATCAGTGGCCATCAGTGCAGCCTCATCAGTGCCCATCAGTGCAGCCTCATCAGTGCTCATCAGTGCAGCCTCATCAGTGCTCATCAGGGTAGCTTCATCAGTGCCCATCAGTGTCGCATAATCAGTGCCCATCACTGCCGCCCATCAGTGTCTTTTTATCATTTCCTCCTCATCAGTTCCCATCAGTGCAGCCTCATCAGTGCCCATCAGTGCAGACTCATCATTGCCCATCAGTGTTGCCTCATCATTGCCCATCAGTGTTGCATCATCAGTGCCCATCAGTGTCAACTCATCAGTGCCCATCATTCTAGCCTCATCAGTGTCCATCAGTGCAGCTTCATCAGTGCCCATCAGTGCAGCCTCATCATTGCCCATCAATGTTGCCTCATCAGTGCCCATCTGTATTTCCTCATCAGTGCCCATCAGTGCAGCTTCATCAGTACCCATCAGTGCAGACTCATCAGTGCCCATCCATGTTGCCTCATCAAAGCCCATCATTGCAGCCTCATCAGTGACCATCAGTGCAGCTCCATCAGTGCCCATCAGGGCAGACTCATCATTGCCCATCAGTGTTGCCTCATCATTGGCCATCAGTGTCGCATCATCAGTGCCCATCAGTGTCGCCTCATCAGTGCCCATCATTGCAGCCTTATCAGTGGCCATCAGTGTCGCCTTATCAGTGCCCATCACTGCCGCCCATCAGTACCCATCAGTGCCTTTTTATCAGTGCCTCCTCATCAGTGCCCATGAGTGCAGCCTATCAGTGTCTGTCAGTGAAGAAGATAAATTAAATATTTTCTAAATTTTATAACAGAAATAAAGAAAAATGTTTTTCTTTTGTTTGAAAATTTTCGATTTTTTTTCACCAAAAGAAAGCTCTATCTCTCTCCAAAAATGGTAAAATTTGGAACGGGTACAAAAAATATTTTCTATCAAGCAAACCGAGACTTGCACTAAGTCCTCATTCTCACCAGTGCGACAAGTCGCACCCTGTTGTCGGCAACGGAACCGTTCAAACCGGTGTGACTCCCCCGACTTTGTGGTGCCGCACTGATTTAAAAAAAAAAAAAAAAAGTCGCCCCTGCACTACTTTTTTGGCGATTTCAGGTGCGACTTGCATGATGCCGGCCAAGTCGCACTGACGTGCGGCTTTGGAAAAAACGTGCGATTTCAAGGGGTGTTGCGCAATTGCAAAAGCGGCATTCACCAGGGCTTAAGCCCTTGTACACACGGTCGGAGAATCTGTCGGAATGTGTCCTATCGGACCGTGTCGTCGGATAATCCGACTGTGTGTGGTCTGCATCGGACTGATTCTGTCGGAATATCCGTCGGACCCAATTTTCCAACTTGTTGGAAATATTTCCCGACCAACTGGGCCGGACGATCAAATTCCTACATCAAAGCTATTGGCTACTAGCCTGAACGTAGTCCCATCGTAACGAAATAACGTCATCACGTTCTGAACGATCGGATTTTTCGCCAACTTTGTCCGACTGTGTGTATGCAACAGTTTCGGACAAAATCCGACGGATTTGGTTGGCAAAATCTCCGACCGTGTGTACAGGGGCTAAGAATGATACAAAAGTATCAAAGTACCTATTAGGATCACCAGAAACAAAAGAAGAAAAAAAAAAACTTTTTCAACTTTTTTTTTTACTTTTCCCGGTTGAAGTCGCAGGGGTTAGCAGTAAGCGGGGGAGGGGGGAGCCGTATGATCTGGCACAGCTCTGGTCTCCTGAGGATACATGAAATAAACTGATCTGCGATAGGCGGTGGGAATGTGTGTGTGCCGCTGGGGCCTGTGCCATGCATTACGTGTAAATGACGGCTAATACATTCCGCCGGGCCGGCCTGCCGCGCCACCCGCGCCAATTCTTCTTGCAGCCGAAACCCGCAGCACAGATCTGCCATTTGTAGAACAAAATAAAAAAAATAGAGGCCGAGTCTTGTAAACGTTCCGCAGTCACACATTCATGATAGGTTGTTCTCTCTTACAGTGACCAAGATCTGCACTCAGTGCGAAATCGAGCAAAAATCCGAGACCATGCGGGTCCAGTACTGCGCCAGCGACTTCGGTAAGTCTCCTGATGTATGGCGTTCATTAGATTGTGTCATGCCGACCGGTAAATAAATGTACGATTTTGTTTAAAGAAAATTTTAAAAAAATAAAATGTACGTTCGCTTTTTGCGTTATTAATATAACAAAAACCCACGATGCGTTTTCCATCATAGCATGTATTTGCTATAACTTAGGATTAAGGAAATGCTCCCTCTAGTGGCCGTCTGGCTCACAAATAAGGAAGCTATTTTTTTTTTTTATACACATTAAAGCGGAGGGACACCCTAAAAAAAAAAAATAAATAAATAAAATACATTAATATTCTTAAAAAAAATATAAAAATTTAAAAAAAAAAAAACATTATTTTTTTACTTACCAGGAACCCCTGTTGCTAGGCAGTCTTCCTAATCTGCCTCTTCCTATTCCCACGGCACTGTTTCTTCAATTCTTCCTCCTCTTCGGTGAGTGGCCCCCGTTGCCTTCTGGGACCTGTGTTTGTGTCCCCCAGGGGGCCATTCCCAAAACGCCGCGCGGCCTCTCGCATACGCAGTAGGCAACGGGCAGTGAAGCCGCAAGGCTCCACTGCCTGTTTCCCTTAGTTAAGATGGAGGCGCCGGCAGCTGATCCGATGGACGGATCGGCCTCGGGGGACGGCCGACATCGCGGGATCGCTGGACAGGTAAGTGTCTTTAATAAAAGTCAGCAGCTACAGTGTTTGTAGCTGCTGACTTAAAAAAAAAAAAAAAAAAAAAGTCCGGAACGGCCCCTTTAATATATTTAATTAATATATTAATTTTAGGCCTGAAGATTAGCCGAACCCCCCCCCCCCCCCCCCCAAACAATGTAAACGTTTTCCGAAAGCAGAGACCCTGGAGAATAAAATAATGGTAGTTTCCAAATTTTTATTGGCTATTCCAATATTGTGATTGCAGGATTAGGAAATGCTCTCCCTCATGGATGCTATTTTTTTTTTTTGCACACGTTTCAAAAATCATTTTAGGCCTGAAGATTCGGTAAAACCTTCCCAAAAAACTTTTTTTTTCTTTTTTTTTTTTTTTTAAGCAGAGACCCTGGATAATAAAATAGTGGTAGTTCTATCTTTTTATTTATTTATTTTACAAACTATTTTTATTGGGTACAAAAAAGTGGTTAAAAAAAAAAAGCTTTTGTCATATGCCATAAAAAGTACAATGTGTAGTTCCATCTTTTATTTTTTTTTTTATCTGATATTCTATTATTGTCTCTCAGGATTTGGAAATGCTCCCTCTTAGTGGCCGTCCCTCTGCCACAAAGCAAGGAAGCTAATTTTTGCACATATGTTTAAAAATAATAATTTTAGGCTTGAAGACTAGTCGAAGCCCCCCCCAAACAATGTAAACGTTTTCCGAAAGCAGAGACCCTGGAGAATAAAATAATGGTCGTTTCCAGATTTTTATTGTGTGTTGAGTTATTTTGAGGAGACAGGAAATTTACACTGTTATACAAGCTGTACACTCACTACTTTACATTGTAGACAAGTGTCATTTCTTCAGTGTTGTCACATGAAAAGATTTACACAAATGTGAGGGGTGTACTTACTTTTGTGAGCTGCAGTATGTATATCATAGGCGTGCGCATGGGGTGCGCCAGGTGTGCCAGACCCCTGATATTTTCACCAAAGACCCCCAACGGGGGCTCCTAAAAAAAAATGTTTTCAATTATTGTAAAAAAAAATTAAAAATAAATTAATAAAAAAATAAAAGTGGAATAGTAAATATAGTACAATATATATATATATATATATATATATATATATATATATATATATATATATATATATATATATATATAATATATGTGTGTGTGTGTGTGTGTGCCAGACCCCTGATATTTCACCAAAGACCCCCAACGAGGGCTCCTAAAAAATTTTTTTTTAATTATTGTAAAAAAATGTAAAAATAAATTAATAAAAAAATAAAAGTGGAATAGTAAATATAGTACACTATATATATATATATATATATATATATATATATATATATATATATATATATATATATAATATATATGTGTGTGTGTGTGCCAGACCCCTGATATTTCACCAAAGCCCCCCAACAGGGCTCCTAAAAAAAAAAATGTAAAATGATTTAATTAAAAAAAAAAAAAATTGTAATAGTAAAAGTATTAATAAAAAAAAAAAAATTTAATAAATTACTCACGTCAATCTCTGCCATACTGAGGCTGTCCAATAAAATTGTAATAGTAAAAGTATTAATAAAAAAATGTCAAAATAAAATAAACTACTCACACCAATCACTGCCATACTGACGCTGCCCACTTCCATATGTACATACACAGATTGAGCTTTGGCATAGGCATCGTATACCTATAATATATATGTGTGCTGGACCCCCTGATATTTCACCAAAGCCCCCCAATGGGGCTCCTAAAAAAAAAATTATTGTTGTATTAAAAAAAAAAAATTGTAATAGTAAAAATATTAATAAAAAAAATAAAAAAAAATAAAAATACTCACACCAATCTCTTTGAGCTTTGGGGTGCACACCCTAATCCAATAGGCTGCATACACCTATGATATATATGTGTGTCAGACCTCTTATATTTCACCAAAGCCCCCCCCCCCCCCAATGGGGCTCCTAAAAAAATAAAAAATAAAAAATGTAAAATAATTTAATTAAAAAAAAAAAAATTGTAATAGTAAAAGTATTAATAAAAAATAAATAAAATAAAATACTCACACCAATCGCTGCCATACTGACGCTGTCCACTTCCATATGTATATACACAGATTGAGCTTTGGGGTGCACACCCAAAATGCAATAGGCTGAATACACCTATGATATATATGTGTGCCGGACCCCTCATATTTCACCAAAGCCCCCAATGGGGATCCTAAAAAAAACATAATAAAAAAAAAAAAGATTATTGTATAAAAATGTAAAAAAATAAAAATTTAAATATAAAATTGTAATAGTGAAAATATTAATAAAAATAAATAAAAAA
Source organism: Lithobates pipiens (assembly GCF_037356315.1). Classification (NCBI taxonomy): domain Eukaryota; kingdom Metazoa; phylum Chordata; class Amphibia; order Anura; family Ranidae; genus Lithobates; species Lithobates pipiens. Next base: position 243,227,555 of record NW_027507787.1, read on the forward strand.
ATAAAATAAAATACTCACACCAATCTCTGCCATACTGACGCTGTCCACTTCCATATGTACATACACAGATTGAGCTTTGGGGTGCACACCCTAATGCAATAGACATTGTACACTTATGATATATATGTGTGCTGGACCCCTGATATTTCACCAAAGCCCCCCAATGGGGCTCCTAAAAAAAATGATTATTGTATAAAAATTTAAAAAATTTTTATTGTAATAGTAAAAATATTAATAAAAAAAATAAAAATAAAAAAAAATACTCACACCAATCTCTTTGAGCTTTGGGGTGCACACCCTAATCCAATAGGCTGCATATACCTATGATATATATGTGTGCCAGACCCCTTATATTTCACCAAAGCCCCCCCCCCAACCCCCCAATGGGGCTCCTAAAAAAAATATATATATATTGTCAAAAAATGTAAAATAATTTAATTTAAAAAAATAAAATTGTAATAGTAAAAGTATTAATAAAAAATAAATAAAATAAAATACTCACACCAATCGCTGCCATACTGACGCTGTCCACTTCCATATGTACATACACAGATTGAGCTTTGGGGTGCACACCCAAAATGCAATAGGCTGAATACACCTATGATATATATGTGTGCCGGACCCCTCATATTTCACCAAAGCCCCCAATGGGGATCCTAAAAAAAACATAATAAAAAAAAAAAAAGATTATTGTATAAAAATGTAAAAAAATAAAAATTTAAATATAAAATTGTAATAGTGAAAATATTAATAAAAATAAATAAAAAAATAAAATAAAATACTTACACCAATCTCTGCCATACTGACGCTGTCCACTTCCATATGTACATACACAGATTGAGCTTTGGGGTGCACACCCTAATGCAATAGGCTGCATACACCTATGATATATATGTGTGCCAAACCCCTGATATCTCACCAAAGCACCCCCAATGGGGCTCCTAAAAAAAATAAAAAATAAAAATATTGTCAAAAAATGTAAAATAATTTAATAAAAAAAATAAAAAATTGTAATAGTAAAAGTATTAATAAAAAAAATAAATAAAATAAAATAAACTACTCACACCAATGTCTGCCCTACTGACACTGTCCACTTCCATATGTACATACACAGATTGAGCTTTGGGGTGCACACCCTAATGCAATAGGGCATCGTACACCTATGATATACACTGTGTATGTCATTTTTATATTATTTAGTTTATTTATTAAAATGCTTAACCTACGCAGTCTTCCCCGAAGGCCTCGGGTAAAAGACCTTAAGAAAACCAACAAACCAGCATAGCAAGATAGAGAATAAAAAGCCAAGGAGTCCGTCCATCACACCCCAATTAAAAATTAGGGGACTCCAGAAGCTTGTACAAGAAGTTTGGTTTTCAATTTCTTTCAAAATTTCAAAAAGTCATTCTCAAGTCTCAGTTTCAGAGACAAGGAGCTCCAAAATACAGCTCCTTGTACTTCACTCGTTCTCCCTCTGCATGTTTTCTTTCTAAATTTTGGAATCTTCAGTACGGCCAAGTTTACCGATCTCAAGGATGGGGTAGGCACATACCGTATTTTTCGCTCCATAAGACACACCTGACCATAAGACGTACCTAGGTTTTAGAGGTTGAAAATAAAGAAAAAAAAATATTCAGAACCAAATGGTGTACTAAAATATTTTCCAGTGCCCATGAAATGCAGAGTGACCATTACCTTACCTGATGTTATCTCAGTGGCCTGCCTATTCCTCCTGTCCTCGGTCCGTCCTCCTCCTCCTCGGCCATTGTTCCTGAGAGCCGGCTCCTGCCTTCGCCTCTTCCTCCGGCCACTCCTGTGAGAGTCACGGGCCCTGCGTTTCCCTGCCTCTATGGTGCCAGGCTCCCCGAGGGACAGCTGGCACTTCTCCCTCCTCCATCAGGCCACTATGCACTAGGTGGTTGGATACGGCTGGGTATTACCGGGTATTGCAGAGTATTGGCAGGGTATATCAGAGTATTGGCAGGGTATATCAGAGTATTGGCAGGTTATTAGCAGGGTATTGGCAGGGTATTGCAGGGTATGGCAGAGTATTGGCAGGGTATTGGCAGGGTATTGCAGGGTATTGCAGGGTATTGACAGGGTATTGGCAGGGTATTGCAGAGTATTGCAGAGTATTGCAGAGTATTGGCAGGGTATGGAGGGATGGCTGTGACTGCACTTGTCACAGAGCAGTGCTATGGGCACTACAGATGCAGCCCACAGCGCTGCTGCCATCTGATCTGAGGGTATGGCAGAGTGAGTATTGGCAGGGTATGGCAGAGTATTGGCAGTGTATGGCAGAGTATTGGCAGTGTATGGCAGAGTATTGGCAGGGTATTGCAGAGTATTGTCAGGGTATTGGCAGAGTATAGCAGCGCTATGGGCACTACAGATGCAGCCCACAGCGCTGCTGCCATCCGATCTGAGGGTATGGCAGCGTGAGTAGTGGCAGGGTATTGCAGAGTATTGGCAGGGTATTAGCAGGGTATTGGCAGGGTATTGCAGGGTATGGCAAGGTATTGCAGAGTATTGCAGACTATTGGCAGGGTATTGCAGAGTATTGGCAGAGTATTGGCAGGGTATTGGCAGAGTATTGGCAGGGTATTGGCAGAGTATTGGCAGAGTATTGGCAGAGTATTGGCAGGGTATTGGCAGAGTATTGCAGAGTATTGGCAGGGTATTGGCAGGGTATTGGCAGGGTGTTGCAGAGTATTGGCAGGGTATGGAGGGATGGCTGTGACTGCACTTGTCACAGAGCAGCGCTATGGGCACTACAGATGCAGCCCACAGCGCTGCTGCCATCTGATCCGAGGGTATGGCAGAGTGAGTATTGGCAGGGTATGGCAGAGTATTGGCAGTGTATGGCAGAGTATTGGCAGGGTATTGCAGAGTATTGTCAGGGTATTGGCAGAGTATAGCAGCGCTATGGGCACTACAGATGCAGCCCACAGCGCTGCTGCCATCCGATCTGAGGGTATGGCAGAGTGAGTAGTGGCAGGGTATTGCGGAGTATTGGCAGGGTATTGGCAGGGTATTGGCAGGGTACGGCAGAGTATTGGCAGGGTATGGCAGAGTATCGCAGAGTATTGGCAGGGTATGGCAGAGTATCGCAGAGTATTGGCAGGGTATGGAGGGATGGCTGTGACTGCTTGTCACAGAGCAGCGCTGTGGGCACTACAGTTGCAGCCCACAACACTGCTGCCATCCGATCTCTCCCCTCCACTGTACAGATCAGTACACAGAGGGGAGAGAGGAACCGGCGTCATCATGACAGCGGTTTGTTTACAAGTGATCACTCCGTCATTTGAGTGCTTGTCGTATATTCGCACCATAAGAAGCAGGCACATTTTCCCCCATATTTCTGGGGAAAAAATTATGTCTTATAGTCCTAAAAATACGGTACTTGACAAATTTTTCCTTCGGATACTCTGGGCCACGTCCATGCAATGCCTTATGGACAAAACATCCAGTTCTTTCATGGGGCAGCCAATGCGGGGCTCTAAGGGATGGAGTGATGTGGTCACGGCGACCAACACCCGTCAGATGCATTCTGCATCAACTGGAGCTTGTAGATGGTACAAGCAGGCCAACCCAAATACAGGGCATTGCAGTGGTCCAATCGCCTGCTGATAATGGCATTGACCAATGGCGATCTTATCAGAATCTGCGATATAGAGAGAAGTCGACCTCAGGGGGCTCAGGTAGAAGTGAGGTGAGCTCACCACCTGATTTACCGGAGGGCGCAAGTTCAACCTAGAGTCAAAGATGACACCCGGGTCCCTGACCCGAGTGGCCGGAATCGGGAGAGGTTTGAAAGATTCCGGCCAGAGTGGAAACGAGTTTGGAGTACGCCTGGTTACTGAAGATGACACATTCCGTTTTGGTGCCATTTAACTTTCGATTATTGTCACCCATCCAGGACTGGGTTTCCTCCAGGCAGGAGGCCAGCATCACCTGATCCTCCCCTTTCTTGGATAGTTTGAAGTAGATCTGGGTGTCGCCACCATAGACATGGAACGGGAGATTGTGACGGCGAATGACGTACCGCAGCGTAACAATGTATACATTTGCCCAGGACCTAGAGGACGCATTTTATTATGTGTTGGAATTCAACAGTTTTCCTTTCCTAATAAAATAAAATCAGGAGATATCAATTACCATTTACCACCAAATTAAATCCCAATTTTTTTCTGAACACCCCTCCCCCCGGTATGATCCCCTCCCCCGGTATAATCCCCCCAGGCACAATAGCTGTGATGATATGGACAGATTTACACATCAGCGTTGGGTTTGTTTTGGCCTTGGCCATGAAGGGGTTAAGTGGTTGAAGAATCTCATGTAGAAGGAAGGTGAACGATGGATCACCGTCTTATAAGTCCGCCCTGAAATAAATCACTGAGACGAGCCGCTCTGTGATTGGAGGGGGATCATCGGGGGTGTCACATTAAATCTTTCGGAGGAGTCGGCGGCGAGCCGCGAACGTCTTGTTTTTTGTGCTCCTCGAGGGCAGAATGTGACAGTTAGTAATGCGGTTCGTGTTGCAGCTCCACCGGCCCGGAGTCATGTGTGCGATCGATGATAAAAATCAACATACTTTCATTTCACCCGCCGACGTTTGCTGGAGGAACTTAAAGGAAAAAAAAAAAAAAAAAAAAGCGCGTTGTGCAGATGACCGTCTGGTTCCAATCGGAGGGTCTCGGACCGCCCTCCGGTGTACTAACAACGTGATCCAAAAAAAACGATATTTTATTGTCTCGAATCACCAAGTTGTGCCCCTCCAACAAATTCTGCCTTCAACCACCTTCATGGGACTGCCTGGAGGAGGAGAGAGATCGCTGTTCCTGATCACTAGGAACAGCAGATCTGTCTCTCCTCCCCTGTTCAGAACGGGGATCTGTCTGTTCACATTGACAGATCCCCGTTCTGGCTCTTTTTTCCCACGGGAGGCCGGCAGACATTGCGGCCCACCGGTCACACGCATCTACTCCCCGGCAGTGCGGCCTGTGCTATGGCTCTTAAAGGAGTCGGCGTACACCTACGGCGATTTGCGGGAACGAGCCGACCTGCCGCGGTATAATGACGCCGGCGGCAAGTGGTAAATACGAGTCTCGGATGCACCTGACTGGATGAATGATTATTAGCTTTTATTTTATTTTTTTTTACTTTACAGGTATTAGCAATTACATTTCATATATTTAATACTGATTTATATTAAAACTAAGCTTTTATTGTAAGTTTTTTAGTGAATTCAATCAGCATTCTATATCCAACCCCCATATTGTTTCGCAATAGGAGGGCATGGAGAAGGGAGGTCATTTACCACTTGGTATCAGCCCACATGCGTGACTCTATAGTCATGTAGACTGCTCAGATACAATGCAACCCGGAAAGTATTCACAGCGCTTCACTTTTTCCACGTTTTGTTATGTTTTTGTATTTGTAATTTTCCTCAAAAGTCTACAAACAATCCCCCATAATGGCAATGTGAAAGAAGTTTGTTTGAAATGTTTGCAAATTTATTAAAAATAAAAAAACAAAAAAAAATCCCACGTACATAAGTATCCCAGGCTCCTCCCATGTACATAAGTATCACAGGCTCCTCCCATGTACATAAGTATCAGAGACTCCTCCCATGTACATAAGTATCACAGACTCCTCCCATGTTCATAAGTATCACAGACTCCTCCCACGTTCATAAGTATCACAGGCTCCTCCTATGTACATAAATATCACAGGCTCCTCCCATGTACATAAGTATCACAGGCTCCTCCCATGTACATAAGTATCACAGGCTCCTCCCATGTACATAAGTATCACAGGCTCCTCCCATGTACATAAGTATCACAGGCTCCTCCCATGTACATAAGTATCACAGGCTCCTCCCACGTACATAAGTATCACAGGCTCCTCCCACGTACATAAGTATCACAGGCTCCTCCCACGTACATAAGTATCACAGGCTCCTCACACGTACATAAGTATCACAGGCTCCTCCCACGTACATAAGTATCACAGGCTCCTCACACATACATAAGTATCACAGGCTCCTCCCACGTACATAAGTATCACAGGCTCCTCCCACGTACATAAGTATCACAGGCTCCTCACACATACATAAGTATCACAGGCTCCTCCCACGTACATAAGTATCACCGGCTCCTCCCACGTACATAAGTATCACCGGCTCCTCCCACGTACATAAGTATCACAGGCTCCTCCCATGTACATAAGGATCACAGACTCCTCCCACGTACATAAGGATCACCGGCTCCTCCCACGTATATAATTATCACAGGCTCCTCCCATTTACATAAGCATCACAGGCTCCTCCCACGTACATAAGCATCACAGGCTCCTCCTATGTACATAAATATCACAGGCTCCTCCCACGTATATACAGTAAGTATCTCAGCCTTTGCCATGACACTCAGCACTGAGCTCAGGTCCCTCCTGTTTCCACTGATAATCCTTGAGATGTTTCTACAGCTTGATTGGAGTCCACCTGTGGTAATTTCAGCTGATTGGACATGATTTGGAAAGGCACGCCCCTCTCTATATAGAAGGTCCCACAGATAACAGTGCATGTCAGAGCACAATCCAAGCCATGAAGTCCAAGGAATTGTCTGTAGACCTCCGAGACAGGATTGTATGGAGGCACAGATTGGGGGAAGGGTACAGAAATATTTCTGCAGCATTGAAGGTCCCAATGAGCACAGTGGTCTCCATCATCCATACATGGAAGAAGTTTGGAACCACCAGGACTCTTCCTAGAGTGGGCTGCCCAACCAATCTGAGTGATCGGGGGAGAAGAGCCTTAGTTAGGGAGGTGACCAGGAACCCGATGGTCACGTTGACAGAACTCAAACACGCATACATATATATATATACACTAAATTACCAGAAGTATTGGGACGCCTGCCTTTACACGCACATGAACTTTAATGGCTTCCCAGCTTTCGTCCGTAGGGTTCAATATTGAGTTGGCTCCGCCCTTTGACATATAACATATAACAGCTTCAACTCTTTTGAGAAGGCCGTCCCCAAGGTTTAGGAGATGTGTCTATGGGAAGGTTTGACCGTTCTTCCAGAAACGCATTTGTGAGGTCGGGCGCTGATGTTGGATGAGAAGGCCTGACTCGCAGTCTTCGCATCTTTGCACAAAGCAAGGTCCATAAAGACATGGACTTAGCAAGGGTGGTGGAAAATTAACTTCAAGAGCAAAAATTCACATTATAATAATGACTAAAACATATAGAATTAAATGTAAGCATCTAAAAAAAAAATAATAATTCCAAAGTGCTATAATAATGTGAACTTCCCAACTAAAAAGTTGTTGCCCTGTATCTGTAATCTGTATGGCGGATATCTATAGGAGGGTCTCCACCATCCCTGATAAGTTTCATTTTTTATTTATTTTTTCAGTGTGGTTTGTATTATATGTGACATGTGACATCACAGAGATCGCTATTGTGATAATATTGATGTTTATTGAGATTTCCATACATTACAGGATACAGGATCCCACCAATATTGTTAAGTTATTGATTAGTAAGTCCGCGCTGCACTTCTCTTTGTGTAGTATTGGAACACATAACAGTGCTTAGCGGCCTTTTACTGGCACTTTTTAATTTACCTCCAGTAGTTTTTTTGTAAATAGCAGTGCGGGGATTACCTATTATACTAAAAATTGGCACGTGGCATTAATAAACAGACGGATTTCAGTTGTGCCCCACCAGGCCGACCCCCATAAACAATGTGCCTGGCTGCTAAGTTCCTCTCCCCATCCCTGCACTGATGGGCACTGATAGGTAGTACTGGTTGGCAGCACTGATTGGCACTGATAGGCAACACTGATGCATGGTACTGATGGGCACTAATATGCAGCACTGAAAGGAAGCACTGATGGACACTGATAGGTGGCACTGAAGGGCATTGATAGGCAGCACTGATGGGGAATGATTGGCAGCACTGATAGGCAGCACTGATGGGCACTGATAGGCGGTACCGGTTGGCAGCACTGATTGGCACTGATAGGCAGTACTGGTGGGTGCCACTGATATGCAGCACTGATGGGCACTGATAGATGGCACTGTTGGGCATTGATAGGCAGCACTGATGGTCATTGATTGGCAGCACAGATGGACACTGATAGGCAGCACTGATGGGCACCGATTGTCACTGATAGATGGCACTGGTAGGCAGCACTGATAGGTGGAACTGATTGGAAGCACTTATTGGCACACATAGGCAGCACTGGTTGGCACTGATAGGTGCGGACTAATATGCAGCACTAATTGGCAGTACAGATGGGCACTGATAGGCAGCACTGATGGGCACTGATTGATGGCATTGGTTGGCACTGATAGGCGGCATTAATGGTCACTCATTGGCAACACTGATGGGCACTGATAGGCAAAACTGATAGGCATGACTGATGGACACTGATAGGCAGCACTGCTTGGCACTGATAGGTGGCACTGATTGGAAGCACTGATTGGCACTGATAGGCAGCACTGATGGGCACTGATTGGCACTGATAGGTGGCATTGGTTGGCACTGACATGTGGGACTGAGACTGACAGGTGGCATTGATTGTCACTAAGAGTTGGCATTGGTTGGCACTGATGGGCACTAACAGGTGGCACTGATTGGCACTGACATGTGGCACTGACATGTGGCACTGATTGGCACAGACAGGTGGCATTGATTGTCATTAATAGGTGGCATTGGTTGGCACTGATGGACACTAACAGGTGGCACTGATGGGCACTGATTGGCACTGACAGGTGACACTGATAGGTGGCATTGGTTGACACCGATAGGTGGCACTGATGGGTATTGATAGGGGGTACCGATTGGCACTGATCTAGCAGAGGGAGAGTTTCACATTGAGCGAGGCATGTAAGAGCCGCTCAGTGCTTGATACTGTAATGTAATATCACTGCTTGCAGAGACCAGCTGTCAAAACTCTGCGCTGATGTCGGGGTGGGCGGGACCGAACAGCTAGCCTATCAAACACAAGCCAGCGGAATAGGGGCTGGGCGGGCTACTCCGTGTATGTGTCTCTGCTCCCTTTCTTAAACAGCCCAAGCATTGGCTGGTGTTTCATAGCTCATAGAAAGGGGGCGGAGCCACATACACGGAGCGGCCCACCCAGCCCCTATCCAGTTGGCTTGTGTTTGATAGCCTAACTGTTCAGTCCCACCTAATCCTGACATCAGCGCCGAGTTTTGACAGCTGGTCTCTGCAAGCAGTGACATTATATGACAGCATCAAGCACTAAGCGGCTCTTACATGCCTCACTGACTGCTCAATGGGAAACTGTCTCACAGGCAGCTCCCTATACAGTCTCTTGCAGCATTTTACAGCAGATCTCTGAACTCACAGGGTGTGCCCAGGCACACCCGGCACACCATGCGCGCACGCCTATGGCTCCAGCATTTCTCTGTGGAGAGAGGAGTAACTTCCAGAAGAACAACCATCTCTGCAGCACTCCACCAATCAGGCCTGTATGGTAGAGTGGCCAAACAGGGGCCACTCCTCAGTAAAAGTCACATGACAGCTCACCTGGAGTTTGCCAAAAGGCACCTGAAGGGCTCCCAGTCCCTGAGAAACAAAGATTGAACTCTTTGGCCTGAATGGCAGGCATCGTATCTGGAGGAAACCAGGCACCGCTCATCACCTGGCCAATACTATCCCTACAGTGAAGCATGGCGATGGGAGCATCAGTAGAGGACACCAGCTGGTCTGCACAATCTCAGCCTAATAAAAGGTCAATGAGTTTCTGGACTCCTGACAGACCCTTGCATCTTTCATCCAGTGCTGCACTGACGTTTCTGGATTCTGGGTCTTGGGGAAAGCAAAAGAATTGTCAAAGGATCTGCGGGGAAAGGTAGATGAACTGTATAAAACAGGAAAGGGATATAAAAACCTAGCCAAGGTATTGAGAATGCCAATCAGCAGTGTTCAAACTCTAATCAAGAAGTGGAAAATTAGGGGTTCTGTTGAAACCAAACTACGGTCAGGTAGACCAACTAAAATTTCAGCCACAACTGCCACTCGAAGAAAGATGGGTTGCATGGTCGAGTCTCCAGAAAGAAAGCCATTACTACGCAAATTCCACAAAATCCTGCTTACAATACGCCAAACGGCACAGAGACAAGCCTCAAACCTTCCGGCACCAAGTCATTTGGAGTGATGGGACCAGCCAGCAGTGTTCAAACTCGAATCAAGACGTGGAAAATGAAGGGTTCTGTTGAAACCAAACCACGGTCAGGTAGACCAACTAAAATTTCAGCCACAACTGCCAGGAAAATTATTCGGGATGCAAAGAAAAACCCCACAAATAACTTCAGGTGAAATACAAGACTCTCTGAAAAATGTGGTGTGGCTGTTTCAAGTTGCACAATAAGGAGGCACTTGAACGATGGGCTGCATGGTCAAGTCTCCAGAAAAAAAGCCATTACTACACAAATGCCACAAAGTATCCCGCTTACAATACGCCAAACAGCACAGAGACAAGTCTCAAACCTTCCGGCACAAAGTCATTTGGAGTGATGAGACCAAAATTGAGATTTTTGCCCACAACCATAAACACTACATTTGGAGAGCAGTCAACAAGGCCTATGATGAAAGGTCCACCATCCCTACTGTGAAACACGGAGGTGGATCACTGATGTTTTGGGGATGTGTGACCTACAAAAGGCGCAGGAAATTTGGTCAAAATTGATGGCAAGATGAATGCAGCACGTTATCAAAAAATACTGGAGGAACATTTGCATTCATCAGCCAGGAAGCTACGAATGGGATGTTCTTGGACATTCCAACATGACAATGACCCAAAACACAAGTCGACCTGCCATTGGCTACAGCAGAATAAAATGAAGGTTCTGGAGTCGCCATCTCAGTCTCCTGACCTCAATATCATTGGAGCCCCTCTGGGGAGATCTCAAAACGTCCCGTTCATGGAAGACAGCCCAAGAATTTACAGGAACTGGAGGACTTTTTTTTTTTTCCCCAAGAGGAATGGGCAGCTTTACCATCTGAGAAGATAAAGAGCCTCATCCACAAATACCACAAAAGACTTCAAGCCGTCACTGATGTTAAAGGGGGGCGATATACGGTATTAGGAACTGGGGTGTGCAAACTTTTGATCAGGGTCATAGAGTGAAATATTCCTGGTTGATCCTGCCTTCAGCTGTCCCTCCCATCTTCTCTGTGTCCCCACCGGAGGCTGAGATTGTGTAGAGATTGTGTAGACCAGCCTCAGAGAGTTTTTCATAGTCCGGGTTTATTGACACTGTAAACATACTACCACTAAGGGGCCCAAAGTGTGCCAAGAAAATATCCCCCCCCACACCATTACACCCCCCACCACCAGCCTGAACCGGTGATACCCCATCCCCCACACCATTGCACCCCCACCACCAGCCTGAACCAGTGATATCCCATCCCCCACACCATTATACCCCCACCACCAGCCTGAACCGGTGATATCCCATCCCCCACACCATTACACCCCCACCACCAGCCTGAACCAGTGATATCCCATCCCCCACACCATTACACCCCCCACCACCAGCCTGAACTAGTGATATCCCATCCCCCACACCATTACACCCCCACCACAGCCTGAACCGGTGATATCCCATCCCCACACCATTACACCCCCCCACCACCAGCCTGAACCGGTGATATCCCATCCCCCACACCATTACACCCCCCACCACCAGCCTGAACCGGTGATATCCCATCCCCCACACCATTACACCCCCCACCACCAGCCTGAACGGTGATATCCCATCCCCCACGCCATTACACCCCCACCACCAGCCTGAACCGGTGATATCCCATCCCCCACACCATTACACCCCCCCACCACCAGCCTGAACTGGTGATATCCCATCCCCCACACCATTACACCCCCCACCACCATCCTGAACCGGTGATACCCCATCCCCCACACCATTACACCCCCACCACCAGCCTGAACCGGTGATACCCCATCCCCCACACCATTACATCCCCACCACCAGCCTGAACCGTTGATATCCCATCCCCCACACCATTACACCCCCCACCACCATCCTGAACTGGTGATACCCCATCCCCCACACCATTACATCCCCACCACCAGCCTGAACCGGTGATATCCCATCCCCCACACCATTACACCCCCACCACCAGCCTGAACCGGTGATATCCCATCCCCCACACCATTACACCCCCACCACCAGCCTGAACCGGTGATACCCCATCCCCCACACCATTACATCCCCACCACCAGCCTGAACCGGTGATACCCCATCCCCCACACCATTACATCCCCACCACCAGCCTGAACCGTTGATACCCCATCCCCCACACCATTACATCCCCACCACCAGCCTGAACTAGTGATATCCCATCCCCCACACCATTACACCCCCACCACCAGCCTGAACCGGTGATATGCCATCCCCCACACCATTACACCCCCACCACCAGCCTGAACCGGTGATATCCCATCCCCCACACCATTACACCCCCACCACCAGCCTGAACCGGTGATACAAGGCAGGATGGATCCATGACGCCAAATTCTGACCCCCCCCCCCCCCATCTGAATGTCGCAGCTGAAATCCAGACTCATCAGACCAGGCAACGTTTTTTCCAATCTTCTATTGTCCAATTTTGGTGATCCTGTGCCAATTGTAGCCTCAGTTTCCTGTTCTTAGCTGACAGGAGTGGCGCCCGGTGAGGTCCTCTGCTGCTGTAGCCTATCTGCTTCAAGGTTGGATGTGGTGTGTATTCAGAGATAGTATTCTGCATACCTTGGATGTAACGAGAGGTTATTTTGAGTTACTGTTACCTTTCTATCATCTGGAACCAGTCTGCCCGTTCTCCTCTGACCTCAACAAGGCATTTTCCTCCACACAACTGCCGCTCACTGGATATTTTCTCTTTTTTCCCACCATTCTCTGTAAACCCCGAGAGCTGGTTGTGGGTGAAAATCCCAGAAATACTCCAACCGGCTCCGTCTGCCATGAACAACCCATGCCACGTTCAATGTCACTTCAATCCCCTCTCTTCCCTATTCTGATGCTCGGTGTGAACTTCGGCAAGTCGCCTTCACCACGTCTAGATGCCTAAATGCATTGAGTTGCTGCCGTGTGATTGGCTGATTAAAGCGGGACTCCGCGTTTTTTTTTTATTTTAAAGGCCAGCAGCTACAAATACTGCAGCTGCTGACTTTTAAAATAATGACACTTACCCGCCCAGCGCGCCCGCGATGTCGGCACCCGAAGCCGATCTCTCGATCGTCTCTCGGGTCCTGCCGCCGCCATCTTGGGTATGGGAATCAGGAAGTGGAGCCTTTTGGCTTCATTTCCCGGTTCCCTACTGCGCATGCGCGAGTTGCGCTGCGCAATAAGGACGGTCCCCGCTGCCTCTGGGATCTGTGTGTTTCCCAGCAGGCAGCGGGGGGACTTTCGGAAAGGGGCGTAACCTACGCCCCTTTCCGCAAAGAGCTATCCCGGAAGTGGGTGCAGATACCTGTACTGTACAGGTACCTGCACCCCCCTCCCCCCTGAAAGGTGCCAATTGTGGCGCCGGAGGGGGGGAGGGTTCCGATGAGCGGAAGGTCCACTTTAGGGTGGAGTTCCGCTTTAACAATTTGTGTTACTGAGCAGTTGAACAGGTGTACCTAATAAAGTGTCCGTTGAGTGTGGATCACCCCGGGGGGTTGGGGGGGTGATGGGGGGGGGGGGATTGTGGGTTTTCTGTCTTGGCAAGCGGGGAGTTATGCCGCGTACACACGGTCGGACATTCCGCCGGCAAAATCCGGATTTTTTTTCCGACAGATTTTGGCCCAAACTTGTCTTGCATCCACGCGGTCGCACAAAGTTTTTGGAAGATCGACATTCGAAAGGAACGGCCTTACACATGTGCGCCCGGATATGGCGATCGATGCACGCACACATGTGCACATAGGCCGAGGCGTGCTACAAGTGTACACGAACGGCCTCAAGCAAATCATAAACTGTGAAGGGCCGTTTGCCTAGACGTGCTGGTGAGAGCGGGGGAGGGGATCGAGCATCATTTTCTCTCGAAAAGGCAAGCTATGCAATTTGCAAATGTTAGGGATTAGATGCCTTCAGATCTTCAATTCCAAATGATATTTATATGAATGGAGAAAAAAAAAAAAAAACCCCCCGAGCCGAACATCCGATTCTTCATCTGGAGAGACAAGTTCCGCGAGCGTCTAAGAAGCCAGAGTTTATCCCTCTAATCTAATCGCGGTCAACATTCGTAGATCACATTGTATTCCCGAGAATCCGCCGCGAGCTTCCCGCCAAGAAAAAGATTTCACAATGGAAGAAAAACATCCTAGTCTTCTTTTATCTTTAAATACATTTTTTTTATTTTATTTTTTTAATGGGGGGATCTAGCAATGGATTCTTAATCGGTAGGAAAACATGATTTCCTATGACACTGGCCTCTGGGTAATATCTTCATTCTTCAATGACTTCACTGGATTAGGTAGAATGAAAAAAAGATGAAAAGATGAAGATGAAGAAGAAGAAGAAGAAGAAGAAGAAGAAGAAGACAGCTTACAAAAAAAAAAAAAAAAACCTGTTGGTTAGCAACGAAAAGTATGATTTAAACAAAAACATATCTGTAGCCGGAGGTGTAATATCGCACAACGCACGGCGCTGAGTTTGTATGACACGGGCTGTGTGCTGCGGAGGAATGTGTGACTTTATTTGGGTTAAGAAGCTGGCCGACGCGTTTGGCTCCAAATACTGGATTTCATTCATCGGGCTGACTATAAAGTTTAGTAAATATTAATTATTAGAGCATAAACAGAATACTTGGCATGGGTGATTATATTACCCTAAATCACAGTACAATTTTTTTTTATAGACTAGTGTATATATATATATATATATATATATATATATATATATATATATATATATATATATATATATATATATATAAAGAATATATATATATATATATATATATATATATATATATATATATATATATATATATATATACATACACTGTATGTGTGTGTGTGTATATATATATATATATATATATATATATATATATATATATATATATATATATGTATGCATGTCTATACTAGTCATTTATATATATATATATATATATATATATATATATATACTTTTTTTCTTTCTTTATATTTTTATTATTATTAATAAAAATAAAACTTTCTAGTGTGCACACTAGTCATTATAGTTTTAGAAGAGAAAAAAAAATACTATCTATTTATTTTTATATATATATATATATATATATATATATATATATATATATATATATATATATATATATATATATATATATAATTATTATTTTTCTAGTATATATACTAGTCATTATAGTTTATAATGAAAAAAATATATATGTGTGTGTGTGTTGTGTATGTCTGTGTGTGTGTGTGTATATATATATATATATATATAATATAATTATTATTATTTTTGTTATAGTTAGAGTAGAATTAAAAAAATAATATCTATATCTATAGCTATATATATCTATACATATCTTTATATAATATATACATATATATATATATATATATATATATATATATATATATATATATATATATATATATATATAGCTCTATATACAGTATACACTGAGTAAAATTATAAACACAGCACGTTTGTGTTTGCCGCTATTTATCATGAGCTGAACTCAAAGATCTGTGACTTTTTCTATGTACACGGAAGGCCTGTTTCTCTCAAATATTGTTCAGTGTTCACAAATCTGTCTAAGGCTGGGTTCACACTATAGCGATGCGGGAACGCCGCGAATCCGCGGCGTTTTCCCGCATCGCATGCCTCCCGCCGGCAGTTCACACTGCCCTATGCGGACGGCTGGGAGTGTCAATGAAATGTTAATGACACCCCCAGATCCGTCCGCATATCGCAGTGCGATCTGCAAACTCGGACAGGAATCGGATCGCATGGTGTGAACACCCATGCGATCCGATTCTGCTGCGGACCAAAAAAAGGGTCCCGTGCGAGTTTGCTGCGGGAGCGATGCGAATTCAGCCATACTATCTGTATACTATCTATATGGCTGAACTCGCATCGCTACAGAGATCCGATGTGATTTGCACTGCAGTGCGGTGCGAATCACATCCGGATCTCCCCCCCGCAGCAGTGTGAACCTAGCCTAAATCTGTGGTTGGTGAGCACTTCACCTTTGCCGAGATGATCCATCCACCTCACAGGTGCGGCATATCAAGATGCGGATTAGACAGAATGATTATTGCACAGGTGTGCCTTAGTCTGGCCACAATAAAAGGTAACTCTAAAATGTGCACTTTTACTGTATTGGGGGAGTGGGGGGGTCCGGGGGGGGGGGGGGTCTGAAAACCAGTCATTATCTGGCGTGACCACCATTTGCCTCGCGCAGTGCCGCACATCTCCTTGGCATAGAGTTGATCAGGTTGTTGATCGTGGCCGGTGGAATGTCGGTCTATTCCTCTTCAATGGCGGTGTGAAGTTGCTGGATATTGGCAGGAACTGGAACGCGTTGTCGCATCCGCCGATCCAGAGCACCCTGAACACGCTGGATGGGTGACATGTCCGGGGAGTGTGCTCACCATGCAAGAACCGGGATGTTTTCAGCTTCCAGATCCTTGCACCACGGGGGGTTGGGCATTGTCATGCTACAAGATGAGGTGATGGTGGTGGATGAGCGGCACAACAACGGGCCTCAGGGTCTCCTCACGGTGTTGGTTGTTCATAGCATATGCCTGTCCATACCATAACCCCACCCCCACCATGGGCCACTCCACCCCCAACGCTGACATCAGCAAAACCGCGCAACCAAACAACGCCATACATGCCGTCTGCCATCTGCCTTGTAGAGGGGAAAACCGGGATTCATCTGAAAACCAGGATTCATCCGAAAACCAGGATTCATCTGAAAACCGGGATTCCTCCGAAAACTGGGATTCATCCAAAAAACAGGATTCATCTGAATAATGGGATTCATCCGAAAAATGGGATTCATCCGAAAACCAGGATTCATCCGAAAAATGGGATTCATCTGAAACCCGGGATTCATCTAAAAAACCGGGATTCCTCCGAAAACTGGGATTCATCTGAAAAATGGGATTCATCCGAAAACCGGGATTCATCTGAAAAATGGGATTAATCCGAAAACCGGGATTCATCCAAAAAACAGGATTCATCTGAATAACGGGATTCATCCGAAAAACAGGATTCATCTGAATAATGGGATTCATCCGAAAACCGGGATTCATCTGAAAAATGGGATTCATCCGAAAACCGGGATTCATCCAAAAAACAGGATTCATCTGAATAACGGGATTCATCAGAAAACCGGGATTCATCTGTGAAGTGGCAGACACATCGAATGTCAGCATTTGGCCACTCAAGTCGGCTACGATGACAAACTGCAGTCCTTCTGAGGATTTGCGCTAGGAGGAGTGATTTTTTTGGGAGTTGATTTGGGCGGGAGGGATTTGCGGAGAGAGAGGATTTGAGCTGGGAGGGGGGATGGGGGAGGCAAAGATTTGTGCTTGGAGGGGGAATTTTTGAAGGGATTTTTGCTGGGGGGTTGGGGTGAAGGGGGTTGGGGAGATTTGAGGGGTAATGGATTTGTTCTAGGACGAGTGATTTTTATGGGGGGGGGGCGCAATTTGTACAGGAGGGATTTGCAGAGAGAGGGGATTTGAGCTGGGAGGAGGGATGGGAAGGGAGAAAGATTTTTGCTGAGAGGGGGGATGTGTGGGAAGATTTGTGCTAGGAGGGGGGATTTGTGGGAAGATTTGTGCTGGGAGGGGGAATATATGGGAGGATTTGTGCTGGGAGGGGGGATTTGTGGTAAGACTTGTGCTGGGAGGGGGGCTTTGCGGGAGGATTTGTGCTGGGAGGGGGAATATATGGGAGGATTTGTGCTGGGAGGGGGGATTTGTGGTAAGACTTGTGCTGGGAGGGGGGATTTGCGGGAGGATTTGTGCTGGGAGGGGGAATATATGGGAGGATTTGTGCTGGGAGGGGGATTTGTGGGAAGATTTGTGCTGTGAGGGGGGATTTGTGGGAGGATTTGTGCTGGGGGGGGAATATATGGGAGGATTTGTGCTGGGAGAGGGGATTTGTGGGAAGATTTGTGCTGGGAGGGGGAATATATGGGAGGATTTGTGCTTGGAGAGGGTATTTGTGGGAAGATTTGTGCTGGGAGAGGGGATTTGTGGGAGGATTTGTGCTGGGAGGGGGGATTTGTGGGAGGATTTATGCTGGGAGGGGGGATTTGAAGTGCGGGGGGGTACTGAAAGGTAAAGGATGTGTCCTAGGTGGAGTGATTTTTTTATGGGGGTTCAATTTGTGCGGGAGGGAATTGCGGAGATAGAGGATCTGAGCTGAGAGGGGGGATGGTGCGGTGGGCAAAGATTTGTGCGGGGGGGGGGGATTTGTGCTGGGAGAGGGGATTTGGAGTGATGGGGGAGAGGATGTGTACTGACAGGGGAAATTTGAGAGGTAAAGGATTTGTGCTAGGAGGAGTGATTTTTTTTTTGGGGGGGGGGGGTCTTTTTGCAGGAGGTATTTGCGGAAAGAGAGGATTTGAGCTGGGAGGGATAAATGGGGGAGAGATTTGTGCTGGGAGGAGGAGGAACTTATGTTTAGGGGGTAAGCATGCAGATCAGATTAGTGCACCTTTGTTTTGGGGGGGGGGGGGTTGCTGACATATAAAGTCCATACATCATGGGGGGGGGGGGCATTTGGCACGTCCCCCTGGCTTCTAGATTACCTTGTCCCGGCTCTGCGCCAGATGATGATAATGAACCCCCCAATCAGAATCAGTTTGCAGAGAACATGGGGAAAGAAACAGCTATTTCTGCAGAGCCACAAAGTTTTATTTTTCATAATCCCCTCCATGTATATCCGCTCACCGGATACTTTATTAGGTCCCCCTCGCTAGTCCCGGGTTGGACCCCCTTTTGCCTTCATTCTTGGTGGCAGAGATACAACAAGGTGTTGCCGTTCCTCAGAGATTTTGCTCCATAGTGACATGATAACATCACACAGTTGCTGCAGATTTGTCAGCTGCACATCCATGACGCCGAATCTCCCGTTCCACCACATCCCAGCGGTGCTCTATTGGATGAGATGTGGTGAGTGTGGAGGCCATTGGAGGACAGGGACCTCATTGTCCAGTGGTGAGATGATTGGAGCTTTGTGACATGGGGCATTATCCTGCTGGAAGGAGCCATCAGAAGATGGGGACACTGTAGTCATAAAGGGATGGACATGGTCAGCAACAATACTCAGGGGGGCCGTGGTGATAAAACCATCAATTGGTACTAAGGGGCTCAAAGTGTGCCAAGAAAATACCCCCCACACCATTACACCCCCACCACCAGCCTGAACCGGTGATATCCCATCCCCCACACCATTACACTCCCCACCACCAGCCTGAACCGGTGATATCCCATCCCCCACACCATTACACCCCCACCACCAGCCTGAACCGGTGATATCCCATCCCCCACACCATTACACCCCCACCACCAGCCTGAACCGGTGATACCCCATCCCCCACACCATTACACCCCCACCACCAGCCTGAACCGGTGATATCCCATCCCCCACACCATTACACCCCCACCACCAGCCTGAACCGGTGATACCCCATCCTCCACACCTTTAGACCCCCACCACCAGCCTGAACCGGTGATACCCCATCCCCCACACCATTACACCCCCACCACCAGCCTGAACTAGTGATATCCCATCCCCCACACCATTACACCCCCCACCACCAGCCTGAACCAGTGATACCCCATCCCCCACACCATTACACCCCCACCACCAGCCTGAACCGGTGATACCCCATCCCCCACACCATTACACCCCCCACCACCAGCCTGAACCGGTGATATCCCATCCCCCACACCATTACACCCCCACCACCAGCCTGAACCGGTGATACCCCATCCCCACACCATTACACCCCCACCACCAGCCCTGAACCGGTGATATCCCATCCCCCACACCATTACACCCCCACCACCAGCCTGAACCGGTGATATCCCATCCCCCACACCATTACACCCCCACCACCAGCCTGAACCGGTGATACCCCATCCCCCACACCATTACACCCCCACCACCAGCCTGAACCGGTGATATCCCATCCCCCACACCATTACACCCCCACCACCAGCCTGAACCGGTGATACCCCATCCTCCACACCTTTAGACCCCCACCACCAGCCTGAACCGGTGATACCCCATCCCCCACACCATTACACCCCCACCACCAGCCTGAACCGGTGATATCCCATCCCCCACACCATTACACCCCCATCACCAGCCTGAACCGGTGATACCCCATCCCCCACACCATTACACCCCCCACCACCAGCCTGAACCGGTGATACCCCATCCCCCACACCATTACACCCCCACCACCAGCCTGAACCGGTGATACCCCATCCCCCACACCATTACACCCCCACCACCAGCCTGAACCAGTGATACCCCATCCCCCACACCATTACACCCCCACCACCAGCCTGAACCGGTGATACCCCATCCCCCACACCATTACACCCCCCACCACCAGCCTGAACCGGTGATATCCCATCCCCCACACCATTACACCCCCACCACCAGCCTGAACCGGTGATACCCCATCCCCCACACCATTACACCCCCACCACCAGCCTGAACCGGTGATATCCCATCCCCCACACCATTACACCCCCACCACCAGCCTGAACCGGTGATATCCCATCCCCCACACCATCACACCCCCACCACCAGCCTGAACCGGTGATACCCCATCCCCCACACCATTACACCCCCACCACCAGCCTGAACCAGTGATATCCCATCCCCCACACCATTACACTCCCACCACCAGCCTGAACCGGTGATACCCCATCCCCCACACCATTACACCCCCACCACCAGCCTGAACCGGTGATACCCCATCCCCCACACCATTACACCCCCACCACCAGCCTGAACCGGTGATACCCCATCCCCCACACCATTACACTCCCACCACCAGCCTGAACCGGTGATACCCCATCCCCCACACCATTACACCCCCACCACCAGCCTGAACCGGTGATATCCCCATCCCCCACACCATTACACCCCCACCACCAGCCTGAACCGGTGATATCCCATCCCCCACACCATTACACCCCCACCACCAGCCTGAACCGGTGATACCCCATCCCCCACACCATTACACCCCCACCACCAGCCTGAACCGGTGATATCCCATCCCCCACACCATTACACCCCCACCACCAGCCTGAACCGGTGATACCCCATCCTCCACACCTTTAGACCCCCACCACCAGCCCTGAACCGGTGATACCCCATCCCCCACACCATTACACCCCCACCACCAGCCTGAACCGGTGATATCCCATCCCCCACACCATTACACCCCCATCACCAGCCTGAACCGGTGATACCCCATCCCCCACACCATTACACCCCCCACCACCAGCCTGAACCGGTGATACCCCATCCCCCACACCATTACACCCCCACCACCAGCCTGAACCGGTGATACCCCATCCCCCACACCATTACACCCCCACCACCAGCCTGAACCAGTGATACCCCATCCCCCACACCATTACACCCCCACCACCAGCCTGAACCGGTGATACCCCATCCCCCACACCATTACACCCCCCACCACCAGCCTGAACCGGTGATATCCCATCCCCCACACCATTACACCCCCACCACCAGCCTGAACCGGTGATACCCCATCCCCCACACCATTACACCCCCACCACCAGCCTGAACCGGTGATATCCCATCCCCCACACCATTACACCCCCACCACCAGCCTGAACCGGTGATATCCCATCCCCCACACCATCACACCCCCACCACCAGCCTGAACCGGTGATACCCCATCCCCCACACCATTACACCCCCACCACCAGCCTGAACCAGTGATATCCCATCCCCCACACCATTACACTCCCACCACCAGCCTGAACCGGTGATACCCCATCCCCCACACCATTACACCCCCACCACCAGCCTGAACCGGTGATACCCCATCCCCCACACCATTACACCCCCACCACCAGCCTGAACCGGTGATACCCCATCCCCCACACCATTACACTCCCACCACCAGCCTGAACCGGTGATACCCCATCCCCCACACCATTACACCCCCACCACCAGCCTGAACCGGTGATACCCCATCCCCCACACCATTACACCCCCACCACCAGCCTGAACCGGTGATACCCCATCCCCCACACCATTACACCCCCACCACCAGCCTGAACCGGTGATACCCCATCCCCCACACCATTACACCCCCACCACCAGCCTGAACCGGTGATATCCCATCCCCCACACCATTACACTCCCACCACCAGCCTGAACCGGTGATACCCCATCCCCCACACCATTACACTCCCACCACCAGCCTGAACCAGTGATACCCCATCCCCCACACCATTACACCCCCACCACCAGCCTGAACCAGTGATACGAGGCAGGATGGATCCATGCGCCAAATTCTGACTCCACCATCTGAATGTTGCAGCTGAAATCCAGACTCATCAGACCAGGCAACGTTTTTCCAATCTTCTATTGTCCAATTTTGGTGATCCTGTGCCAGTAGCCTCAGTTTCCTGTTCTTAGCTGACAGGAGTGGCGCCCGGTGTGGTCTTCTGCTGCTGTAGCCCATCTGCTTGAAGGTTGGATGTGGTGTGTATTCAGAGATGGCATTCTGCATACCTTGGGTGTAACGAGAGGTTATTTTAAGTTACTGTTACCTTTCTATCATCTGCTCTGACCTCCAACAAGGCATTTTTCCTCCACACACTGGATATTTTCTCTTTTTTCCCACTTTTCTCTGTAAACCCCCGAGAGCTGGTTGTGGGTGAAAATCCCAGAAATACTCAAACCGGCCCCGTCTGCCACCAACAACCCATGCCACGTTCAAAGCCACTTCAATCCCCTTTCTTCCTTATTCTGATGCTCGGTGTGAACTTCGGCAAATCGTCTTCACCACGTCTAGATGCCTAAATGCATTGAGTTGCTGCCGTGTGATTGGCTGATTAGCAATTTGTGTTACTGAGCACTTGAACAGGTGTACCTACCCTGTTTCCCCTAAAATAAGACCTAGCGTGATTGTCGAAGATTGCTGCAATATAAGCCCTACTCCCCAAATAAGCCCTACCCTGAAAATAAGACCTACAAGGACTTAAACTAGGGCTTATTTGGGGGGGTAGGGCTTATATTGCAGCCATCACCGACAATCACACTAGGTCTTATTTTAGGGGAAACAGGGTAATAAAGTGTGCAGTGAGTGTGGATCACCCGGGGGGAGGGGGATGGGGGTTTCTCTCTCGACAAGCGGGGAGTTATGCCGCGTACACACGGGTCGGACATTCCGATGACAAAATCCAGATTTTTTTCCCACGGATTTCGGCCCAAACTTGTCTTGCATACACACACGGTCGCACAAAGTTGTCAGACAATCCGATCGTTCTGAACGCGGTGACGTAGAACGCGTACGACGGGACTATAAACGGATCAGTAGCCAATAGCTTTCGTCTCGTCATTTATTCTGAGCCACGCACGGCACTGCGCCCGTCGGAATTGTCTACACGCGATCGGGATTTAAACGATCGGATTTTGTTGTCGGAAAAATTTTAGATCCGGCTCTCAAGCTTTGTGCGTCGGAAAATCCGGCAGAAAAAGTCCGATGGAGCCGGCGCACACACACGGTCGGATTTTTCCGTCGGGAAGCGGGAGCGTGTGTACGGGGGGGCAGGACACTTCCAGTGCTATTAATACTTCGCAGAACACGAGGACCGAATGTTCAATTCCACAGGATATAAAAATAGCGACCTTCAGACGTATTTATGTGATATCCGCTCACATCCTCTCCAAATGCCGAATTATCATCACATCTAAAGAAAACAACGCCGCTTCATATGGGGCCCGGATTCGGCTTTCATTTATTTTTATTTTTCCGATTTGTTTAGATATTGTGAAAGGCTGCGAGCGATTTCTGCCGCTGATTAATACGGCCGATAAAGAGCCGGGTGGAAGGGGAGAAAAGTTAACATGTTCTGTTCATTCTGACATTTGGCACCGGCTGATTCATCGTTTCTTAAGGACATTTTTATTTTTATTTTTTGTAATCCAGGCTGCGATCCCCTATGAATATAATCATCAATTAAAATTTTTTTTTTTATATATATATATATTTAATTTTTATTATTAATATTATTTTATTTAAATATTTTTTTTCTAGTATGTATACTATTCTATATAAAGTAGTATATATAGAATTTTATATATATATATATATATATATATATATATATATATATATATATATATATATATAGGGGGCTGCGATCCCCTATGAATATAATCATTAAATAAATAAATAAATTATATATATATATATATATATATATATATATATATATATATATATATTTATTATTATTAACATTATTATTATTATTGTTATTATTTTATTTAAATATTTTTTTCTAGTATGTATACTATTCTATATAAAGTAGTATATGTAGAATTTTATATATATATATATATATATATATATATATATATATATATATATATATATATATATATATATATGGGGCTTCGATCCCCTATGAATATTATCATCAATTAAAACATAAATACTATATATATATATATATATATATATATATATATATATATATATATATATATATTATTAACATCATTATTATTATTATTTTTTAATTTAAATATTTTTTTCTAGTATGTATACTATTCTATATAAAGTAGTATATATAAAATTTTATATATATATATATATATATATATATATATATATATAGGGGGCTGCGATCCCCTATGAATATAATCATCAATTAAAAATAAATAAAAATAAATACATATATATATATATATATATATAATTATTATTATTATTATTATTAACATTATTATTTTATTTAAATATTTTTTTTCTAGTATGTACTATTCTATATAAAGTAGTATATATAGAATTATATATATATAAATAAATTATATACGATCATAGATTAGGTGAAGGTGTACGTAGGAGATCGCCGTCGGTAGCCGTTATGTATCGCACATTGGGGGGGGGGGGGGGGTTGATTTAACAAAGGCGAATAGACTGTGCACTCTGCAAGAGCAGCTGCTCCAGGGCTTAGTAAATGAGGGGAAGCCCTGCTGACTTCCGTCATCCAATCAGGTGCAACAGCCTACAGCATTTACCTTTATTTAATCAACCCCCCCCCCCCCCTCCCATGGGTACAGTTTTAGCAAATTTCCCCCAAAGGAACATATACAGCGGGTATAGAAAAGAATACCCCCCCCCTTTAATCACTTAAGGACCGGGCCTATTTTTGAGTTACGCTCCATGCACAGACGTTTTTGGGAGTTTGGACATTTTTTTTTAACAGCCCATGAACTCCCCTCTATGTTATCCTATGTGTCCATAGAACACTAGGGTTGCCACCTGTTTGGGATTCACCCGGACAGTTCGGGTTTGGAATCATTCGTCCGGGTTTCAGGGTGTCTGAGACCCGGACATATTATTCAGGCTGGATTAAGTCTCCCCCCCCTTCCCTCTCCTGCCTCCAAGTGAGTAGGCTAAGGTAAATCAGGGTTCTCAGAGCTCCCCCTTACATCAGAGCTCCCCTTTACATCCGAGTCGTCTTTGTACACCAGAGCATCCCTTATGTTATGGTCTCCCTTACATCAGAGTCTGCTGAGTCCCCGCTTACAGTGAAGGGGAACTCTGTGAGTTCAGATGTAAAGGGGGAACTCTGTGGATTGTGATGTAAAGGGGGAACTCTGTGGACTGTGATGTAAAGGGGGAACTCTGTGGACTGTGATGTGAAGGGGGAACTCTGTGGATTCTGATGTAAAGGGGGAACTCTGTGGACTGTGATGTAAAGGGGGAACTCTGTGGATTCTGATGTAAAGGGGGAACTCTGTGGACTGTGATGTAAAGGGGGAACTCTGTGGACTGTGATGTAAAGGGGGAACTCTGTGGACTGTGATGTAAAGGGGGAACTCTGTGGACTGTGATGTAAAGGGGGAACTCTGTGGACTGTGATGTAAAGGGGGAACTCTGTGGACTGTGATGTAAAGGGGGAACTCTGTGGACTGTGATGTAAAGGGGGAACTCTGTGGACTGTGGTGTAAAGGGGGAACTCTGTGGACTCTGATGTAAAGGGGGAACTCTGTGGACTCTGATGTAAAGGGGGAACTCTGTGGACTCTGATGTAAAGGGGGAACTCTGTGGACTGTGGTGTAAAGGGGGAACTCTGTGGACTGTGATGTAAAGGGGGAACTCTGTGGACTCTGATGTAAAGGGGGAACTCTGTGGACTCTGATGTATCAGCAGTGGAGGTCATGGACTGCCATAAAATCACATTCAGGAGTCATTTTTCTGACCACAAAAAACACCAAAATGCTCAAAAACGTGGCTCACCAGCATTTTTTTTTAAGTTTTTGATCCATTGAAAGAAAAAAAAACGCTAATAAACGCTATTGCAAAAACGTTAAAAAAACGTTGAAGGACTCACTGCAAAGCTACCGGCGTTTTTATAAAGTTATTTTAACATACATTGAGGCCTTAAAATCTTTTTTTTTTTGCTAGAAAATTACTTGGAACCCCCAAACATTTTTTCAGACACCCCGGAGAATAAAATGGGAGTCGTTGCAATACTTTGTCACACTGTATTTGTGCGGCGGTCTTACAAACTCAATTTTTTTTTGGGGGGGGGGGGGGGGGGTAAATACACGTTTTTGAATTAAAAAATAAGAATGCAGTAAAGTTGGCCCAATTTTTTTTCTATATTGTGAAAGATAAAATTACGCTGAGTAAATTGATACCCAACATGTCACGCTTCAAAATTGTGGCCCGCTCGTGGAATGGCGGTAGACTTTGCCACTTAAAAATCTCCATAGGCGACGTTTAAAAATTTTCTACAGGTTGCAAGTTTTGAATTAAAGAGAAGGTCTAGGGCTAGAATTATTCCTCTCACTCTACTGATCGTGGTGATACCTCACATGTGTGGTTTAAAAACCTTTTTCATATTTGGGCGTAATTTATTTTTTCTTATTTATTTTACTTTTTATTTTTTACACTTTTATGATGGAAGAGAGGCATGGATTGGGATTTATGATGGAAGAGAGGTATGGATTGGGATTTATGATGGAAGAGAGGCATGGATTGGGATTTATGATGGAAGAGAGGTATGGATTGGGATTTATGATGGAAGAGAGGTATGGATTGGGATTTATGATGGAAGAGAGGTATGGATTGGGATTTATGATGGAAGAGAGGCATGGATTGGGATTTATGATGGAAGAGAGGTATGGATTGGGATTTATGATGGAAGAGAGGCATGGATTGGGATTTCTGATGGAAGAGAGGCATGGATTGGGATTTATGATGGAAGAGAGGCATGGATTGGGATTTATGATGGAAGAGAGGTATGGATTGGGATTTATGATGGAAGAGAGGCATGGATTGAGATTTATGATGAAAGAGAGGCATGGATTGGGATTTATGATGGAAGAGAGGCATGGATTGAGATTTATGATGAAAGAGAGGTATGGATTGGGATTTATGATGGAAGAGAGGCATGGATTGAGATTTATGATGAAAGAGAGGTATGGATTGGGATTTATGATGGAAGAGAGGCATGGATTGGGATTTATGATGGAAAAGAGGCATGGATTGGGATTTATGATGGAAGAGAGGCATGGATTGAGATTTATGATGGAAGAGAGGCATGGATTGGGATTTATGATGGAAGAGAGGCATGGATTGGGATTTATGATGGAAGAGAGGCATGGATTGAGATTTATGATGGAAGAGAGGCATGGATTGGGATTTATGATGGAAGAGAGATATGGATTGGGATTTATGATGGAAGAGAGGTATGGATTGGGATTTATGATGAAAGAGAGGCATGTATTGGGATTTATAATGGAAGAGAGGCATGGATTGGAATTTATGATGAAAGAGATGCATGGATTGGGATTTATGATGGAAGAGAGGCATGGATTGGAATTTATGATGAAAGAGAGGTATGGATTGGGATTTATGATGGAAGAGAGGCATGGATTGAGATTTCTGATGAAAGAGAGGTATGGATTGGGATTTATGATGGAAGAGAGGCATGGATTGGAATTTATGATGAAAGAGAGGCATGGATTCGGATTTATGATGGAAGAGAGGCATGGATTGGAATTTATGATGAAAGAGAGGCATGGATTGGGATTTATGATGGAAGAGAGGTATGGATTGGGATTTATGATGGAAGAGAGGCATGGATTGGGATTTATGATGGAAGAGAGGCATGGATTGGGATTTATGATGGAAGAGAGGCATGGATTGGAATTTATGATGAAAGAGAGGCATGGATTGGGATTTATGATGGAAGAGAGGCATGGATTGGAATTTATGATGAAAGAGAGGTATGGATTGGGATTTATGATGGAAGAGAGGCATGGATTGAGATTTCTGATGAAAGAGAGGTATGGATTGGGATTTATGATGGAAGAGAGGCATGGATTGGGATTTGTGATGGAAGAGAGGTATGGATTGGGATTTATGATGGAAGAGAGGTATGGATTGGAATTTATGATGGAAGAGAGGTATGGATTGGGATTTATGATGGAAGAGAGGTATGGATTGGAATTTATGATGGAAGAGAGGCATGGATTGGGATTTATGATGGAAGAGAGGCATGGATTGGGATTTATGATGGAAGAGAGGCATGGATTGGGATTTATGATGGAAGAGAGGCATGGATTGGAATTTATGATGGAAGAGAGGTATGGATTGGGATTTATGATGGAAGAGAGGATTGGATTGGGATTTTAGGTGGATGGGAATGATGAAGTATGAGATGGAAGAGAGGATAGAATGGCAGAGAGGTAAGGATGGGAGTTTATGATGATGATGTTTGAAATTGAATGTAAGAGAAGGCATGATGTTTGGAATTGAATGGGACAGAAAGGAGAGGCATGATGTTTGAAAATTGAATGGAAGAGAGGAATGATGTTGGAAGAGAGGCATGGATTGGGATTTATGATGGAAGAGAGGCATGGATTGGGATTTATGATGGAAGAGAGGCATGGATTGGAATTTATGATGGAAGAGAGGCATGGATTGGAATTTATGATGGAAGAGAGGCATGGATTGAGATTTATGATGAAAGAATGGCATGGGTTGAGATTTATGATGGAAGAGAGGTATGGATTGGGATTTATGATGGAAGAGAGGCATGGATTGGGATTTATGATGGAAGAGAGGCATGGATTGAGATTTATGATGGAAGAGAGGCATGGATTGGGATTTATGCTGGAAGAGAGGCATGGATTGGGATTTATGATGGAAGAGAGGCATGGATTGGGATTTATGATGGAAGAGAGGCATGGATTGGAATTTATGATGGAAGAGAGGCATGGATTGGGATTTATGATGAAAGAGAGGCATGGATTGGGATTTATGATGGAAGAGAGGCATGGATTGGGATTTCTGATGGAAGAGAGGCATGGATTGGGATTTATGATGGAAGAGAGGTATGGATTGGGATTTATGATGGAAGAGAGGTATGGATTGGGATTTATGATGGAAGAGAGGTATGGATTGGGATTTATGATGGAAGAGAGGCATGGATTGGGATTTATGATGGAAGAGAGGCATGGATTGGGATTTCTGATGGAAGAGAGGCATGGATTGGGATTTATGATGGAAGAGAGGCATGGATTGGGATTTATGATGGAAGAGAGGCATGGATTGGGATTTATGATGGAAGAGAGGTATGGATTGGGATTTATGATGGAAGAGAGGCATGGATTGAGATTTATGATGAAAGAGAGGCATGGATTGGGATTTATGATGGAAGAGAGGCATGGATTGAGATTTATGATGAAAGAGAGGTATGGATTGGGATTTATGATGGAAGAGAGGCATGGATTGGGATTTATGATGGAAAAGAGGCATGGATTGGGATTTATGATGGAAGAGAGGCATGGATTGAGATTTATGATGGAAGAGAGGCATGGATTGGGATTTATGATGGAAGAGAGGCATGGATTGGGATTTATGATGGAAGAGAGGCATGGATTGAGATTTATGATGGAAGAGAGGCATGGATTGGGATTTATGATGGAAGAGAGATATGGATTGGGATTTATGATGGAAGAGAGGTATGGATTGGGATTTATGATGAAAGAGAGGCATGGATTGGGATTTATAATGGAAGAGAGGCATGGATTGGAATTTATGATGAAAGAGAGGCATGGATTGGGATTTATGATGGAAGAGAGGCATGGATTGGAATTTATGATGGAAGAGAGGTATGGATTGGGATTTATGATGGAAGAGAGGCATGGATTGGAATTTATGATGAAAGAGAGGTACGGATTGGGATTTATGATGGAAGAGAGGCATGGATTGAGATTTCTGATGAAAGAGAGGTATGGATTGGGATTTATGATGGAAGAGAGGCATGGATTGGAATTTATGATGAAAGAGAGGCATGGATTCGGATTTATGATGGAAGAGAGGCATGGATTGGAATTTATGATGAAAGAGAGGCATGGATTGGGATTTATGATGGAAGAGAGGTATGGATTGGGATTTATGATGGAAGAGAGGCATGGATTGGGATTTATGATGGAAGAGAGGCATGGATTGGGATTTATGATGGAAGAGAGGCATGGATTGGAATTTATGATGAAAGAGAGGCATGGATTGGGATTTATGATGGAAGAGAGGCATGGATTGGAATTTATGATGAAAGAGAGGTATGGATTGGGATTTATGATGGAAGAGAGGCATGGATTAAGATTTCTGATGAAAGAGAGGTATGGATTGGGATTTATGATGGAAGAGAGGCATGGATTGGGATTTATGATGGAAGAGAGGTATGGATTGGGATTTATGATGGAAGAGAGGTATGGATTGGAATTTATGATGGAAGAGAGGTATGGATTGGGATTTATGATGGAAGAGAGGTATGGATTGGAATTTATGATGGAAGAGAGGCATGGATTGGGATTTATGATGGAAGAGAGGCATGGATTGGGATTTATGATGGAAGAGAGGCATGGATTGGGATTTATGATGGAAGAGAGGCATGGATTGGAATTTATGATGGAAGAGAGGTATGGATTGGGATTTATGATGGAAGAGAGGTATGGATTGGGATTTATGATGGAAGAGAGGTATGGATTGGGATTTATGATGGAAGAGAGGTATGGATTGGGATTTATGATGGAAGAGAGGTATGGATTGGGATTTATGATGGAAGAGAGGTATGGATTGGAATTTATGATGGAAGAGAGGTATGGATTGGGATTTATGATGGAAGAGAGGTATGGATTGGAATTTATGATGGAAGAGAGGCATGGATTGGGATTTATGATGGAAGAGAGGCATGGATTGGGATTTATGATGGAAGAGAGGCATGGATTGGGATTTATGATGGAAGAGAGGCATGGATTGGAATTTATGATGGAAGAGAGGCATGGATTGGAATTTATGATGGAAGAGAGGCATGGATTGGAATTTATGATGGAAGAGAGGCATGGATTGAGATTTATGATGAAAGAATGGCATGGGTTGAGATTTATGATGGAAGAGAGGTATGGATTGGGATTTATGATGGAAGAGAGGTATGGATTGGGATTTATGATGGAAGAGAGGCATGGATTGGGATTTATGATGGAAGAGAGGCATGGATTGAGATTTATGATGGAAGAGAGGCATGGATTGGAATTTATGATGGAAGAGAGGCATGGATTGGGATTTATGATGGAAGAGAGGCATGGATTGGGATTTATGATGGAAGAGAGGCATGGATTGGAATTTATGATGGAAGAGAGGCATGGATTGGGATTTATGATAGAAGAGAAATATGGATTGGAATTTATGATGGAAGAGAGGTGTGGATTGGGATTTATGATGGAAGAGAGGCATGGATTGGGATTTATGATGGAAGTGAGACATGGAGGTTTATTTACAAAAGGCAAATCCACTTTGCACTACAAGGAAGTAAAGTCGCTGTAGATCTGAGGGGGACATGCAAGGAAAATAAAAAAACAGCATTCTTGCTTGCACATGATTGGATGATAAAATCAGCAGAGCTTCCTCTCATTTCAGATCTTCCCCTCAGATCTAAAGCGACTGCACTTCCAAGTGCACTTGCAGTGCAAAGTGGATTTGCCTTTGGTAAATCAACCCCCATAGACTGGGATTTAAGATGGAAGAGAGGCTTGGATTGAGATTTATGATGGAAGTGAGGCAGATATTTGGATTTATGATGGAATCGATACATAGATTGGAATTTATGAAGATGCGAGGGGCAAAAAAGGAAAGATTGTGGAATGAAACCCTCCTTTTTGGGGATTTGTGATGGACGTGAGCAGAGGTGGACTGACAACTCATGGGGCCCCCGGGCATTAGGAGATTATGGGGCCCCCAGGCAATCAGAGATTATGGGGCCACACAGTATACACACACACACAGTATACAATCACACAGTATACACAGACATGTTTCTATTGGCTGAAAAGGTACTGGAGAGGTGGGGTAGCTATAATATCAGGATTTTTAGACCAAAAGGATGTCGGTAAGGGACATTTCAAAAACAGATGTAAAAAAAAACAACACATTTTTTACATACTGTCCCTGGTTTTACTGAGGCTGGCAACCCTGATGGGGCCCCCTAGTGGCATGGGGCCCTTGGGCAGTGGCCCAATGGTCAGTCCGCCCCTGGACGTGAGACATGTAGATACCTTTTGTATTATGAAGGCCCTGCTTGTTTTGCACGGGATCAGTGGAGGCTTTTTGGTTCCTTTTGGCCCAACTGACCATAACCTGGTGGCGTATCCATTTCTCTTTATCCGAACTGTGAAACTTCATGAATCTAAAAAGAAGCCTTAAAGCGGGGTTCCACCCTAAAGTGGAACTTCCGCTGATCGGAACCCCCCCCCCCCTCCGGTGTCACAATTGGCACCTTTCAGGGGGGAGGGGGGTGGAGATACCTGTCAAAGACAGGTATTTACACCCACTTCCGGGCATAGACTCCCGTGGGAGTCTACGCCATTTCCTGTCCTGCCGCGCTGTCTGCTGGGACACACACGGGTCTCAGAGACAGCGCGGACAATTCCTATTGCGCTGCGCGACTAGCGCATGCGCAGTAGGGAGCTGGGAAGTGAAGCCGATTCGCTTCACTTCCTGATTCCTTCACCTAGAATGGTGACGGCAGCAGCCGAGAGCCGAGCGATCGATCGCCCTGGGCTGCCGGCATCGCTGGAACCCAGGACAGGTGAGTGTCCATTTATTAAAAGTCAGCAGCTGTAGTATTTGTAGCTGCTGGCTTTTAATATTTTTTTTGTAGGTGGAATCCCTCTTTAACCACTTCCCACCCGGCCAATGCATATATACGGCCGGGTGGGAGCCGTCTACTCCTGATAGGCCGTTCAGGAACGTCCTTCAGAAGTAGCGGGATCACGCGCGCGCGTGCCCGCGCAGCGGCGCGATCCCCATGTGCTCGTGTCACCCGGACACGGCACATCTCAGATCGGCAGGAGGGCTCTGTGATTGGCCCTCCTGATCACATGACGGCCGTGTCCAATCACGGCCGTCATGTGATGTAAACAAACAGCCGGTTGCTAGGCAATCGGCTCTCCTCTCCTCACACGGAAGTCATCGCTGAGGAGAGGAGAGCAGATCGCTGCAGCTGGCTAATGATCAGTGAGTATGAGCTGTTTTTTACAGCTTTTTACTCACTGATCACCAGTCTAGTGTCAACACACCACACAGTACAAACACAGTCCCCACATATGTCCCCAAAACATACATGTCCCCAAATAATAAAAACACATGTCCCCAATAATAAAAACATGTCCCCCACATATGTCCCACCAAAATCACATGTCCCAATGATTATCTGCACACATATGTACGTGATCACCTGCACACATACAGTGGTGTGAAAAAGTGTTTGCCCCCTTCCTCATTTCCTGTTCCTTTGCATGTTTGTCACACTTAAGTGTTTTGGAACATCAAACCAATTTAACCCTTTCCCGCCGAGCGTACGCACATCTGCGTACTCGGCTTCCGGGGGTTATACCGGGATGATGCCCGCACCTGCAGGCATCATCCCGGTACCGTTTTTTGCAGCAGGCGATTGGCTATCCAGGCATAACAACCGATGCGGCTAAAAGCCGCTCGGCTGTTATGCCGGAGGAGCGGGAGGGGACGTCCCCCCCTCCCGCCGCCTCTCGCCGCTGTTACCGGTGCTCCCGCTCGATCGGGAGCACCGATTAAAGATCCGTCGGCTCTGGCTGCTGGGGAGGAACTGGAACGAAGCCATAATCGGCTTCGTTCCAGTCTCCTCATCGTAAACACGGAAGCGACGTCATGACGTCACTTCCCGTTTACTCGGCTGCCAATGGCGCCGGTTTTAAAAAAATATCCGGTATTCAGAATCGCCGTTTTCGGCGATCTGAATACATTGAAGTGTAAAGGAGAGGTGGGGGGTCTTTTAGACCCCCGATCCCTCCATAAAGAGTACCTGTCACCACCTATTACTGTCACAAGGGATGTTTACATTCCTTGTGACAGCAATAAAAGTGATCAAATTTTATTTTATTTTTTTTAAACAATTTAGTCATTTAAAAATAAATAAAATAAATAAAAAAATAAAAAAAAATTTTCAAAGCGCCCGCCGTCCCGCGAGCTCGCGAAGCAAAGAAAACGCATGCGGAAGTCGCGCCCGCGTACGTAAACGGTGTTCAAGTCACACATGTGAGGTATCGCCACGATCGTCAGAGCGAGAGCAATAATTCTAGCAGTAGACCTCCTCTGTAACGCTAACCTGGTAACCGTAAAAAATGTTTAAAGCGTCGCCTATTGAGATTTTTAGGTACCGTACTTTGTCGTCAATCTACAAGTGCGCGCAATTATAAAGTGTGACATGTTTGGTATCTATTTACTCGGCGTAACATTATCTTTCACATTTCGCAAAAAAATTGGGCTAATTTTACTGTTTTGTTTTTTTTTTATTCATGAAAGTGTCCCTTTTCCCAAAAAGTTGCGTTTAAAACACCACTGCGCAAATACCGTGTGACATAAAATATTGCAACAATCGCCGTTTTATTCTCTAGAGCCTCTGCTAAAAAAATATATATAATGTTTGGGGGTTCCAAGTAATTTTCTAGCAAAAAATATGGATTTTAACTTGTAAACACCAAATTCCAAAAATAGGCTTAGTCATGAAAGGGTTAAACAATAGTCAAGGACAACACAAGTAAACACAAAATGCAATTTGTAAATGAAGGTGTTTATTATTAAAGGTGAAAAAAAATCCAAACCATCATGGCTCTGTGTGAAAAAGTGATTGCCCCCTAAACCTAATAACTGGTTGGGCCACCCTTTGCAGCAACAACTGCAACCAAGCGTTTGCGATAACGTGCAATGAGGCTTTTACAGCGTCCTGGAGGAATTTTGGCCCACTCATCTTTGCAGAATTGTCCTAATTCAGTTACATTAGAGGGTTTTCGAGCATGAACGGCCTTTTTAAGGTCATACCACAACATCTCAATAGGATTCAGGTCAGGACTTTGGCTAGGCTACTCCAAAGTCTTCATTTTGTTTTTCTTCAGCCATTCGGTGGTGGACTTGCTGGTGTGTTTAGGATCATTGTCCTGCTGCAGAACCCAAGTTGGTTTCAGCTTGAGTACACGAACAGATGGTCGGACATTCTCCTTCAGGATCTCTTGGTAGACAGCAGAATTCATAGTTCCTTTTATCACGGCAAGTCTTCCAGGTCCTGAAGCAGCAAAACAGCCCCAGACCATCACACTACCACCACCATATTTTACTGTTGGTATAATGTTCTTTTTATGAAATGCAGTGTTCCTTCTACGCCAGATATACTTGGACACACACCTTCCAAAGAGTTCCACTTTTGTCTCATCGGTCCACAGAATGTTGTCCCAAAAGTCTTGGGGATCATCAAGATGTGTTGTGGAGAAATTGAGACGAGCTTTGATGTTCTTTTTGCTCAGCAGTGGTTTTCTCCTTGGAACTCTGCCATGCAGGCCATTTTTGCCCAGTCTTTTCCTGATGGTGGAGGCATGAACGCTGACCTTAACTGAGGCAAGTGAGGCCTGCAGTTCCTTGGACGTTGTTGTGGGGTCTTTTGTGACCTCTTGGATGAGTCGTCGCTGCGCTCTTGGGGTCATTTTGGGCGGCCGGCCACTCCTGGGAAGGTTCACCACTGTTCCATGTCTTCGCCATTTGTGGATAATGGCTCTCACTGTGGTTCGCTGGATTCCCAAAGCTTTGGAAATGGCTTTATAACCCTTTCCAGACTGATAGATCTCAATTACTTTCTTTCTCAATTGTTCCTGAATTTCTTTGGGTCTCGGCATGATGTGTAGCTTTTAAGGATCTTCTAGTGGACCTTACTGTGTCAAGCAGCTCCTATTTAAGTGATGCCTTGATTGTGAACAGGTGTGGCAATAATCAGGCCTGGGTGTGGCTAGAGAAATTGAACTCAGGTGTGGACAACCACAGTTAAGCCTCATGCACACGAGACGCAGTTAAACGCGCGTTCAGATGCAGTTGGACAGTTTTTTCAACTGCACCTGAACTCATTCAATGTTATCCTATGTGTCCATGCACACAGTCTCGTTTTTTTCCGTTTATATGCAGTTGCGTTTAATCTCGTTTTTCCAGAAGCAAAAAAATGCGTTCAGAAACAAAAATTTCTGCGTTTCAGACGCAAAACGCGGCAAAACGCGGCAAAACGCCGCTACCGCGTTTAGCCGCGTTTGCGTTTATATGCGTTTTTAAAGGTGACCTTTTTTTTTACATTAAAAATCTCAAAAATGATTGCAAATGATGAAAAACCATTAGAAAAATATTTTAAACAATTGCAATTGCAAGTGGACAATCCACAACTTGTGGCAAGTGACGTGGCAAGTGGACAATCCACAACTTGTGGCAAGTGACGTGGCAGGTGAAGTGGCAAGTGACGTGGAAAGTGGACAATAGACAACTTGTGGCAGGTGACGTGGCAAGTGACCTGGCAGGTGGCAAGTGATGTGGCAAGTGGACAATCCACAACTTGTGGCAAGTGACGTGGCAGGTGAAGTGGCAAGTGACGTGGAAAGTGGACAATAGACAACTTGTGGCAGGTGACGTGGCAAGTGACCTGGCAGGTGACGCGGCAAGTGACTTGGCAGGTGACGTGGCAAGTGGAAAATCAACAACTTGTGGCAGGTGACTGGCATGTGACGTGGCAAGTGGACAATAGACAACTTGTGGCAGGTGACGTGGCAAGTGACCTGGCAGGTGACGCGGCAAGTGACTTGGCAGGTGACGTGGCAAGTGGAAAATCAACAACTTGTGGCAGGTGACTGGCATGTGACGTGGCAAGTGGACAATAGACAACTTGTGGCAGGTGACGTGGCAAGTGACCTGGCAGGTGACGCGGCAAGTGACTTGGCAGGTGACGTGGCAAGTGGAAAATCAACAACTTGTGGCAGGTGACTGGCATGTGACGTGGCAAGTGGACAATCCATAACTTGTGGCAGGTGACGTGGCAAGTGACGTGGCAAGTGGACAATCCACTTGTGGCAGGGGACGTGGCAAGTGACGTGGCAAGTGGACAATCCACTTGTGGAAGGTGATGTGGCAAGTGACGTGGCGAGTGGACAATCCACAACTTGTGTCAGGTGACGTGGCAAGTGGACAATCCACAACTTGTGGCAGGTGATGTGGCAAGTGATGTGGCAAGTGGACAATCCACTTGTGGCAGGTGACGTGGCAGGGGACGTGGCAAGGGACGTGGCAAGTGGACAATCCACAACTTGTGGCAGGTGATGTGGCTGGTGACGTGACAAGTGGACAATCCACATCTTGTGGCAGGTGACGTGGCAGGTGACGTGGAAAGTGGTGTGGCAAGTGGACAATCCACAACTTGTGGCAGGTGATGTGGCTGGTGACGTGGTAAGTGGACAATCCACAACTTGTGGCAGATGGCATGGCAGGTGACGTGGAAAGTGGACAATCCACATCTTGTGGCAAGTGACGTGGCAGGTGATGTGGCAAGTGACGTGGCAAGTGGACAATCCACAACTTGTGGCAGGTGATGTGGCAAGTGATGTGGCAGGTGATGTGACAAGTGGACAATCCACATCTTGTGGCAAGTGACGTGGCAGCTGACGTGGCAAGTGACGTGGCAGGTGACGTGGCAAGTGACATGGCAAGTGGACAATCCACATCTCGTGGCAAGTGACGTGGCAGGTGATGTGGCAAGTGACGTGGCAAGTGGACAATCCACAACTTGTGGCAGGTGACGTGGCAGGTGATGTGGCAAGTGGACAATCCACAACTTGTGGCAGGTGATGTGGCTGGTGACGTGTCAAGTGGACAATCCACAGCTTGTGGCAGGTGGCATGGCAGATGACGTGGAAAGTGGACAATCCACATCTCGTGGCAAGTGACGTGGCAGCTGACGTGGCAAGTGACGTGGCAAGTGGACAATCCAAAACTTGTGGCAGGTGACGTGGCAGGTGACGTGGCAAGTGATGTGGCAGGTGACGTGGCAAGTGATGTGGCAAGTGGACAATCCACAGCTTGTGGCAAGTGACGTGGCAAGTGGACAATCCACAACTTGTGGCAGGTGACGTGGCAGGTGACGTGGCAAGTGAACAATCCACAACTTGTGGCAGGTGACGTGGCAAGTGACGTGGCAGGTGATGTGGCAAGTGACGCGGCAAGTAGACAATCCACAACTTGTGGCAGGTGATGTGGCTGGTGACGTGGCAAGTGGACAATCCACAGCTTGTGGCAGGTGGCATGGCAGATGATGTGGAAAGTGGACAATCCACATCTCGTGGCAAGTGACGTGGCAGGTGATGTGGCAAGTGACGTGGCAAGTGGACAATCCACAATTTGTGGCAGGTGACGTGGCAGGTGATGTGGCAAGTGGACAATCCCCAACTTGTGGCAAGTGACGTGGCAAGTGGACAATCCACAACTTGTGGCAGGTGCTGTGGCAAGTGACACGGCAAATGCAAGTGTACAACTGCTCTCTATGCTGCTGCTGCTCACTCTGATCAAAATAGCAGAAATAGTTAAAAAAAATGCTTTGAGAGCTTGGGGAGGGTCTACATGATGTTATCTTTATAAACGCGTCTAAACGCAAACGCGTCTAAACGCGTCTAAACGCGTCTAAACGCGACATGCAAACGCGGCAAAACGCGTGTTTCTAAACGCGCGTTTCAGCTTTTTTTTAACAGAGGTTTCATCTGCGTCTCGTGTGCATGAGGCC
Organism: Lithobates pipiens; assembly: GCF_037356315.1. Lineage (NCBI taxonomy): Eukaryota > Metazoa > Chordata > Amphibia > Anura > Ranidae > Lithobates > Lithobates pipiens. The sequence continues at coordinate 243,266,979 of NW_027507787.1, forward strand.
TTATAGTATGTTTTAACAAGGGGGGGCAATCACTTTTTCACACAGGGCCATGATGGTTTGGATTTTTTTTTACCTTTAATAATAAACACCTTCATTTACAAATTGCATTTTGTGTTTACTTGTGTTGTCCTTGACTATTGTTTAAATTGGTTTGATGTTCCGAAACACTTAAGTGTGACAAACATGCAAAGGAACAGGAAATGAGGAAGGGGGCAAACACTTTTTCACACCACTGTATGTACATGATCATTTGCGTACATATGTCCGTGGTCACACAAACCAATTATTATACACTTAACGGATTTTTTTTTACCAAAAACATGTAGCAGAATACATTTTGGCTTAAATTTATGACAAAATTTGATTTTATTGGATTTCTTTTCAAATAGAAAAAAGAAAATATTGTTTTTTTTCCAAATTTCCGCTTTTTTTGCGCTTATATCGCAAAAAATAAAAAACTGAGTCGTGAATAAATACCACCAAAATAAAGCTCTATTTGTGCGAACAAAATGATAACCATTTCATTTGGGTACAGTGTAGCATGACCGCGCATTTGTCATTGAAAGCGCTAGAGCGATGAAAGCTGAAAATTGGGCTGGGAAGGAAGGGGGTGAAAGCAGGCCCGGACTGGCCATAGGGCACACCGGGCATTTGCCCGGTGGGCCGCGGTCCCTGGGCTGCATGTTGGAGCAAGAGTGGCCTCTTGATGACTGGGCGGCACGGCGGGAGGTAAGCAGCGACCGCGGTCAGGACAGGGTTAACACAGACCGCGGCCGCCGCTCACCTCACGCTATACGGACATTCCTAAAGGAGGAAGAGAAGGCTCCTGTCATGTGACATCCAGGAAGTGCCTGCAGGGGACAGACACCGCGTGGGCCGGCCGTGCTGGAGTTGTAGCTACAACAGCAGCCTCTCTCCTAACACCAGCCGGGACACTGTGATGGCTGCACAGGGAAGAGCGGGGTGAGTGGTGGTGAAATGGAGTAGATTGGGGCTGCCTCTTTACTGGTATGGGGATGTCTGTTTGGGGCTGTCTTGTCACTGGCATGGGGCTGTCTCGTCACTGGCATGGGGCTGTCTCGTCACTGGCATGGGGCTGGGGCTGTCTCGTCACTGGCATGGGGCTGGGGCTGTCTCATCACTGGCATGGGGCTGTCTCGTCACTGGCATGGGGCTGTCTCGTCACTGGTATGGGGCTGTCTCGTCACTGGTATGGGGCTGTCTCGTCACTGGTATGGGGCTGTCTCGTCACTGGTATGGGGCTGTCTCGTCACTGGTATGGGGCTGTCTCGTCACTGGTATGGGGCTGTCTCGTCACTGGTATGGGGCTGTCTCTTTACTAGTATGGGGCTGTCTCTTTACTAGTATGGGGCTGTCTCTTTACTAGTATGGGGCTGTCTGTATGGGGCCGTCTCTTTGCTGGTCTGGGGCCGTCTCTTTGCTGGTCTGGGGCCGTCTCTTTGCTGGTCTGGGGCCGTCTCTTTGCTGGTCTGGGGCCGTCTCTTTGCTGGTCTGGGGGCCGTCTCTTTGCTGGTTTGGGGCCGTCTCTTTGCTGGTCTGGGGCCGTCTCTTTGCTGGTCTGGGGCCGTCTCTTTGCTGGTCTGGGGCCGTCTCTTTGCTGGTCTGGGGCCGTCTCTTTGCTGCTTTGGGGCCGTCTCTTTGCTGCTTTGAGGCCGTCTCTTTGCTGCTTTGAGGCCGTCTCTTTGCTGCTTTGAGGCCGTCTCTTTGCTGTTTTGAGGCTGTCTCTTTGCCGGTCGGGGGCTGTCTCTTTGCTGGTCTGGAGTCATCTTTGCTGGGGATGTCTCTTTGCAGAATTGGTGATGGTTCTCGGGATGAATATCTGGTCACCAACCACCCCCGCGAACGCCTGCCCCACATCTCCGACCTACTCCCCCCAGGGACTGGGCTGCCCAGTTTAAAATGCCCGGGCCTATTTCTTGTCCCAGTCCGGGCCTGGGTGAAAGTGCCCGGTATTGAAGTGGTTAAGGATAACCGTGTAAGGGAGGCGGCTTGTGATCCTGGCAGTTTCCCTAGAAAATCGCAGGAAACGGATAGCGTATAATAGAAGCCGCTGGGGAGGTTGTTCATTAATTAGCAGGTAACGCATCAATCCTTTCCACGTGATGTAGCCTTACCTATAGGTCTATTTAGCATTGTGAGGAGAGAAATTTGTCACGGCTGGAGAGTAAGTCAAGAGCGTCGTCGTGCTTGTCTGCTTGTCTATCTCAGCAGGGAGTCTAACAAGAAGGTTTCATGATGGAGAGCTAAACAAATAAACACTATAATGATCTTGGCAATGCCATGAAAAGTGTTTGTTCCTTTCACCCTAGACACGAATGATGTGGATTTGCCGGGGTCTGTGTTTTGTTTTTGGTGTTGTTCATAAAACGCGATCGGAATTACATAAAAGCTTTTTCAGCCACGAAAAACACACAAAGATCTTCTGCTGCTTCTTATTGTTTATCTGTTAAAGTAGATGAAAAACCCAACTGGGTGTTATTCAGTTTGCTAAAGCACTGTTAATCAAACGACCGCCATTTTTGTTAAGATGGAATATCGTTTTTTGTTACCTTTTTTCAGCTTCTTTTCCCATCTTAGTGCCGTTGATCTCCTCCAAGGGGCGTAGATAAGGGGGGGGGATATGGGGGTCCAAAGCTCCCCTGAGCTCCTGTCTGCAGCACAGGCACAGCAGCTGGGGGCCACAATACTCAAGCTACTCTTTGAGGCCATACTGCTGTTACTTTCTGTAGCGCTGACCCCCGGAAGGAGCGGCTGAAATAATTGGGCTTACCGTTACCTTCTTCACCTCGTGCGTGTCTAAGGGGTTTTTCCCGAGGTAGATGGCCCAAGAACTGTAGAGACTGACGCCAGATCCACTCAAAGGGATTTTTATTTGCAAAGTGATAGTTACCGAACACAGTCTCTCAACATGGGGTTAGAGCAAGGGTCTCAAACTGGTGGCCCTCCAGCTGTTGCAAAACTACAAGTCCTATGAGGCATTGTAGGGCTAACAATTACAAGCATGAATCCCACAGGCAGAGGCATGATGGGACTTGTAGTTTTGTAACAGCTGGAGGGCCGCCACTTTGAGACCCCTGGGTTAGAGGGTTTAGGTAGGGAAAAAGTCCAGGTACTCTTAGCCCTTGTACACACGGGTCGGATATTCCGACAACAAAATCCGCCGGATTTTGTCCACCGGATTTTGTCCGAAGCTTGTGTTGCATACACACGGTCGGACAAAGTTGTCGGAAAATCCGATCGTTCAGAACGTGATGACGTTATTTGCGTTACGACGGGACTACGTTCAGGCTAGTAGCCAATAGCTTTGGTGTAGGAATTTGATCTGAGCATGCGTGGCACTTTGTCCGATCGGAATTCTCTACAAACAATAGGACAAAGTCCCATCGGACCATGTTGTCAGAAAATTTTATAGCTCAGCTCTAAAGCCTTGTACACACGGTCGGAGATTCTGACGGAATGTTTCCTATCGGACCGTTTTGTCGGATATTCCGACTGTGTGTGGTCTGCATCTGACTGTTTCCGTCGGAATATCCGACGGACCAAGTTTTCCAACTTGCCGGTAAAATTTTCCGACAAAATGCTTCTATCGGACATACTCCGATCATGTGTAGCCTACTCCGACGGACAAAGTGCCACGCATGCTCAGATCAAATTCCTAGATCAAAGCTATTGGCTACTAGCCTGAACGTAGTCCCGTCTAACGAAATAACGTCATCACGGATTTTCCGACAACTTAAGGCCCATACACACGATCAGACTTTTTGACAACAAACATGCAAATTAGCTGTTTTGGAGCAACATCCAACCGTGTGTACGCTCCATCGGACAAACTTTTTTGGTTTTCATCTGACTTTTGTTGGCTGTGCGAACGGACAAACTTTCTGGCAACAAAAGTCTGATGGAGCAAAGTCTGATCGTGTGTACAGAAAACCATAGGACTTTTGTACAAAGTACAAACAGGCATGCTCAGAACCAATGCAAAAGATCAGACAACAATACAGAAGTTGACCAAAGGTGGCGGTAAAGAACAGAAAAATCACATGATTTGGTGAAAGTTGGCTGAAAAAGTCCTGCTGTGTGTATGCAATACAAGTTCAGGGCCGACGCCCTTTGTACAAAAATCCAAGGGAAAGTTTGTACAAAGTCCTATCGTGTGTATGAGGCTTTAGACCGACCGTGTGTATGCAACATCACTTCCGGACCTCTTCCGGAATTAATCCGTCGGATTTGGTTGTCGGAATCTCCGACCGTGTGTACAAGGGCTAAGACTTTGTCGGTCGGATATTCCGACGGAAACAGTGTGATGGAGCCCACACACGGTCGGATTATCTGATAACACGGTCCGATCGGACATTTTCCATCGGAATGTCCGACCGTGTGTACAAGGGCTTAGTGTTAAGCCAGTATGAAAAATCACACCTCTCATATGAGGTAATCCAGAGAACAGCCATTCACAGCTGGATCCTCACTCTTATTGGATAGTCCTTCTCTCACCAGGCCTAGCAGCCAACAAGGTGTTTAAATCAAATACAAGTCTCTGCCACAGACTTGGCGTAGAGCTTTTTTGTGAAAATGAAAGGTTGTAGACAACTTGTACAACCCTTGTATGGTACCAGTATCTTGTAGCCGGTCCGGCGATACCACACGAGATTGGATTCACTTGGGGTCTTCCAACTGGCCCAGGCTCTTGTTAAGAAGCCAACCCTTGTGTGGCCTTCTCCCGAAGAGTTCTCCCTCTGGAAACCTTCACAGTTGCTGGGCCTCTCCACTAACCGAGAAGGGGCACCGGACCACCTCCGAATCCTTCCTTCAGTTTCTTTACCTCGGGGCTAGCCAGCCCCGAGGTTTGAAGTCGGGTGGATCCGCACCCCAGGCCATGGCAGTCCCGGGGGCTGGTCAGGAGGACCAGGACCAAACAGTCAGGAAGCACTTCTGGACCGATACCCCGAAACACGTGACATCCGCACAGGGCCGTTTTTAAGGCAGGGCAAAAGGGGCAGCTGCCCTGGGCCCTGTCATTGTTGTGGGGCCCAAAGCAGCTGCCTCATACTTGCCAACTATCCTGGTTTAAATTCCCTCATTCCTTGAGGTTTTAGTCCTGTTCTGTGTCCCGATATCTCAGTGTGAAGTGCTGCTTTTAATGCTGCCCAGCTCTGCCCTATTGCTGTGTACAGGTGACTCCCCTGCGGACACTGTGTTTACATATAATTACCGGCATTCATATGTAAATAGTGGCTGCAAGCGGCATTGATATGTATATCATGCCCCGCTGAGGTCATATCCACAGTAATCTCTAACAACCAATCAACAAGCAAAAATCATGTGCTGTAACCTCTAGCAACTAATCAGTGAGCCATAATGTGTGCTGTAACCTCTAGCAACCAGTCAGTGAGCGGTAATGATACGCTGTAACCTCTGGCAACCAATTGCAATAGCCGCCTGATCTGATTCAGTAAACTGATTTTAAAGCGGGAGTCCGCCGGGACCCCGCGTTTTTTTTTTTTTTTTTTAAAAGCCAGCAGCTACAAATACTGCAGCTGCTGACTTTTAAAATAGTGACACTTACCTGTCCAGCGCGCCCGCGATGTCGGCACCCGAAGCCGATCTCTCGATCGTCTTGTCGGATGCTGCCGCCGCCATCTTGGGTATGGGAATCAGGAAATGGAGCCTTTTCGGCTTCATTTCCCGGTTCCCTACTGCGCATGCGCAAATCGCGCTGCGCAATAAGGATGGTCCCCGCTGCCTCTGGGATCCGTGTGTTTCCCAGCAGGCAGCGGGGCACTTGCGGAAAGGGGCGGGCACTTGCGGAAAGGGCCGTAATCTACGCCCCTTTCCGCAGAGAGCTATCCCGGAAGTGGGTGCAGAATACCTGTACTGTACAGGTATCTGCACACCCCTCCCCCCTGAAAGGTGCCAATTGTGGCGCCGGAGGGGGGGAGGGTTCCGATGAGCGGAGGTCCACTTTAGGGTGGACCTCCGCTTTAAGTCTATCTGCTATTTATTGTAGGTCTCAGAGCAGGTGGAGAGCGAAGCTGCATGGGGGGACCCAAGAAAAGTTTTGCCCAGGGTCCAATCAATATTAAAGACGGCCCTGCATCCGCACCTTAAGTACCCTCTCCCACAAGGCACAGCAAGAGTGACACTCCCACTGGGCTGGTTCCGAGAGAGAGTAACCTTAAAGCGGAGGTCCACCCTAAAATGGACCTCCGCTCATCGGAATCCTCCCCCCCTCCGGCGTCACAATCGGCACCTTTCAGGGGGGAGGGGGGTGCAGTTACCTGGATAATCCAGGTAACTGCACCCACTTCCGGGCTAGCTCTCTGCGGAAAGGGGCGTACGTTACGCCCCTTTCCGCAAGCGCCTGCCCCCTTCAGCAAGTGCCCCGCTGCCTGCTGGGAAACACACAGCTCCCAGAGGCAGCGGGGACCGTCCGGATTGCGCCGCGCGGCTCGCGCATGCGCAGTAGGGAACCGGGAAATGAAGCCGAAAGGCTCCATTTCCTGATTCCCATACCCAAGATGGCGGCGGCACGAGCGAGCGATCGGCTTCGGGTGCCGACATCGCGGGCGCGCTGGACAGGTAAGTGTCACTATTTAAAAGTCAGCAGCTGCAGTATTTGTAGCTGCTGGCTTTTAAAAAAAAAAAAAAAACGCGGAGTCCCGGTGGACTCCCGCTTTAATGCGCCCAACTAGACTGCATTCTGCACCCTGCCATGATGACAGCGCCACCTATGGTCAGGCAGAACATCCGGCAGTCCAGCTAGATGGGTGCTGAGGTCTAAATTTAGGATAATTGAACCCAAAGCCAAACTGCGGTTCAAAGGTAAAGTTAAATGACAAAACACACAGCGCGTGCTCTTCAGGAGCCGGCGCTACATTACTAAACAGATTGATAGGCAGCTGGGAGAGAGAGGAAGGGGAGGAGAGGGAAGAGAAAGGAAAAAGGGTGACTGGGAACTGAACCCCACTCCTAACCCACTTGAACTAGAGCCAGAGAGAAGAACCGGGGGGAGACAGAAAGAGGAGGGCAACGGCCGGGCTGTGAGCCGGATGTGGGGGGAGAGAGGGCAGGCAGACCCTTCAGAGAGGCACTTTATTGCACCCTCATATCCTGCTCTGTCTTCTGCTGATCTTCAAAGACACCAAGAAACGAGGGTCTCTAGCCCACCTTGCCTATCCCTATTCCCAGTGCAGCAGCTCGGAGTAATTATTTGTGAACCTGACCGCTGCCGGGAAGACACCCGCGATCCAATGGTGGAAGCCTTTGGCCACTAAGGATGAGCCAATGGTTTGAACACCCGAACATTTGCCATTTAGCCCCCTGTTCAGCGCGAGCTGCAAATCACACGCTCACCGGCCACTTGTTTGGTAAGACACATTGCTAATCAGCCAATCACAATGCATTTAGGTATCTAGACGAGGTGAAGGCGACTTTCTTCTGGCAGGATCAACACGTATTTTTTGCACCTATTAACCACCTCAATACCGGGCACTTAAACACCTTCCTGCCCAGACCAATTTTGAGCTTTCAGCGCTGTCGCACTTTGAATGACAATTGCGCAGTCATGTAACACTGTACCCAAATGAAATTTGTATCATTTTTTCCCCACAAATAGAGCTTTCTTTTGGTGGTATTTGATCACCTCTACGGTTTTTATTTTTTGCTAAAGAAATAAAAAAATACCGAAAATTTTGAAAAAAAAATGTTTTTTTTTTTTGTTTCAGTTTCAAAACTTTGCAAATAAGTAAGTTTTCTCCTTCACTGATGGGCACTGATGGGGTTACACTGATGGGCAGTGATAAGGCGGCACTGATGGGCACCGATGAGGTGGCACCAATGAAGTGGCACTGATGAGGTGGCATTGATGGACACCGATATGTGGCACTGATAGGCGGCACTGATGGGTGGCACTGATGGGCGACACGGATGGGCACTGATAGGTGGCACAAATTGGCACTGATAGCTGGCACGGATTGGCATGGATGGGCATGGATAGGTGGCACAGGTGGGCATGGGTTAGTCGGCACAGGTGGGCATGGGTAGGCGGCACAGGTGGGCATGGGTAGGCGGCACAGGTGGGCATGGGTAGGCACTGATAGGCGGCACAGATGGGAACTGATAGGCGGCATTGTATTATAATATATTGTACTAATGGATGCCAATCAGTGCCAATCAATAATGCATGCCAATCAGTGATGCCCATTGTGGGCACTGATTGGCATCCATTATGGGCACTGATTGGCATCCATTGTGGCACTGACTGGAATCCCTGGTGGTCTAGGGTGGCATACCTTGTCCTTGGCATCCCTGGTGGTCTGGTGGCGTCCCTGGTGGTCCAGTGTGGGCATCCTCGGGGGGGCTGTGCTGATAATCGATCAGCACAGACCTCCCCTGTCAGAGGAGCAGCCGATCAGCTCTCCTCTACTCACGTCTGACCGGCCGATCACCGGCTTTTCCTATTTACACTGTGATCAGCCGTGATTGGACACGGCTGATCACATGGTAAAGAGTCTCCGTCGGAGACTCTTTACCGAGATCGTAGTTGCCGGGTGTCAGACTGACACCCCACAACAACGATCGCCGCGATGCGCGCCCCCAGGGGCGCGCAGCGGCTCATAATCCTGATCACGTCATATGACGTCCGGTCAGGATTATGAAACCACTTTGCAGCCGTCTATTTGCTATAGGGCGGGCGGCAAGGGGTTAAACAGATATCCCGGATATCCTTTCTATAGGATAACACTGGTAAGTTGATTGTACTCGGAGTTGGGCCTTAAATATACTATTCAATATTTAAAGCCCGACTCCGAGCACGGTCAGCTTACCGGTGTTAAAATTTTACTAAATGCAAAACTTTCCTTTTTAGTTTTGAACGGAGAGGAGAGGAGAGGAGAGGAGTTTGAAGACTCGTCAACATTTGTATCGCTCTCTGTGCCTCCGTCAGGGAGATTCACGCTCTCTATTTGTCCTGTTTAGCATTATCAGTGAAAGTAAAAAGAAGGAGATTTCTCTTCACTTCCTGTCCTGCAGAGACAGCAGAAGGTGAAAGGAAATCACTTCAATGTAAGAAACGTCCAGGGGTTCTAACCCCATTGCCATTCTATTCAAAACTAAGATAAAGGTTTTGGCTTTGGATAAACGCTTTACCTTGTCTACAGACAGTAGAAATGATTTGCTCAGTGTGGATCGGGGAATGTTTGGTTTCCATATATGTAATGTATAGAGTGCATTGTACAACGTGCAGGTGTCAGGAGTATGTATTGTATAGAGTGCATTGTACAATGTGCAGGTGTCAGGAGTCTGTATTGTATAGAGTGCATTGTACAATGTGCAGGTGTCAGGAGTCTGTATTGTATAGCATGCATTGTACAACATGCAGGTGTCAGGAGTATGTATTGTATAACGTGCATTGTACAACGTGCAGGTGTCAGGAGTCTGTATTGTATAACGTGCATTGTACAACGTGCAGGTGTCAGGAGTCTGTATTGTATAACGTGCATTGTACAACGTGCAGGTGTCAGGAGTCTGTATTGTATAACGTGCATTGTACAACGTGCAGGTGTCAGGAGTCTGTATTGTATAGCGTGCATTGTACAACGTGCAGGTGTCTCTGTGCCACACCTGCAGAGTGAATTGTTCAACGTGCAGGTGTCAGGAGTATGTATTGTATACCGTGCATTGTACAACGTGCAAGTGTCTGTATTGTATAGAGTGCATTGTACAACATGCAGGTGTCAGGAGTATGTATTGTATACCATGCATTGTACAATGTGCAGGTGTCAGGAGTCTGTATTGTATAGAGTGCATTGTACAATGTGCAGGTGTCAGGAGTCTGTATTGTATAGAGTGCATTGTACAATGTGCAGGTGTCAGGAGTATGTATTGTATACCATGCATTGTACAATGTGCAGGTGTCAGGAGTCTGTATTGTATAGATTGCATTGTACAACGTGCAGCTGTCAGGAGTCTGTATTGCATAGAGTGCATTGTACAACGCGCAGGTGTCAGGAGTCTGTATTGTGCAGAGTGCATTGTACAACGTGCAGGTATCAGGAGTCTTTATTGTATAGAGTGCATTGTACAACGTGCAGGTGTCAGGAGTCTGTATTGTATAGAGTGCATTGTACAACGTGCAGGAGTCTGTATTGTATAGAGTGCATTGTTTAACGTGCAGGTGTCAGGAGTCTGTATTGTATAGAGTGAATTGTTCAACGTGCAGGTGTCATTAGTATGTATTGTATACCGTGCATTGTACAACGTGCAGGTGTCTGTATTGTATAGAGTGCATTGTACAACATGCAGGTGTCAGGAGTATGTATTGTATACCATGCATTGTACAATGTGCAGGTGTCAGGAGTCTGTATTGTATAGAGTGTACTGTACAATGTGCAGGTGTCAGGAGTCTGTATTGTATAGAGTGTACTGTACAATGTGCAGCTGTCAGGAGTCTGTATTGCATAGAGTGCATTGTACAACGCGCAGGTGTCAGGAGTCTGTATTGTATAGCGTGCATTGTACAATGCGCAGGTGTCAGAAGTCTGTATTATACAGAGTGCATCGTACAACATACAGGTGTCAGGCGTATGTAATGTATAGAGTGGAGGTGTCAGGAGTATGTATCCTACAGATGGAAGGCGTGAGGAGTATGTATTGTACAGAGTGCAGGGTCAGGATTATGCAGACGTTGGAAGCCGAGTCACTTAATATTTCACATTCTCCTGAAAGCAAAAACAAAAAGTCCCCTCGTGTTTTCTGGACTTGCAGGGCACTACATTTGCCTAACTATGCCTGTCATGGGCCCCTCGGGGGAGGGGGGAGTCCTGCCCCCAACACTAACCCCCTTCTTCCCCCCCCCTCTTTCTTCTAGCCTCTTACTTCATCTTGTTCTTTCTATTCTGTTGCATTTTACTCAGCGCCGTCTGTTGCTCTTATGCCAACCAACAAATGACCATCCCCTCCCCGTGAGGTTAAGCTAAGTGTTCTACTCTCGGAAAGGTTTGACCACTGAATAGGGCAGTTCTTTTAGTAGTCCCATTGCACCTTAGCTTGGCCTTTTAGCCGGCACCACCTACGCACATGTGGTGCCGACGGCCTGTTCTATTGCCATTCTCCATTCATGACTCTTTATCAGTCAAAAGTTTTTTCTTGTAAAACTTCTTACAATAAAAACATTGTGAAAGAAAAAGAAGTCCCCTCTCTGGCCCGGGCCCACCATCTGCATCAATATGGCCTAGGGCAGGAGTCTCCAAACTATGGCTCTCCAGTTGTTCAGGAACTACAGTTCCCATGATGCTTAGTCATGTTTGTGAATGTCAGAGTTTTGCAATGCCTCATGGGACGTGTAGTTCTGCAACAGCTGGGGGGGCCGTAGTTTGGAGACCCCTGGCCTAGGGGAACTTTACTATAATTGCCGGGAGCTATTGGTAGTACTCTGCCTGTGCCCCATGGAAAATAAAAATGACCTTCTCTGCCCCTGATCCATCCTACTGGACTTAAGGGGTCATGGCCCAGTACAGGAGGGCCGGGGTTCTCCCCCCACTATCAGCAGGTCCATCTTGCAGGCACCTCCATGATGTTCCAGGCTGACATATGGCCCTGGGCTCCCCTTCCCTTCCTGGGACAGTTGTATGCAATGCCCCCCCCCTTCCATCTTTCATAGGCACCAACAAAAAAAAAAATTGAAGACGGATGTTTTTTAGAAAGTTCTGTTGGAACAAGCATCCTATCTTTGTAGCAGTGATGAAGAGAGGCCTGGACTATTTCATGTTCTTCAAAGCCTGTTGTACAAATTGCTTATCTTTAAAAACGCTGATATCCTTCTCCAGCTTCCCTTTGAAGCTCTTGTCACCGAGGAGGACTGACATCTTCTTCTGTTCAGTCATTGTGTTCTAGTTATCACAATGCAGCTTACCCATCCTCCATCACTGCGAAGAATGCCGATGGTGGGATACAATGATGGGACAATGTGGAGATAATGGGAAGCGATGACAGGACATTGTGGAGATAATGGATATGGAATAACGGGACAATGTGGAATCTGAGTTCCACTTCTCCAACTCGTAGCTTCGTATCTGGGAATCAACATGCAAAGCAATGACGGGACAATGTGGAATCTGAGTTCCACTTCTCCAACTCGTAGTTTCTTATCTGGGAATCAACATGGGAAGCAATGATGGGACAATGTGGAATCTGAGTTCCACTTCTCCAACTCGTAGCTTCGTATCTGGGAATCAACATGTGAAGCAATGACGGGACAATGTGGAATCTGAGTTCCACTTCTCCAACTCGTAGCTTCGTATCTGGGAATCAACATGTGAAGCAATGACGGGACAATGTGGAATCTGAGTTCCACTTCTCCAACTCGTAGCTTCTTATCTGGGAATCAACATGGGAAGCAATGACGGGACAATGTGGAATCTGAGTTCCACTTCTCCAACTCGTAGCTTCGTATCTGGGAATCAACATGTGAAGCAATGACGGGACAATGTGGAATCTGAGTTCCACTTCTCCAACTCGTAGCTTCTTATCTGGGAATCAACATGGGAAGCAATGACGGGACAATGTGGAATCTGAGTTCCACTTCTCCAACTCGTAGCTTCGTATCTGGGAATCAACATGTGAAGCAATGACGGGACAATGTGGAATCTGAGTTCCACTTCTCCAACTCGTAGTTTCTTATCTGGGAATCAACATGTGAAGCAATGACGGGACAATGTGGAATCTGAGTTCCACTTCTCCAACTCGTAGTTTCTTATCTGGGAATCAACATGGGAAGCAATGACGGGACAATGTGGAATCTGAGTTCCACTTCTCCAACTCGTAGTTTCTTATCTGGGAATCAACATGGGAAGCAATGACGGGACAATGTGGAATCTGAGTTCCACTTCTCCAACTTGTAGCTTCTTATCTGGGAATCAACATGTGAAGCAATGACGGGACAATGTGGAATCTGAGTTCCACTTCTCCAACTCGTAGCTTCTTATCTGGGAATCAACATGGGAAGCAATGACGGGACAATGTGGAATCTGAGTTCCACTTCTCCAACTCGTAGTTTCTTATCTGGGAATCAACATGCGAAGCAATGATGGGACAATGTGGAATCTGAGTTCCACTTCTCCAACTCGTATTTTCTTATCTGGGAATCAACATGCGAAGCAATGACGGGACAATGTGGAATCTGAGTTCCACTTCTCCAACTCGTAGCTTTGTATCTGGGAATCAACATGTGAAGCAATGACGGGACAATGTGGAATCTGAGTTCCACTTCTCCAACTCGTAGCTTCTTATCTGGGAATCAACATGGGAAGCAATGACGGGACAATGTGGAATCTGAGTTCCACTTCTCCAACTCGTAGCTTCGTATCTGGGAATCAACATGCAAAGCAATGACGGGACAATGTGGAATCTGAGTTCCACTTCTCCAACTTGTAGCGTCGTATCTGGGAATCAACATGTGAAGCAATGACGGGACAATGTGGAATCTGAGTTCCACTTCTCCAACTCGTAGCTTTGTATCTGGGAATCAACATGTGAAGCAATGACGGGACAATGTGGAATCTGAGTTCCACTTCTCCAACTCGTAGCTTCTTATCTGGGAATCAACATGGGAAGCAATGACGGGACAATGTGGAATCTGAGTTCCACTTCTCCAACTTGTAGCGTCGTATCTGGGAATCAACATGCAAAGCAATGACGGGACAATGTGGAATCTGAGTTCCACTTCTCCAACTCGTAGCTTCTTATCTGGGAATCAACATGGGAAGCAATGACGGGACAATGTGGAATCTGAGTTCCACTTCTCCAACTCGTAGCTTCGTATCTGGGAATCAACATGCAAAGCAATGACGGGACAATGTGGAATCTGAGTTCCACTTCTCCAACTTGTAGCGTCGTATCTGGGAATCAACATGTGAAGCAATGACGGGACAATGTGGAATCTGAGTTCCACTTCTCCAACTTGTAGCTTCGTATCTGGGAATCAACATGCGAAGCAATGATGGGACAATGTGGAATCTGAGTTCCACTTCTCCAACTTGTAGCGTCGTATCTGGGAATCAACATGCGAAGCAATGACGGGACAATGTGGAATCTGAGTTCCCCTTCTCCAACTTGTAGCTTCTTATCTGGGAATCAACAGCTTCCATGTGTTACGTTGGGTGCTGAGTGAGGCGGGAAGGGATCGGCGACGAGGCATGAAATCAATACTTCACATACCTAATCAAATAAGCTACATGACAAAATCACTCACTGCAGGTTCAGTAATGGAAAAACCGCTGACGTACAGTAATAGCTCTTCCCAGAATCTGACGTCGGCCTCATATGGGCACCAAAGAAAGTTCTAAACCAAAACCATAAGGAAGTTCAGGGCAGAATTCACGCAAAGGAGTTCATCATATAAGGAGGTTACCAAATTTTAGTGATCGTAAACAAAGCCATTTATTTATTCTTCGTATTTGCTGTATGTAAGCACCAAGAATTTGCTCAATACTTTAAGATACCGTACAGTCACATCAGTCCCTGCCCCCATGGAGCTTGCAATCTAAAGCCCCTATCTCACATACATGCTAGAACCATTTTTGACTAGAGACAATGAACCTATCAGCCTGTCTTTGGAAAGAAACTGGAGGTTCCCAGAGGAAACCCCCCACGAGCACATGGAGAACATGGGACTGGATACCACCTGTGATGCTTGTTAACCACTTCAGCCCCGTACCATTTTGCTGGCCAGAGACCAGACCACTTTTTGCGATTCGGCACTGCGTCGCTTTAACTGACAATTGCACGGTCGTACGACGTGGCTCCCAAACAAAATCTACTTTTTTTCCCACAAATAGAGCTTTCTCTTGGTGGTATTTGATCACCCCTGCGGTTTTTATTTTTTGCGCTATAAACAAAAATAGAGCGACAATTTTGAAGAAAAACGCATTATTTTTTACTTTTTGTTATAATAAATATCCCCCAAAAATATATATTAAAAAAAATTTGCGCTCAGTTTAGGCCGATACGTATTCTTCTACATATTTTTGGTAAAAAAAAAACGCAGTTAGCGAATATTGATTCGTTTGCGCAAAAGTTATAGCGTTTACGAAATAGGGGATAGTTTTATGGCATTTTTATTAATAATTTTTTTTCACTAGTAATAGCGGCGATCAGCGATTTTTATTGTGACTGCGACATTATGGCGGACACATCGGACAATTTTTGACACATTTTTGGGACCATTGTCATTTATACAGCAATCACTGCTATATAAATGCACTGATTCCTGTGTAAATAACACTGGCAGTGAAGGGGTTAACCAGTGGGTGGCAGTGTAGGGGTTAAGTGTTCCTAGGGGTGTGTTACTAACTGTGGGGGGCTGGGATTTCATTTAGTGAACACTGATCTCTGCTCCAATCACATGGAGCAGAGATCAGCGTCACTTGTTGCTAGGCAGAACGGGGAGATGCTGTTTACAACGGCATCTCTCCGTTCAGCCACCCCGTGAGATGATCGCGGGTATGCCCGCGGCGATCAAGTCCGCGGGACCCACGACCGGACTCACGGGGGTCCCAACCAGCACGTAAAGATTGGACGTACCTGTATGCCAATATGCCTGCCTATGCCATTCTGCCGACGTACATCGGCGTGCGCTGATCGGGAACTGGTTAAAGAGGACACATACTCAGAAAGTTGTGCCCAAAAAAAAAAGACAAGCAGAGGGCAAAGGATTAGTCACCAGTATTGCCCATGGTCCCTCTGAAGCTTATTACTGACTCACCACACCTTTTATTCAGCATTGTTGAGGAAAATGGAAAAATAGCGCTGGACCCGTAGAGTTTTCTCACTGGTATTGCTATCTTAAAGTACCGATATTGATGTAAATGATCTGGTTCCTGGGCAGGTAGCTTCTATACCCCAGAGAATCTTCACAGTCCCCTTGGCTTGTAGTGCAATGTAACAAAAAAGGGAACTTGGAAGTGGTACACTACTGCTTAGAGTAGCCATTCTGAACCCCGGGGTTCCTCCAGAGCAGCCTTTGTCAACCTTTTCAACACAGAGGAACCCTTGAAATAGTTCTCCAGGTCTCGAGGAACCTCTGATAAAGAGTAGAAATCTACAACTCATGATACATTAGTGTGATGGTCAGTGGGAAGAATGGTCCTCACACTTGTGGTCATTGGGAAGAATGGTCCTCACACTTGTGGTCATTGGGAAGAATGGTCCTCACACTTGTGGTCAGTGGGAAGAATGGTCCTTACACTTGTGGTCATTGGGAAGAATGGTCCTCACACTTGTGGTCATTGGGAAGAATGGTCCTTACACTTGTGGTCATTGGGAAGAATGGTCCTCACACTTGTGGTCATTGGGAAGAATGGTCCTTACACTTGTGGTCATTGGGAAGAATGGTCCTTACACTTGTGGTCATTGGGAAGAATGGTCCTCACACTTGTGGTCATTGGGAAGAATGGTCCTTACACTTGTGGTCATTGGGAAGAATGGTCCTTACACTTGTGATCAAGTGTACACTTGTACACTTGTGACTTGTCATCATAAGGGTGCCATTCTAAACACCACTTTAAGGGGGGACATTCTTCCTATTGACCACCAATATAAGGAGCATTGTTCTTATTGAGCCCTGATGATTTGGTTTTTAGCAAGGGTTCCTCGAGACATAAAAATTATTTTTGGGGTTCCTCTAGGGCAGCCTTTCTCAACCCTTTCAACACAGAGGAACCCTTGAAATAGTTCTCCGGTCTCGGGGGAACCCCTGCTAAATTTTAGAAATCTACAACTCATGATACACTGGAGTGATGGTCGGTGGGAAGAATGGTCCTTACACTTGTGGTCATTGGGAAGAATGGTCCTTACACTTGTGGTCATTGGGAAGAATGGTCCTCACACTTGTGGTCATTGGGAAGAATGGTCCTCACACTTGTGGTCATTGGGAAGAATGGTCCTTACACTTGTGGTCATTGGGAAGAATGGTCCTTACACTTGTGGTCATTGGGTAGAATGGTCCTTACACTTGTGGTCATTGGGAAGAATGGTCCTTACACTTGTGGTCATTGGGAAGAATGGTCCTCACACTTGTGGTCATTGGGTAGAATGGTCCTCACACTTGTGGTCATTGGGAAGAATGGTCCTTACACTTGTGGTCATTGGGTAGAATGGTCCTTACACTTGTGGTCATTGGGAAGAACAGTCCTTACACTTGTGGTCATTGGGTAGAATGGTCCTTACACTTGTGGTCATTGGGAAGAATGGTCCTCACACTTGTGGTCATTGGGAAGAACAGTCCTTACACTTGTGGTCATTGGGTAGAATGGTCCTTACACTTGTGGTCATTGGGTTGAATGGTCCTTACACTTGTGGTCATTGGGTAGAATGGTCCTTACACTTGTGGTCATTGGGAAGAATGGTCCTTACACTTGTGGTCATTGGGAAGAATGGTCCTTACACTTGTGGTCATTGGGAAGAATTACCTCCTTACAGAGAGCTAAAAAGATTAATGGTGTCAGTGGGAAATTATCTGAGAGGCAGAAATTGCCCAATGCTGAAGGAACCCCTAGCAACCTTTGGAGGAACCCTAGTTGAGAATCAGTGCTCTAGGGTTAAAGGGTTGTGAACGCCTGGCTTAGAGGTCCAGATACAACTGCATTCAGATAAAAAAAAACGGACAATTCAAAAAGTAGCCAACGTGTTTCAAGGGCCCAAGAGCAGGAGGGCGAGAAAAATCACTGACATCTCCATATCAATCTGATATGAATATAATTTCCTCTCCCTGGGGTGATATTTAAAACCAAATACCCAACAGTCAATAGTATTGGAAGTATAAACATTTTTGTAGGCTGGCTGGTAAGTGAGCCGGGAATTTTTGTTTGTCACCCATGTGCTCCTTGCTGCACAGGCCAGTTATAGGTTGGGGTGGTCGCCATTTGTTTGTGCTGTATTTGGCGAGCGGATGCACTGGATATCTTCGCTGCCGTTGTGCTGTTGCTGGGTGTCCAGTGGGGCCTGTACCTTTAAGAAGGCATAGGCTCCCTCCAGGCATACCTGCCCTCAATCTATCCATTTATTATACACTATATTACCAAAAGTATTGGGACGCCTGCTTTTACATGGACTTTAACCACTTGCCTACAGGGCACTTTCACCCCCTTCCCGCCCTGGCCGATTTTCAGCGCTGTCACAATTTGAATGACAATTGCACGGTCATGCAACGCTGCACCCAAGTAAATTTTTTATAATTTTTTCCCAAAAATACAGCTTTGTTTTGCTGGTATTTAATCATCGCTTTTTTTTTTTTTTGCGAAAAGTTTTTCTTCGTTTCTGTCAGAAAATTTTGTAAATAAGTAATTTTTCTTCTTCACTGATAGGTGCTGATGAGGAGTCACTGATGGGCACTGATAAGGTGACACTAATACTCAGCACTGATGGGCCCTGATAGGTGGCACTGATGGGCCCTGATAGATGGCACTGATGGGCCCTGATAGGTGACACTGATAGGTGGCACTGAAGGGCACTGATAGGTGGCATGAATAGGTGACACTGATGGGCACTGATTGGCAATACTGATGGTCATGAATAGTTGACACTGGTGGGCACTGATAGGCGACACTGATGGGCATGGATAGGTGGCACTGATAGGCGACACTGATGGGCACTGATAGGCGGCACTGATGGGCACTGATAGGTGGCACTTATGGGCATGGATAGGTGGCACTGATGAGCACTGATAAGTGGCACTGATAGGCGACATTGATGGGCACTGATGGGCACTGATTGGTGGCATGGATAGGCGACACTGATGGGCACTGATTGGAAGTACTGATGGGTACGGATAGGTGGCACTGATGAGCACTGATAGGTGGCACTGATAGGCAACACTGATGGGCACTGATAGGTGCACAGATGGGCACTGATAGGTGTCACTTATGGGCAATGATAGGTGGCATGGATAGCCGGCACTGATTGGCGGTACTGATGAGCAGGCACTGATGGATACTGAAAGGCTGCACTGAATTGCATCACTGATGGGCCCAGACTGCCATCACTGCTGGGCACTGTTGGGGCTGCACTGATATTCAGGGTACTGATGATCAGCACCCTGATTATCTGTACAGGTCACCCCTGCAAGGAGATGTTGCTGATCAGCTCTCTTCTCCTCACTTCTGTGTTTACATGTAATCGGCTATGTCACATATAACACATGGGACACATGGGTAAAGAGCCGTGTCATTGGCTCTTTACTGAGATGGGGGACACGGCGCACCCACGATTGCTGTGCACCCCCCGCGGGGCACACTAAGGTGGTGAGACTGGGTAAAGTCATATGATGTCAGCTCAGAACAAGCACCGATCCCGTCCACCGTCATTTGTCTATATAGCGGGCGGGAGGCGCTTAATGACACCCCAGTCTTAGTCCGTAGGGTTCAATATTGAGTTGGCTCCGCCCTTTGCAGCTACAACAGCTTCAACTCTTCTGGGAAGGCCGTCCACAAGGTTTAGAGAGACAGAGATAGAGGGAAAGTTACTGTAGGCAGGACAGTATAGTGGTCGGCGTAGTGGATAGTATAGTGGTCAGTTTAGTGTACAGTACAGTGGTCAGCGTAGTGGACAGTATAGTGTACAGTGTAGTATAGTGGTCAGCGTAGTGGATAGTATAGTTTACAGTATAGTAGTCAGTGTAGTATACTGGACGGTGCAGTATAGTGGGTAGTGTAGTATAGTGGTCAGTGTAGCATACAGTGTAGTATAGTGGTCAGTGTAGCGGATAGTATAGTGGTCAGTGTAGTGGACAGTATAGTATAGTGGTCAGTGTAGTATAGTGGTCAGTGTAGCGGATAGTATAGTGGTCAGTGTAGTGGACAGTATAGTGGGTAGTGTAGTATAGTGGTCAGTGTAGCGGACAGTATAGTATAGTGGTCAGTGTAGCGGACAGTATAGTGGTCAGTGTAGTGGACAGTATAGTATAGTGGTCAGTGTAGCGGACAGTATAGTGGTCAGTGTAGTATAGTGGCCAGTGTAGCGGACAGTATAGTATAGTGGTCAGTGTGGTGGACAGTATAGTGGTCAGTGTAGTATAGTGGTCAGTGTAGTATAGTGGTCAGTGTAGTATAGTGGTCAGTGTAGTATAGTGGTCAGTGTAGTATAGTGGCCAGTGTAGCGGACAGTATAGTATAGTGGTCAGTGTGGTGGACAGTATAGTGGTCAGTGTAGTATAGTGGTCAGTGTAGCGGACAGTATAGTATAGTGGCCAGTGTAGCGGAGAGTATAGTGTAGTGGTCAGTGTAGTACAGTGGTCAGTGTAGTGGACAGTATAGTATAGTGGCCAGTGTAGCGGACAGTATAGTGTAGCGGACAGTATAGTATAGTGGCCAGTGTAGCGGAGAGTATAGTGTAGTGGTCAGTATAGGAATCAGGTAGGTCAGTGTTGGAATCAGGTAGGTCAATTCTATTGTATTTGAAAGAACTCGGGGAATGCTAAAAGTCCGCAGGTTAGGGGGGCGCAAATTACTTGCCTTGCCCCGGGTGCTGACGCTACCCCACTGCATCAACGCTAAAGTTTTATCTTTTTCAAAACATTTGCAGATCAAAAAAAAAAAAAAGTCAAGTCCGCTGGCTCATAGGCTTGGATTGCTCTTAGCCACTTTTAATGTACCTGTTCCCTCCACAAAGTGGGGGTTAACCACTCTGGTGGCTCAGATATTTTCCTGGAGAATGCAACCTGGAGGCCAGAGACCTCAACGGTCGCCCCCGGGGGGGGGGGGGGGGGGGCACGAGGCAGGTAGGTCTCCTGAGTACTTGGAGTCCATTCCAGTATCTGACACATCTTTGTGAAGCTCAGACCCCCCCCCCCCCTCCCCCCCCCCAACAACATCTTCCCCGAAGAACGTGCAAAACCGCAGCCAGTACGGGAGGTCTGTCAGCAAGGCCATTCCCAGAATTTAGAGATCTCCTGGCTGGAGGGGGAAAGAAGGAATAAAATCCAAAATCAGGTTTAAAAAAAAAATAAAAATAAATAAAAAATGTAAGAATAAAGTACATCTTGGGAAGCCTCCACCTTCACGCTGGAACTGCCCCGAGAAGGAAAAATCATTTTGGCTTTAGAATGTGAGTTTAACATTCAGTTTGCTTCTGTAAAACAAATAAGAAAAGAGTGCGGTCTTCACGAAAAACGGCCTGGAAAAAAAAAAAAACTCAGACGTTGGCTGACACCTCTGCCGCGGGAAGCAGCATGGGAGGGAAAGAACTCAGCGCACCGATCACAGACCACACATTCATTTCTCCCTTAATGCCACCGAGATGGATGAAGATCGGCTGAAGTGAAAGGAATTGGCCCGAGGGGGGCGAGAAAAAAAAAAAAAAAAAAAAAAAAAGGTTCTGGAGCCCGAGCTGTCATTCCTGCGTGTCCAGCTGCACTTCTTCAAACTGGCAGCTCACAATGGCACAAGTGTACCGACCTGTCATCACTACCCAATCAGCTTGTTCAATACGCAGGCAATCAAAGCGCGACTTCATGAAGTATGGACCCAACAACATCAATAGGCCTAACGCAAAACCCTGCCCACCGCTTACATGGAAATGTTATTTGGGGAGGGGGGAAGCCAAAGGGACTTAAAATGACATTAAAGTCTGGTTTAAAAATAAAATAAAATAAATGCTATTCAAGCGTTGTGGCAGTGCCATGTAGGGTTGCCACCTTTTCTTCAAGCCGAACCCGAAGACTTTAGCGACACGGGGCGCATTTTTATTCGTAGTATACGCTATAGGATTATAAAAGACCTGAGGCACCTTTGGGTGCCCCAAGCAGAGTGGTAATGCAGCATGCTGCGGCAAACAGTGGGTGTGGCCAAACTGTTTTTGCTGACATCATGCCCCCCCCCCCCCAGTGATGCCAAACCTGCCCCCAGACAGCGTCCTGCACAGGGCTGGACTGGGACAAAAATTTGGCCCTGGACTTCATCCAGACGGGCCCACTTTAATTTTGCAAACACGCAAAAAACAGTATATAAACTGTACGCAATTGGGCAAAACAGCCCCTAGAGAGCCCCCCTTACATCAGGGTCCCCAGAGAGCCCCTCCTTACATCTGGGTCCCCAGAGAGCCCCCCACTTACATCAGGGTCCCCATATAGCCTTCCCCTTACATCAGGGTCCCCAGAGAGCCCCCCACTTACATCAGGGTCCCCAGAGAGCCCCCACTTACATCAGGGTCCCCAGAGAGCCTCCCCTTACATCAGGGTCCCCATATAGCCTTCCCCTTACATCAGGGTCCCCAGAGAGCCTCCCCTTACATCAGGGTCCCCATATAGCCTTCCCCTTACATCAGGGTCCCCAGAGAGCCCCTCTTACAGCAGAGTCCCCAGAGATCATGCGCCTTACATCAGAGTCCCTAGAGAGCCAACCCCTTACATCCGGGTCCCCACAGAGCCCCCCCCTTAAGTCCGGGTCCACAGAGAGCCTCTCTCTTACATCAGGTTCCCCAGAGAGCCTCCGGCTTACATCAGGGTCCCCAGAGAGCCCCTCCTTACATCAGGGTCACCAGAAAGAGGGCAGGTAGTGGGCTGGGACCCTGTGGTTGGGGACTCCTGGACTGACTCGGGGCTATGGGCCCCAGATTCGGGGCTATAGCCCCAAAAGTCCCCTCCCAGTGATGCCACTGGCTGCCACTGAAACCAGCCCACTGAGCCATCGGCCCACCGGGAAACTCCCTATAGTCCCTATGGCCAGTACATGCCTGGTCCTGCAGCTCACGAATGGCAACAGATTTTTGTGTGACTATCTCAGTTACATGAGGAGCCACAGCTCAGTCTAAATAATGTGTCCGGGTTTCAGGCAGACTGAAACCTGGACACAAGAGTCCAAACCCGAACTGTCCGGGTGAATCCTGGACAGGTGGCAACCCTAGTGCCATGCCACGCCACTGTGAAAATGGAGGAGAAAATGACGCAGGCTTTACATTGCGGTAAGGTGACCAGATTTTTCAAATGAAATCCAGGGACATAATTTCTATTTATTTTTTTACTAGTAACGGCAGCAATCGGCGACTCGTATCGGGACTGCGATATTGCGGTGGACAAAATCGGACACTAATGCCGCGTACACACGATCAGTTTTCCCGTCTGAATAAACTCCGAAGGTTTTTCTGACGGAGTTCCGCTGAAACTGTCTTGCCTGCACACGATCACACCAAAGCCCGACGGTCTAGAACGCGGTGACGTACAACACGTGTTTTCTCACTGTGGGGGGGGAGGTGCTTTTACTGAGGGAAGACATAGATCCCTGTACCTGCTTTGCAGGAACACAGGATCAATGTCTTCCACACTGACAGAATGGGCGAACTGCCTTGTTTACATAGCAGACCACTAGGCGAGTCCACCGGATCCGCTGATTGGCTCTGATACTCAGAAATGCAGGATCACGTATAGAAGTGATCCTGCACAGCGCAAAACCCCATGTAGCAGTAAATCTGCTATCAGACGATCGGAAACTGGTTAAAGTGGTTGTAAACCCTTACAAACCACTTTGACCTACAGGTAAGCCTAGATTAAGGTTTACCTGTAGGTCCAAGAAATATCTCCTAAACCTACACGGTTTAGGAGATATTTGCCCGAAGACGGGCACCGCTGTCTACGGCGCATGCACCGTAGACAGCGGCGTGCAGGCGCACTGAGGGCAGCATTTCCAACAACGGAGCTGCCGCGCGTGTCGGCTCCCGTGCGCATGCGCAGGAGTGACGTCATCGCGGCTTCACAGAATGACAGCGGCGGAGCTGCAAGACCCCACCGAGAAGATGGATGCGCCGGACTACAGGGGACAGCGGTGACTTCGCTGGCTCCTGTGTCAGGTAAGTGACACATAATGGGCTACTATGCGATGCGATGCGATGCGATGTGATGCATAGTAGTCCATTATGCTTTACCATTGCAGGGAATGAAAGAGGAAGTAAACTCATCAGGGTTTACTTCCTCTTTAAGATCATCAGCATTATGGTAACTCACAGGCAGGGGGCGCTCTATCATGGCTCTGTCACAGTGTGTCACATAACATGGCTGCTGGGTGCTGATTTTGTGAACTTCTGACCAATAATTGCCCCCCCGCTGCCTGTGAGTTTTGATGCCATCCATTATGCCAGAGAGGCAGACACAGTGCCATGTAGTCTATTCACAGACACCCCAAAGCTCATCTGTGTTGAAGCCTTGAAGGCACTGGCAGCCCCCCCGATTGGATACCCTCCCCCTCTATTCCTGCTGCTGGACATCATCAGCTGAGCTCAGCTGCCTCTCTCTGCCCGTCGCCTCCGCCACCGGCCTCTCAGCCTCTCAGGTCTCACTCTCCGGGGCCCCGGCTACTACTGGGTGGGCAGCGGAGGAAAATGACTCTGCCGGGGAAGGCAAGGAGATAATTAGGTAGGCGGCTGGCCGGGATTTGAACCAAGGCAGAAGAAGATGTGAGCGGAGCTGGATGGGCACGTGCCGGAAACTGAAGAAATAATCCGCTCCGACCAGCACATCATCATCAGAAAGGGACACAGATAATGGAAATAATACACCCCCTAAGCTAGTAGGAGCGGGGGAGGGGTGTAATTCAGATTTTTTTTTTTTTTTATTATGCACTGACTGTCTTTGAAAATTGCCCCAGCTCCTGTTGAAGTCAAAACCGGGGACAGAATTGGTGCGGGGACAACGTCCTCAATCCGGGGACTGTCCCCTGAAACTGGGGACGTCTGGTCACCCTACATTAAGGGTTAAAGTGGTTGTAAAGCTCAGACCAGCTACTGTATGTAACCATCGGATGCTTTAGCCCACTTTTCCACCGCGCTGTAGCCAAATGATGGCTACAGCACGGCCAGCCAGTTCCGGGAGGGCATCATATGACCTCCTCCCGTGACTGTGCCCGCCGCGTGCGCCACGTGATCGGCTGTGTCCAATTGCAGCTGATCGCGATGTGAACAGAAGCCAATTATGGGCATTTCTTTTCTCTCGCCGAAGGGAGAGGAGAGCCGATAACCGGATTCTGTATAAGGGACATCTACACTGATAATCAGGGCACAGATGTGTCGGTGTCCTGATTATCAGTGCAGCCCCAACTGTGCCCACCAGTGCAGCCAATCAGTGCCCATCAGTCCCTCCTCATCAGCATCACCTATCAGTGCTGCCTATCAGTGCCCATCAGTACCACCTACCAGTGTCCATCAGTGCTGACTACCAGTGTCCATCAGTGCTGCCAATCAGTACCCATCAGTGCTCCCTCATCGGTGTCATCTATCAGTGCCAGCAGGGCCGGACTTACCATTAGGCTTGACTGGGCTCAAGCCCATGGGCCCCGCTGAGATGCATAGCTGAGTGTACTCGGCTTAGCTCCGCTCACAGTCACGCCATCAGTGCCCCCTCATCAGTGTCACCTATCAGCCGGACTTACCATTGGGCTTGACTAGGCTCAAGCCCATGGGCCCCGCCCAATAGGGGGCCCCGCCGAGATACATAGATAAATACGGTAATGTATAGAAGGCAGGGCCTAAAAGTGACTCAAGCCCAGGGGCCCCCAGCACCCTAAGTCCTGCCCTGAGTGCCACTTACCAGTGCCCGTCAGTGCCGCTTATCGGTGCTCATCCTTGCAACCTATTAGTGCCCATCAGTGCCACCTATCAGTACCACCCATCAGCGCACATCAGTGAAGCCTATCAGTGCCGCCTCATCAGCGCACATCAGTGAAGCCTATCAGTGCCGCCTCATCAGCGCACATCAGTGAAGCCTATCAGTGCCGCCTCATCAGCGCACATCAGTGAAGCCTATCAGGGCCGCCTCATCAGCGCACATCAGTGAAGCCTATCAGTGCCGCCTCATCAGCGCACATCAGTGAAGCCTATCAGTGCCGCCTCATCAGCGCACATCAGTGAAGCCTATCAGGGCCGCCTCATCAGCGCACATCAGTGAAGCCTATCAGTGCCGCCTCATCAGCGCACATCAGTGAAGCCTATCAGGGCCGCCTCATCAGTGCACATCAGTGAAGCCTATCAGTGCCGCCTCATCAGTGCACATCAGTGAAGCCTATCAGGGCCGCCTCATCAGCGCACATCAGTGAAGCCTATCAGTGCCGCCTCATCAGCGCACATCAGTGAAGCCTATCAGGGCCGCCTCATCAGCGCACATCAGTGAAGCCTATCAGTGCCGCCTCATCAGCGCACATCAGTGAAGCCTATCAGGGCCGCCTCATCAGCGCACATCAGTGAAGCCTATCAGTGCCGCCTCATCAGCGCACATCAGTGAAGCCTATCAGGGCCGCCTCATCAGCGCACATCAGTGAAGCCTATCAGTGCCGCCTCATCAGCGCACATCAGTGAAGCCTATCAGGGCCGCCTCATCAGCGCACATCAGTGAAGCCTATCAGTGCCGCCTCATCAGCGCACATCAGTGAAGCCTATCAGGGCCGCCTCATCAGCGCACATCAGTGAAGCCTATCAGTGCCGCCTCATCAGCGCACATCAGTGAAGCCTATCAGTGCCGCCTCATCAGCGCACATCAGTGAAGCCTATCAGGGCCGCCTCATCAGCGCACATCAGTGAAGCCTATCAGTGCCGCCTCATCAGCGCACATCAGTGAAGCCTATCAGGGCCGCCTCATCAGCGCACATCAGTGAAGACTATCAGCGCCGCCTCATCAGCGCACATCAGTGAAGCCTATCAGGGCCGCCTCATCAGCGCACATCAGTGAAGCCTATCAGTGCCGCCTCATCAGCGCACATCAGTGAAGCCTATCAGTGCCGCCTCATCAGCGCACATCAGTGAAGCCTATCAGTGCCGCCTCATCAGCGCACATCAGTGAAACCTATCAGTGCCGCCTCATCAGCGCACATCAGTGAAGCCTATCAGGGCCGCCTCATCAGCGCACATCAGTGAAGCCTATCAGTGCCGCCTCATCAGTGCACATCAGTGAGGCCTATCAGTGCCGCCTCATCAGCGCACATCAGTGAAGCCTATCAGTGCCGCCTCATCAGCGCACATCAGTGAAGCACCTGTTTGCAAAATTTTATAACAAACCATAAAAAAGTTGTTTTGTGGGTTTTTTTTCTAAATTTTTGGTCTTTTTCGTTTATTTAGCAAAAATTAAAAAAACCCCAGTGATGATTAAATGGCAACAAAAGAACACTCTATTTGTGTAAAAAACTAAAAATAAAAAGATAAATATTTCATTTGGATGCTGAAAGCTGAAAATTGGCCTGGGCAGGAAGGGGGTAAAAGTGCCCGGTAGGTAAGTGGTTAAATACCATTTATAGGTAAAGTTGATCCAGTGAGTATCCGAATGCCTCTTGGGGGATCAGGAAGGACTTTCCCCCTCCCCCCCCCCATTGAAGCAAATTGGATCATGCTTTATTGTGTGTGGGTTTTTTTTTTTGCCTTCCTCTGGATGAACTGTGAGTAAAGGATTGTGTATTCTGTTGGTTGGATGGACTTGTGTCTTTTTTCAACCAGACTAACTACAGTATGTGATGTGAAATATGAACACAGCATGACTAGGGTAGCTCAGAGGTCACCCCTAGAACGCCTACACGAGGCAGGATTTTGGGGATGGGGGTTTGTACTAGAAGAAGGGATGGAGAAGGTATTTGTTCTAGGAGGGGGGGGATTTGTGCTGGGAAGGGTAATTTGGAGGGGGGTGGTGCTAGGTGGAGAGATTTGGGGGAAACAGGATGTGTGCTAGGAGGGGTCATTTTTTTTGTGGTGGGAGAGATCTGGGGGGGGGGGGGGGTTTGAGCTGGAAGATGGAATTGGGGAGCAAAGATTTGTGCTGGGAGGGGGATTTGGACTTGTTGGGATTTGTTTGGGGAGAATTAAGGCTTGCAGGGGGAAATCTATGCTTAGGGGGTGAGCTTGTTGATTAGTGCTGGGTTTTTGTTTGGGGGGGCGGGGTTTTCCGCTGAGAAATGATGATTACACATGTGGGGGGGGGGGGAGGGCTGAGTACTAGATGACCTTGTCCCTGGACTGCACACAAGGCACTCAACAGGTCTCACATTGCTGATATCGGGTTCCCCTACAGACTCAGCCTCAATGTGATTTGGATCGGCAGTTGCAATAGTCAGCTACACACTGTGTGGAGGGAATCCGATCTCAGCTGTGTGCTATGTGGGGAGGAGGAGGAGTTCCCTGACAGCACTGACCCCGTCCCCTTCTCTGATGACTCCTGTATACTGCCCTATTGACCTCTGCTCACTACCCTGCTGACCCCCCTGTCTGCTGCCCTGCTGACCCACTGTCCACTGACCCACTGTCCTCTGCCCTGCTGACTTGCTGACCTCCTGTCTGCTACCCTGCTGACCCACTGTCCGCTGCCTTGCTGACCCCCCCCCCCCCCTGTCTGCTGCCCTGCTGACATCCTGTCCACTGCCCTGCTGACCCACTGTCCTCTGCCCTGCTGCCTTGCTGACCTCCTGTCTGCTGCCCTGCTGACCCACTGTCTGCTGCCTTGCTGACCCCCCCTGTCTGCTGACATCCTGTCTGCTGCCCTGCTGACCCACTGTCCTCTGCCCTACTGACCCACTGTCCTCTGCCCTGCTGCCTTGCTGACCTCCTGTCTGCTGCCCTGCTGACCCACTGTCCGCTGCCTTGCTGACCCCCCCCCTGTCTGCTGCCCTGCAGACCTCCTGTCTGCTGCCCTGATGACCTCCTGTCTGCTGCCCTGCTGACCCACTGTCCACTGCCCTGCTGACCCACTGTCCACTGCCCTGCTGCCTTGCTGACCTCCTGTCTGCTGCCCTGCTGATCCCTTTCTGTTGCCCTACTGGCCTCCTGTCTGCTGCCCTGCTGACCCCCTGTCCGCTGCCCTTCTGACCCCCTGTCCGCTGCCTAGCTGACCCCTGTCCACTGCCCTACTGACCCCCTGTCCACTGCCCTGCTGACCCCCCTATCTGCTGCCTTGCTGACCCCCCTGTCTGCTGTCTTGCTGACCTCCTGTCCGCTACCCTGCTAACCCACTGTCCTCTGCCCTGCTGACCCCCACTGACCTCTGCCTTGCTGACCTCCTGTATTCTGCCCTGCTAATCCCTTTCTGCTGCCCTGCTGACCCCCCTGTCTGCTGCCTTGCTGACCCCCCTGTCTGCTGCCCTGCTGACCCCCCTGTCTGCTGCCCTGCTAATCCCTTTCTGCTGCCCTGCTGACCTCCTGTCTGCTGCCCTGCTGACCCCCCCGTCCGCTGCCTTGCTGACCCCCCTGTCTGCTGCCCTGCTAATCCCTCTCTGCTGCCCTGCTGACCTCCTGTCTGCTGCCCTGCTGACCCCCCGTCCGCTGCCTTGCTGACCCCCCTGTATGCTGCCTTGCTGACCCCCCTGTCTGCTGCCCTGCTGACCTCTTGTCTGCTGCCCTGCTGACCTCTTGTCTGCTGATCCCTATCTGCTGCCCTGCTGACCCACTGTCTGCTGCCCTGCTGACCCCCTGTCTGTCTGTTGCCCTGCAAACCCCCTGTACACCGCCCTGATAACCCACTCTACACTGCCCTACAAACTGCTGACCCTATCCTCTGCCCTGCTGCTCCTTGTACACTGCCCTACTGATTCTCACTCACTGCACCGCTGACCTTGTATCCTCAGCCCCCCCCCCCCCCCCTGACATTTTTTACTGCCCACCCACATCAGACAGCCTAGATCTGGCCCCAACAGCAGGAGAGAAATCGTTGCGCAAACATCTTTTGTGTTAATACGGCGATCTCTCTGGGGGTTTTTTTTTCATTCAGCCCGCTGGGTTGAATGGAAAAAAAAACTTCTAGTGTGTACCCAGCTTTAGGGGCATTTTTACAATTGGCCCACAATGAAATGACATTAGCGGGGGTTCTGCAAGACCTGAATAATTTTAGGGGTTTCTCTGAGTAAAAAGGTTTAAATTTCATAATTTTCTAAAAAATTATGACAAAAAAAAAAAAATTACCACTTCAAAAACTCACTAAGCCTGTTACTAAATAACTTGGACTGTCCATTTTCCAAAAAGGGGTAATTTGGGGGGGGGGGGGGGGGCTATTTGTACTGTCCCGTAGCTTTGTAGACTTTGTATAACCTTCCTACAGACTAAATCATATACACTGATCTGGGTTATTTTCACCAAAGAAATTAAACAGAGTACACTTTGACCTAAATGAACGAAGAACGATTATTTTTTTGCAAAATTGTGTAACAGAATCGAAAAAGAAAACTTTATTTTTTTCAAAATGTCCAGTCTTTTTTTTGGTTTATTTACCAAAAAATAAAAAATAAACCCCAGTGGGGATTAAATACCGCCAAAAGAAAGATCTATTTGTGTGAACAGAATTATGAAAATTTCATATGAGTACAGTGTTGCATGACCGCGCAATTGTCATTCAAAGTGCGACAGAGCTGAAAATTGGCCTGGGCAGGGAAGGGGGTAAAATGCCAAGTTCCACTAAGAATCGCCACCATTACTAGTAAAAAAATAAATAAAAAAATCCATAAAAATATAATAATTTTTTTAACCAAAAAACATGTAATAGAATATATATTGGCCTAAATTGATTAATACATTTGATTTTTGACATTTTTTTAATTGGATGTGTTTTATAGCAGAAAGTAAAAAAAAAACATCTTTTTTTTTTTTTAATTGTCAGACTTTTTTTGTTTATAGCGGAAAAAAAAAAAAAAAAACGAGAGCTGAAAACTGCAAATTGGCCTGGACAGGAAGGGGGTAAAAGTGTCTGGTGTTGAAATGGTTAAACTATTTTAAATAAATAAAAATAATAATAATAATAATAATTGGATGTGTTTTATAGCAGAAAGTAAAAAAAAAATCTTTTTTTTTTTGTGTTTTTTTTTTAAATTGTCAGACTTTTTTGTTTATAGCGAAAAAAAAACACAAAAAAAAAAGACAGAGTTGAAAACTGAAAATTGGCTTGGGCAGGAAGGGGGTAAAAGTGCCTGGCATTGAAATGGTTAAACTATTTTAAATAAAAATAATAATAATAATAATTGGATGTGTTTTATAGCAGAAAGTAAAAAAAAGTTTTTTTTGTTTTTTTTTAAATTGGCAGACTTTTTTTGTTTATAGCGAAAAAAAAAGAAAAAAAAAACACAGAGTTGAAAACTGAAAATTGGCCTGGGCAGGAAGGGGGTAAAAGTGTCTGGTGTTGAAATGGTTAAACTATTTTAAATAAATAATAATAATAATAATAATAATTGGATGTGTTTTATAGCAGAAAGTAAAAAAAAAGTTTTTTTTTTTTTTTTTTTTTAATTGTCAGACTTTTTTTGTTTATAGCGAAAAAAAAAGAGAAAAAAAAAGACAGAGTTGAAAACTGAAAATTGGCCTGGGCAGGAAGGGGGTAAAAGTGCCTGGTGTTGAAATGGTTAAACTATTTTAAATAAAAAAAATTATAATAATAATAATTGAATGTGTTTTATAGCAGAAAGTAAAAAAAAAAATATATATTTTTATTTTTAAATTGTCAGCCTTTTTTTTGTTTATAGCGAAAAAAAAAAAAAAAATTAAAAGGTTGAAAACTGAAAATTGGCTTGGGCAGGAAGGGGGTAAAAGTGTCTGGTGTTGAAATGGTTAAACTATTTTAAATAAAAAATAATAATAATTGGATGTGTTTTATAGCAGAAAGTAAAAAAAAGTTTTTTTTTTTTTTTTAAATTGTCAGACTTTTTTTGTTTATAGCAGGAAAAAAAAAGAAAAAACGACAGAGCTGAAAGCTGACCTGGGTAGGAAGGGGGTATAAGTGTCTGGTGTTGAAATGGTTAAACTATTTTAAATAAAAATAATAATAATAATTGCATGTGTTTTATAGCAGAAAGTAAAAAAAAATATTTTTTTTAATTGAATAAAAATAATAATAATAATTGGATATGTTTTATAGCAGAAAGTACAAAAATTTTTTTTTCTAATTGAATAAAAATAATAATAATAATTGGATGTGTTTTATAGCGGAAAGTAAAAAAAAATTTTTTTTTTTAATTTTTTTTTTATTGTCAGACTTTTTTTTGTTTATAGCGGAAAAAACAAAAAAACAACAGATTTGAAAACTGAAAATTGGCTTGGGCAGGAAGGGGGGTAAACGTTTCTGGTGTTGAAATGGTTAAACTATTTTAAATAAAAAAAAAATAATAATAATAATTATAATTGGATGTTTATAGCGAAAAACAAAACAAACAAAAAACGACAGAGTTGAAAACTGAAAATTGGCTTGGGCAGGAAGGGCGTAAAAGTGTCCATTGTTGAAATGGTTAAACTATTTTAAATAAAAATAATAATAATAATTGGATGTGTTTTATAGCAGAAAGTAAAAAGAAAATTCTTTTTTTTTTTTTTATTGTCAGACTTTTTTTGGTTTATAGCGGAAAAAAACAAACAAAAAAAAAAAAACGACAGATTTGAAAACTGAAAATTGGCTTGGCCGTAAACGTTTCTGGTGTTGAAATGGTTAAACTATTTTAAATTAAAAAAAAATAATAATAATAATAATTGGATGTTTATAGCAGAAAAACAAAACAAACAAAAAACGACAGAGTTGAAAACTGAAAATTTGGCAGGAAGGGGGGTAAAAGCTTCTGGTGTTGAAATGGTTAAACTATTTTAAATAAAAAAAATAATAATAATAATAATTGAATGTATTTTATAGCAGAAAGTAAAAAAAATAATCTTTTTTTTTTTTTTAAATTGTCAGACTTTTTTTTGTTTATAGCGAAAAAACAAAACAAAAAAAACGACAGAGTTGAAAACTGAAAATTGGCTTGGGCAGGAAGGGGTGTAAAAGTGTCCGGTGTAGAAATGGTTAAACTATTTTAAATAAAAATAATAATAATAATTGAATGTATTTTATAGCAGAAAGTAAAAAAAACAAAAAATGACAGAGTTGAAAACTGAAAATTGGCTTGGGCAGGAAGGACGTAAAAGTGTCTGGTGTTGAAATGGTTAAACTATTTTAAATAAAAATAATAATAATAATAATGGGATGTGTTTTATAGCAGAAAGTAAAAATAATTTTTATTTTTTTTATTGTCAGACTTTTTTTGTTTATAGCGAAAATAACAAAACAAAAAATAATAATAATTGGATGTGTTCTATAGCAGACAGTAAAAAGAAATTTTTTTTTTTTTTTTTAAATGGTTAAACTATTTAAAAAACACACACACACACGCACACACACTACTTCTCTGTTCTTCTAAGGAACATAATTTGCCAATAGGGCGATGCACAGGAATGATTAAAGTACATTTCTGGAGGGGGAGGGGAGCCTCGTTCTCTCCATTATGTAATCTTCTGTCTGGCACGTTAAGCATGGCTTACAAAGCACTTTGTTTCTTTTTTTTTTTGTCTTGAAGTAGAATGAATTACTTTCTCTTGATAAGGAAAATAGTCGGTAACTCCAACACACAGTGACGTAGGCATCTAACTTATTTCCCCCCCCATTGTCCAGACTGACCATTTTATCTTCTTGACTTCTTTCCAGTTCTACGGATGCGAATCAAAGAGGTGAAGATTGAGAACGGAGACCGAAAACTCATCGCGGCTCAGAAGAAAAAGAAAGTCTTAAAAGCGGGAAAGCTGAAGAGGAAAGAGTTCCGCAAGCTTGTCTTGTACATCAAGAACGCGGCGGGGTGCCCGTGTCCCCAGCTGGACAATCTGAGCGGCAGCTTCCTCATCATGGGCCGGAAGGTGGACAATAAGCTTCTGCTGACCGCCATCTACAAGTGGGACAAGAAAAGCAAAGACATGAAGTACGCCGTCAACTTCATGTTCACCTACCCCTGCTCCGAAACCATTTCTCACAGCGCGGGGTCGCACTTGGGGTCTTTTCGCTAAGAGGAACAATCCTAGAGAACTTATGAGAAGAAGAAGAAGAAGAAGGAGCCCTCACCCAGCCTTACCAAATGGAACGTTTATATCTTAGCAATAGCAGTAACATAGCATACTCCGCTTACCATAAAGAAGAACACTAGGGAAGTCGTCATTGTGAGTGATACAAGAGGACGGGGTGAAGAATGAGATCTTTGGCGAGATGAGACATTGGGAAACCAAAAACGAGGAAAAGAAATACAAAAAAAAATAAAAAAAAATGATTATATGTTTAACATAGTTGTTGAAAGCCATGGTTTATCATTCCCCCGAGGCTAATGCATTAAGACCTAAGTTTGACACTGGTAAAAAAAAATTAAAAAAAAAAAATCTACAGAAAATTGCTGAATCGTGACTGGGCAGATGTATTCCGAAATAACTTAAATGATGCATGATATCAAGTCAGAAGAGCCAGGAACTATTTCTCTTTTCTTTTTCTTTTTTTGTTGTTGTAACCACAAACACCATGTAGCTAGCTAACGGCTGGTAATAGGAGAGGGGCTGTAGCTTGAAAAATGGGCCCGTTGGGTCTATTGTACATGCAATAACCAGAAAAGAAAGAAAAAATGTTCCACAGAGGGAAAATTTTGTAAATCTAAAACAAGAGCAGGTAGTACATATTTCCCCTCCAACCTCCCCCCCCTCTCCAAGATCGGCGCATTGTCCTTGAGTTATTGCTTATGGGGTCATGAATGGAGCAGCTGAAGTGTGATTTAGAGGTCCTCTGTAGGCTTTGCATGATTGGCCATGAATAATCTCACCTTAAACGCTCCCAGGTTCCACGGTACTGGTCAGGATTTTTAGGAATTGGAATGGTTTAGGGTGATGGTTTAGTACAAAGCACTGGCCAGAATTTTCGGCATCACAAAGGTTTAGGTTGGGGGTGTATTACGGGGTGTGTACTGCCCAGATCTTTGGGAACTGGCATGGTTTAGGGTGGGATTGTAGTAGAGTATACAATACCGTCCAGAATTTTCCACATCACCAAGGTTTAGGTTGGGGGTGTATTACGGGATGTGTACTACCAAGATCTTTGGGAACTGGCATGGTTTAGGGTGGGATTGTAGTAGAGTATACAATACCGTCCAGAATTTTCGGCATCACCAAGGTTTAGGTTGGGGGTGTATTACGGGGTGTGTACTGCCAAGATCTTTGGGAACTGGCATGGTTTAGGGTGGGATTGTAGTAGAGTATACAATACCGTCCAGAATTTTCGGCATCCCCTAGGTTTAGGTTGGGGGTGTATTACGGGATGTGTACTGCCCAGATCTTTGGGAACTGGCATGGTTTAGGGTGGGATTGTAGTAGAGTATACAATACCGTCCAGAATTTTCCACATCACCAAGGTTTAGGTTGGGGGTGTATTACGGGATGTGTACTACCAAGATCTTTGGGAACTGGCATGGTTTAGGGTGGGATTGTAGTAGAGTATACAATACCGTCCAGAATTTTCGGCATCACCAAGGTTTAGGTTGGGGGTGTATTACGGGGTGTGTACTGCCAAGATCTTTGGGAACTGGCATGGTTTAGGGTGGGATTGTAGTAGAGTATACAATACCGTCCAGAATTTTCGGCATCCCCTAGGTTTAGGTTGGGGGTGTATTACGGGATGTGTACTGCCCAGATCTTTGGGAACTGGCATGGTTTAGGGTGGGATTGTAGTAGAGTATACAATACCGTCCAGAATTTTCGGCATCACCAAGGTTTAGGTTGGGGTGTATTACGGGGTGTGTACTGCCCAGATCTTTGGGAACTGGCATGGTTTAGGGTGGGATTGTAGTAGAGTATACAATACCGTCCAGAATTTTCGGCATCACCAAGGTTTAGGTTGGGGGTGTATTACGGGGTGTGTACTGCCCAGATCTTTGGGAACTGGCATGGTTTAGGGTGGGATTGTAGTAGAGTATACAATACCGTCCAGAATTTTCGGCATCACCAAGGTTTAGGTTGGGGGTGTATTACGGGGTGTGTACTGCCAAGATCTTTGGGAACTGGAATGGCTTAACGTGGGATTGTAGTAGAGTATACAATAACGTCCAGAATTTTCCGCATCACCAAGGTTTAGGTTGGGGGTTTATTATGGGATGTGTACTGCCCAGATCTTTGGGAACTGGCATGGTTTAGGGTGGGATTGTAGTAGAGTATACAATACCTTCCAGAATTTTAGGCATCACCAAGGTTTAGGTTGGGGGTGTATTACGGGGTGTGTACTGCCAAGATCTTTGGGAACTGGCATGGTTTAGGGTGGGATTGTTGTAGAGTATACAATACCGTCCAGAATTTTAGGCATCACCAAGGTTTAGGTTGGGGGTGTATTACGGGGTGTGTACTGCTCAGATCTTTGGGAACTGGCATGGCTTAGCATGGGATTGTAGTAGAGTATACAATACCGTCCAGAATTTTCCGCATCACCAAGGTTTAGGTTGGGGGTGTATTACGGGGTGTGTACTGCCCAGATCTTTGGGAACTGTCATGGTTTAGGGTGGGATTGTAGTAGAGTATACAATACCGTCCAGAATTTTCAGCATCACCAAGGTTTAGGTTGGGGTTGTATTACGGGGTGTGTACTACCAAGATCTTTGGGAACTGGCATGGTTTAGGGTGGGATTGTAGTAGAGTATACAATACCGTCCAGAATTTTCGGCATCCCCTAGGTTTAGGTTGGGGGTGTATTACGGGGTGTGTACTGCCCAGATCTTTGGGAACTGGCATGGTTTAGGGTGGGATTGTAGTAGAGTATACAATACCGTCCAGAATTTTCGGCATCACCAAGGTTTAGGTTGGGGGTGTATTACGGGGTGTGTACTGCCAAGATCTTTGGGAACTGGAATGGCTTAGCGTGGGATTGTAGTAGAGTATACAATAACGTCCAGAATTTTCCGCATCACCAAGGTTTAGGTTGGGGGTTTATTATGGGATGTGTACTGCCCAGATCTTTGGGAACTGGCATGGTTTAGGGTGGGATTGTAGTAGAGTATACAATACCGTCCAGAATTTTCCACATCACCAAGGTTTAGGTTGGGGTTGTATTACGGGGTGTGTACTACCAAGATCTTTGGGAACTGGCATGGTTTAGGGTGGGATTGTAGTAGAGTATACAATACCGTCCAGAATTTTCGGCATCACCAAGGTTTAGGTTGGGGGTGTATTACGGGGTGTGTACTGCCCAGATCTTTGGGAACTGGCATGGCTTAGCGTGGGATTGTAGTAGAGTATACAATACCGTCCAGAATTTTAGGAATGTGCATGGTTTTCGGGGGGGAAGTTGTTTAGTACACAGCACTGTCCAGAATTGTAGAAGGTTTACAATGGTGGTGTATTGCATGGTGTGTACTGCCCAGAATGTTGGGGATTGGCATGGTTTAGGATGTGAATATAGTATACAGTACTATCCAGAATTGTAAGCATTGGCATGGTTTTCGAGTGGAGGTTTAGTACCCAGTACTGTCCAGAATTTTAGTACTCATCATTGTTTAGGATAGGAGTGTAGTACCAGGGCTTTTTTTTTTTTCTGCAGGAACTAGGGGGAACTCAGTTCCACCACCTCTGGCTCAGGTCTTCTGCTCCCTTCTCACCACTATCACTTGGTAACACTGAAGTCCAGCTTATGCGTTTACAAGTGACAGCTCATCTTCCAGCAGCTCCCTCAGGTCAGATCTCCTGTGCAGAGTGGCGGACAGGGACAAGGGAGATACAGAACAGGTGCCCAGGGTTCAGTGCAGTCATGGGCAGGAGAGGGTGTGTGGTGGGCTGCACCCTCTGTGGTCTCCATTTTTTCCCTGGTTACCAGTTGTTGATGCTCCTCCCATGCAAGTGACTGCAGTATAGTATAGTATGCTGGGAGGTACTACAGCCAGATAGGCGTTTCAGCTTAATGTTGCAACAAAGGTAAGACATGTGACAGATGATGGAGCTTTTAAGGAGGGGGGAGAAGATGAGGGCATTGGAGGGAGGGGGTTGTATGCAAAGGAAAGAGCTACTATTTGATGCCATTTGGCAGGTATGTGTGTATGTTGTGGGCATGGTTAAGTTCCTGCTCCTGTTCTCTGAGAAAAAAAAGCCCTGTGTGGTACACAGTACCATCTTTAACTTTGAGAATTGGCTTGGTTTAGTTTTGGCCTATAGTACACAGCACTGTCCAAAATTTAAGAACTCGGCATGATTTAGCACAGGGGTTTAGTAGGAATTGGCATAGTTTGGAAATGGGGGGGTTTAGTACACAGTACTGTCCAGCGTTTTAGGAGTAAGGCCAGCCATAGATGGTGTGAATTTCTTTCCTGCAACCACGTGTAAAGATAGCAAACCCGACAAGCTGCTTGTACCCAAGTTGATCGATCGATCAATTTGGTACTTTCAGCCTGCCCGTTAATGGTTCAAATCTCAACTATTCCTGCTGAATCAACCAAGATTCGAACCGTGTATGGCCGGCCTAAGTAAGATTTAGGATGGGGGGGGGGGTGGGGGGGGGGAAGCATAGTACAGGGAACTGTCCAGAATTCTGGGAGCCAGCAAGGTTTGTTTACTGTCCAGAAATGAAGGAGTCAGCATGGCGTAGGACAGGAGTCCGCATGGTTAAGGACAGGGGGTTTAGCACACAGTACTTCCAGATTTTTAGGAATTGACCAGGGGCGGACTGACAACTCATGGGGCCCCCGGGCAAAAGGAGATTATGGGGCCCCCAGGCAATCAGACATTATGGGGCCACACAGTATACACAAACACACACACACAGTATACAATCACACAGTATACACAGACATGTTTCTATTGGCTGAGAAGGTACTGGAGAGGTGGGGCAGCTATAATCTTGGGATTTTTAGGCCAAAAGGATGTCGGTAAGGGACATTTCAGAGACAGATGTAAAAAAAAAAAAAGTTTTTTACATACTTTCCCTTGTTTTAATGAGGCTGGCCACCCTGATGGGGCCCCCTAGTGGCATGGGGCCCTTGGGCAGTGCCCGAGTGGTCCAATGGTCAGTCCGCCCCTGGAATTGACATGGTTTAGCACGGGGGTTTAGTAATCAATACTGTCCACAATTTTTGAATTTAGCATGGTACAGGATGAGGGTGTAGTACACAGTACTGTCCAACATTGCCAATTCCTAATGTTTTGGACAGTGCTGTGTGTGTACTACACTCCTACCCTAAACCATGTACCACATTTCTTGGCGAGACATCCATCCTAAATCATTCTAAGGCCGCGTACACACGGGCGGATTGTCTGCCCAACTAAGTTCGTCAGACAATCCGACAGACAGTCCGTTCAACTTTTGAATGAACGGACTTGACCACACACGGTGAACAGACAGTCCGCTGAAAACGTGCGCGATGACGTGTACAGCACGTACGACGGGACTAGAAAAACGACGTCCTATACACTGCAATGCAACCTTCGGCCGTGTAAACCCTTTCTGAGCATGCACCATACTTAGTTCGTCCAACTTGCCTACACACAAGTGGACTGTCCGCTGAAACCAAGTTTGGACGGACAAAACCAAGTTTCAGCGGACAAAATTACGGAAATTCCGAAAGACAAAGTCCGTCGGACTGTCCGCTGAAAAAGTCCGCTGAAGCCCACACATGAGCGGATTGTCCGCTGAAACAGGGTTCAGCGGACTAAGTTGGACAGACAATCCGCCCGTGTGTACGCGGCCTTTCGGAATTTCCGTAATTTTGTCCGCTGAAACTGGGTTTTGTCCGTCCAAACTTGGTTTCAGCGGACAGTCCGCTCGTGTGTAGGCAAGTTGGACGAACTAAGTATGGCGCATGCTCAGAAAGGGTTTACACGGCCGAAGGTTGCATTGCAGTGTATTGGACGTCGTTTTTCTAGTCTGGTCGTACGTGCTGTACACGTCATCGCGCACGTTTTCAGCGGACTGTCTGTTCATCGTGTGTGGTCAAGTCCGTTCATTCAAAAGTTGAACGGACTGTCTGTCGGATTGTCTGACGAACTTAGTTGGGCGGACAATCTGCCCGTGTGTACGCGGCCTAATTCCTAAAATGACAATTCTTAAAATTCTGGACAGTACTGTTTAGATTGAGAGTGTAGTATACAGTACTGTCCAGAATTGTAGGAATCGGCATGGTTTAGGATGGAGGTTTGGTATCTAGTACTGTCCAAAATTTTAGTACTCAACATGGTTTAGGGTGGGGGGTGTATTTTTTTTTTTATAGGACAGAAGTGAAAAACCTCTACCAGGATTTTTCCATCAATTTTTGGGATGTCCAGATTAGATAATATCAAAGCTCATCTCCAGTCATCAAGGCCTTAAATTGACCCACCATCCCCATGGCCTCCTATGGTGGTATAATATGCCTTTTGTGTTTCAATACTTACCTTTTCTGAAGTTTAGAGGTGGATCACATGAGCCACAGGGTCCCCCGCCCCACTTTTCTCCAGGCTGGGTGGTCTTCACTGACGCAAAGAGTTTTGATGACATCAGCTCTACTTTCTGCACCAGTACACTGTAAATGTGCAGTGTGCGCGGCGCTGGACCAACAAGTCTCTACCAGGTCCCATCACCTCCTCATGTGACCACATCCCGAGGCCCCAATTGGCCAGTTTCATATTGACCTCGGGGCGCAGAGCACTGTGCCCACAACCCTCCCACCCTCTGATACCAGCAAATCAGCGTTAGGTTCCGGCTTCCCGGCCAATCAGGACAGGATGACCCAAAACCCGGGAAGAAGACCAAGCTAAGACAGAAGCTGCAGCACCGAGCAATAGGGGAGCCGTGACAGATGGAGGGCTCTGCCATAGCGTGAGTGCGGACCTGGAGGGACCCGCCTGCGCCCCCCCACCAAAAAAATCCTCCAGCAGCAGCCACCACTGCTTGTAATGCTGCCAGCACATCTAAAGACTGGTAAGCTGGCATTCTGTACATTTTTGCCTTCAAACTTAGATACGAATTTAGGTCGCTGTCTGACCAGCAAGCTCAGAACCAATCAAAACCAGACCAAGTGCTACATGCACTGGGTACCATAGGAGATTTCATTAAGATTTTTAAAGATTTGGTGATACTTCTTCTTTATAGCGTTAAAAAAGTAGATTCGGGCTTTGAGCAACACAAATTAAATCTATTTATTAGGGTAGGTATTTACACCCAAAATTTGAAAATGCATGACTCCGCCCACGCAGCTGCATCATCCATTTACAAAGATGACAACCGCAGAAGAGTGGATCATAGATTTCAATGAAACACAAGTGCGGTGACCTCATTGCAATTGTAGTCCATTGATACCTCCTCCAGCCCCATACCTCAAATATGGACCTGCTCCTGGAGGAATAGCCTGCAGAGCCCTGGCATTGCACTCGCAATCTACTGATCTTACAAGAGTAAAAAGATTGTATAGTTGTAGATAACAAAAAAGCCACGTAGTAAAAATCAGTTGTTTGAATTTGAAATAACACGAGGTAGGTGACAAGGACGGTACTGATAAATACACAACTCAACCAATAAAAGACAAAGTGCAGAGGAGAGCATAGCTTTAGTTTAAGGGAGTCAAGGGGGAGAAGGCTATG
Organism: Lithobates pipiens; assembly: GCF_037356315.1. Taxonomy (NCBI): domain Eukaryota; kingdom Metazoa; phylum Chordata; class Amphibia; order Anura; family Ranidae; genus Lithobates; species Lithobates pipiens. The sequence goes on from NW_027507787.1 coordinate 243,308,343, forward strand.
TTGGTGGAAGGTAGGAGGGGGTAGGGCGGGGTCTGGTAATCGGGAGGGGTAGGAGGCGGGACCGGCCAGAGAGGACACTATGTGTAGCAATAAGGCTGTATGGGCATATAAGAGGTCAAGTAGACGATGGTCAAAGCCAATTGTTGGTAAAGGCGAGACCTATGACCCAATGTACCCTTGTTTCAAGCACTGGCAAGAACCGGGAATCAGGGAGCTACCCCTAGCTGCTGGCTTCTTTTGTGGCCGTCACAAGAGAAAATCAATCCTTTGGATTCCCATTTGGTGTAAAATGTAAAAGTACCTCACTTGGCTTCCATAGGAAGTGAAAGAGGATGCAAAGAATCCTAAAACCCCATCCATACTCTATAAGCAATAGGTCATAGCCATGACGGTGACATTTTATGGGTATGAGCAACCACGAAAACATGTAGGTGGGCGATCTTGGATTTATTTATTTTTTTAACCAATATGGTTGCATTTATAAATTTTTTGCAAAAGGTGGACTATGCCTTCAACAAAAATCTGGATCAAACAAAGCTGCAACACGTGATCTGACAAAAAATGAGATTTATGCCGCGTACACACGACCGGACTTTTCGAGGGACTAGGTCCAATGGACTTTCGGCGGAGTTCTGACGGAGTTCTGAAGGACTTTCCGAATGAACGGACTTGGCCACACACAATCACACCAAAGTCCGACGGATTCGGACGTGATGACGTACGACTGGACTAGAATAAGGAAGTTCATAGCCAGTAGCCAATAGCTGCCCTAGCGTCGGTTTTTGTCCGTCGGAGTAGCACACACACGAGCGTATTTCTCGGTAGGAACTGGGTCCGGCGGAGTTTCGGCAGAAAATTTTTAAACATGTTCCATTTCTAAAGTCTGTCAGATTTTTGCAAATCAAAAGTCCGCTGCAGCCCACACACACGATCGAATGGTCTGCTCGGAATCGTTCCGTCGGACCTTTGATGTCGAAAAGTCCGGTCGTGTGTACGCGGCATTAGAGTTCTCCATCGTCCATTATTACGTCCTTTTTCTCACTTTTTCTCAAGCTGTATCAAATACTTATTGTAATTTTCCTTTCCACGTGCCAATTCCAGGCAGAACACATGTAGTAGTATCCCCCACCTACGTCCGACCACATGACCAACGCAAAGCTATAAAAGTGTTGACACCCACACAACAGCCCATTTCTTGTAAAATACTAGGAACAATCTGGGTGGGTTTAGAATTCTGCCATGGATTGTTGCCTTGAAAGGAAAATTATGGTAAGTATTTGATACAATTTGCCATTTTACTGGCTCCAACATGCCAGCATACATGTAGGTAGACCAATACCTACCTACCAGGGTGGGAAGCTTCAATCCTATCTTATAAAAGACAAGCGAGTATCTGCTGTAGACGGGGACTACTGAGCCCATTTGTAGTGCCAAAGAAACATGCCATAACTGGACCTGTTTGGCTGTCTACATGTTGGCTGACACCTCTACATAAAATGCTCATGATGGTCAAATGGGCAGCAATTACTCATGGTGGCTCAAACCCAGCTATATAACTTTAGGAACAGCAAGGCCAATGTTCAATAATGCCTTCTATCCTTGTTGAATCCCAAGGAGCTAGGTACTGTATTGCTGTTCTGGCTACCTAAACGACTGTTGTTTGCAAGTGTGCTTTCTTCGATCTGGATGTATTGATAGGTTTTGATTTGCAATCCACTTAAAATACTCTAACTAAGCATAAATCCACTCCTATCCCCCTCGTTCTAAGCCTATTGTATCTACCTTGTAAAAGAAAAGATGTCTATGCCTACCTATTCTGAAGGAGCTCCGGTCCAGTTACATGATATCTCCAGCACCGGCTTCAGTTTAGCAGAACGATCGCCGACAATGGCTGCAGAGCCTCGATGATGAAGTCATTTACTAGGGGACATCTATTGTCCGCTATCCCTCCTCTCCTCCCTGGTCATGTGGCCGGACAAGAGTGAGTTCAGTGTAGGAAAATATAGGCATTTTTCCTTTTACCGGGTAGATAAATTTGGTTTAGAATGGGGGGGTGGGAATAGATTTAATCTTAGGTTTTGACTTGCCTTCCACATTAACCTAAGCCCTTGTACACATGGTCGGAGATTTCGACAACCAAGTCCGTCGGATTTTGTCCGTCGGATTTTGTCCGTCGGATTTTGTCCGAAACTGTTGCATACACACGGTCGGACTAAGTTGTCGAAAAATCCGATCGTTCAGAACGTGATGACGTAATTTCGTTACGATGGCACTATGTTCAGGCTAGTAGCCAATAGCTTTGATGTAGGAATTTGATCTGAGCATGTGTGCCACTTTGTCCGATCGGAAATTCTCTACACATGATCGGAGTATGTCCGATCGAACCAGTTGGTCGGGAAATATTTCCAACAAGTTGGAAAATTGGGTCCGACGGATATTCCGACGGAATCAGTCCGATGCATACCACACACAGTCGGATTATCCGACAACACGGTCCGATAGGACACACTCCGACCGTGTGTACAAGGGCTTAGGATGGTCAAAAGCACTCCCACTGCAGGTTAGGCAAACAGCAAACAAACACCAGCAATGGGCTGTTTTGTGAGTGTCAACACTTGACTATACTATAGCTTTGCACTGGTCTTGTGGGTGGAAGTACAGTGCCTTGAAAAAGTATTCATACCCTTTGACATTTTGCACATTTTGTCATGTTACAACCAAGAACATGAATGTATTTTATTGGGGTTTTATGTGATATACCAACACAAAGTGGCCCATAATTGTGAAGTGGAAGGAAAATGATAAATGGTTTTCAATTTTGGCGTGTTTTTTCAACCCCCCTCAGGCAATCCTTTGTAGAATCACCCTTTGCTGCAATTAAAGCTGCAAGTCTTTTTGGGGATGTCTCTACCAGCTTTGCCCATCTAGAGAGGGACATTTCTGCCCATTCTTCTTCTTTGCAAAATAGCTCAAGCTCTATCAGATTGGATGGAGAGCGTCTGTGAACAGCAACTTTCAGGTCTTGCCACAGATTCTCATTTGGATTTAGGTCTGAAATTTGACTGGGCCATTCTAACACATGAATATGCTTTGATCTAAACCATTCCATTGTAGCTCTGGCTGGATGTTTCGGGTCGCTGTCCTGCTAGAAGGTGAACCTCCGCCCCGGTCTCAAGTCTTGCAGACTCTAAGCCCTTGTACACACGGGTCGGACATTCCGACAACCAAATCCGTCGGAATTTGTCCGACGGATTTTGTCCGAAACTGTTGCATACACACGGACGGACAAAGTTGTTGGAAAATCCGATCGTTCAGAACGTGATGACGTTATGACGGGACTACGTTCAGGCTAGTAGCCAATAGCTTTGGTGTAGGAATTTGATCTGAGCATGCGTGGCACTTTGTCCGATCGGAATTCTCTACACATGATCGGACAAAGTCCGATCGGATCATGTTGTCGGAAAATTTTACCGACAAGTTGGAAAACTTGGTCCGTCGGATACTCCAACGGAAACAGTCCGATGAAGACCACACACAGTCGGATTATCCGACAAAACGGTCTGATCGGACACATTCCGTAGGAATCTCCGACCGTGTGTACAAGGGCTAACAGGTTTTCTTGTAAGATTGCCCTGTATTTGGCTCCATCCAACTTCTCCTCAACCATGACCAGCTTCCTTGTCCCTGCTGAAGAAAAGCATCCCCACCACATGATGCTGCCACCACCATGTCTCACTGTGGGGATGGTGTGTTCAGGTGGTCAAGCGTTTTGCTTTTAGGCCAAAAAGTTAAATTTTTGTCTCATCTGACCAGAGCCCCTTCTTCCACATGTTTGCTGTGATCTAAACCATTCCATTGTAGCTCTTGCTGGATGTTTCGGGTCGTTGTCCTGCTGGAAGGTGAACCTCCGCCCCGGTTTCAATTCTTTTGCAGACGCTAACAGGTTTTCTTCTAAGATTGTCCTGTATTTGTCTCCATCCATCTTCCTGTCAACTCCTGTCCTTGCTGAAGAAAAGCATCCCCACAACATAATGCTGCCACCACCATGTTTCACGGTGTTTTCAGGCTGATGTGCGGTGTTAGTTTTCCCCCACACATAACATTTTGCTTTGAGGCCAAAAAGTTCAATTTTGGTCTCATCTGACCAGATCACCTTCTTCCACATGTTTGCTGTGTCCCCCACATGGCTTCTCACAAACTACAAACAGGACTTCTTATGACTTTCTGTCTCCAATGTCTTTCTTCTTGTCACTCTTCCATAAAGGGCAGATTTGTGGAGAGACGACTAATAGTTGTCCTGTGGACAGATTCTCCCCCCTGAGCTGTGGATCTCTGCAGATCCTCCAGAGTTACCATGGACCTCTTGGCTGCTTCTCTGATGAATGCTCTCCTTGCCCGGCCCGGTCAGTTTAGGTGGACGGCCATGTCTTGATAGGTTTGCAGTTGTGCCATACTCTTTCCATTTTCCGATGATGGATTGAACAGAGCTCCGTGAGATGTTCAAAGCTTGGGACATTTTTTTATAACCTAACCCTGCTTTATACTTCTCCACAACGTTATCCCTGACCTGTCTGGTGTGTTCCTTGGCCTTCATGATGCAGTTTGTTCACTAAGGTTTTCTAACAAACCACAAGAGGGCTTCACAGAACAGCTGTATTTATACTGAGATGAAATAACACACAGGTGGACTCTATTTACTAATTAGGTGACTTCTGAAGGCAATTGGTTCTACTAGATTTTGGTTAGGGGTATCAGAGTAAAGGGGGCTGAATACAAATGCACGCCACACTTTTTAGAATTTTATTTGTAAAAAAAATGTAAAAAACGATTTATAATTTTCCTTCCACTTCACAATTACGTGCCACTTTGTGTTGGTTTATCACATAAAATCCCAATAAAATATATTTACGTTTTTTGGTTGTAACATGAACAAAATGTGGGGAAATTTCAATGGGGTATGAATACTTTTTCAAGGCGCTGTAGGTGGGGATACTACCACATGCGCGCTGCCATGTTGGCGCCAGGAAACTTCATTATGGCCCCTTGTTTTTACTGTAGCAAACTCATAATCTATGGTGTGGCATTGTTAGTGAAAGTCTTTAAAATGTTACTGGCCCGTGACGAAAAAAAAAAATGGTTTAAAGGTATCAAATGTATCAAATATTTTTAAGGCACAATTCCTAAGGCTCGTTGATAATTGCTATGAATTTCCATTTGTTTGTGATATTCAGTGGATACGAATGTCGGGATGACAGCTCTAGGTACAAGCACATTTTTTTTTTTTTTTAAAGAAAAATAAGCCTTTTAAAAAAAATATATTCTGGGAACGGCCCCCGCAGTGGTGCTATTTTTATATTTGAATGTTTATATTCCGGTTCAAGTTATAGTTTTTCTTATCAGAAAGTGATTCATGTCAATGTATATTTTAGCATAGAAACTTATAAAAGAACACATTTGTAGGCTGCCAATCTGAACTGGGTAAAGCTTTTTATTTTATTTTTATTTTTATTTTATTTTTTATTACACATTATAAGTCATAAAAAAAAAAATCTCTCCACCAACATTCACAGCCACAGCACATCTTATATAAAAGTTGCATTGTATTTTACGAACTGATTGTGTTCCTTACAAAGTAATTTTAATCCTGTAATATTAAGTTTGAAAGTAAATTATTTCATTTGCTAAAACAACAGATGTGTTGCCCTTCTTGTTCATCGCCGCGCGCTACGCGTTAATGATAAGATGAGATTCGAGGAAGCAGATCGAGCTTGCAATAATCAATCATGTATATTTAGGGGGGAAAAAAGGAAATAATACACAAATACACAGGGATTCATATACTGCCTATGAAGCAGATTGAGAAGAAGGGAAAATGTACTGTATGCTCTTACCACCTGAGACACCGGGGGCAATAATTATATTACCCCACTACCCAGACCAGATCTTCCCAACCTTTTTTTTTTTTTACAATGGAGGAAGCCCTTAAATGGTTTAAGGTCTTAAGTGACCCCCACTAAAATTATTGGACCTATAGCTCATGGAACAGTCATGTGATCAGTAGTTTGTAGAAAGATTTCAGTAACAATAATAGTGAAATAAAACGGATAATAATAATGGGAAGAAAATAAATAAAGACAATACAAATTGTAGAAACCCCTTATACTGGTGGTGAGTGTAAAAGTGACCCCTTACTTTGGCAGTCAATGTAGAAGTGACCCCTTACATTGGCAGTCACATAGGTTGGACTTGATGGACTTGTGTCTTTTTTAAACCTCACCTACTAGGTAACTATGTAGAAGTGACCCCATACTTTGGCAGTCAATGTAGAAGTGACCCCTTACTTTGGCAGTCACATAGGTTGGACTTGATGGACTTGTGTCTTTTTTAAACCTCACCTACTAGGTAACTATGTAGAAGTGACCCCATACTTTGGCAGTCAATGTAGAAGTGACCCCTTACTTTGGCAGTCACATAGGTTGGACTTGATGGACTTGTGTCTTTTTTCAACCTCACCTACTAGGTAACTATGTAGAAGTGACCCCATACTTTGGCAGTCAATGTAGAAGTGACCCCTTACTTTGGCAGTCACATAGGTTGGACTTGATGGACGTGTGTCTTTTTTCAACCTCACCTACTATGTGACTATGTAGAAGTGACCCCATACTTTGGCAGTCAATGTAGAAGTGACCCCATACTTTGGCAGTCAATGTAGAAGTGACCCCTTACTTTGGCAGTCAATGTAGAAGTGACCCCTTACATTGGCAGTCACATAGGTTGGACTTGATGGACTTGTGTCTTTTTTAAACCTGACCTACTAGGTAACTATGTAGAAGTGACCCCATACTTTGGCAGTCAATGTAGAAGTGACCCCTTACTTTGGCAGTCACATAGGTTGGACTTGATGGACGTGTGTCTTTTTTCAACCTTGCCTACTATGTAACTATGTAGAAGTGACCCCATACTTTGGCAGTCAATGTAGAAGTGACCCCTTACTTTGGCAGTCACATAGGTTGGACTTGATGGACTTGTGTCTTTTTTCAACCTCACCTACTATGTAACTATGTAGAAGTGACCCCATACTTTGGCAGTCAATGTAGAAGTGACCCCTTACTTTGGCAGTCACATAGGTTGGACTTGATGGACGTGTGTCTTTTTTCAACCTCACCTACTATGTGACTATGTAGAAGTGACCCCATACTTTGGCAGTCAATGTAGAAGTGACCCCTTACATTGGCAGTCACATAGGTTGGACTTGATGGACTTGTGTCTTTTTGAAACCTGACCTACTAGGTAACTATGTAGAAGTGACCCCATACTTTGGCAGTCAATGTAGAAGTGACCCCTTACTTTGGCAGTCACATAGGTTGGACTTGATGGACGTGTGTCTTTTTTCAACCTTGCCTACTATGTAACTATGTAGAAGTGACCCCATACTTTGGCAGTCAATGTAGAAGTGACCCCTTACTTTGGCAGTCACATAGGTTGGACTTGATGGACTTGTGTCTTTTTTCAACCTCACCTACTAGGTAACTATGTAGAAGTGACCCCATACTTTGGCAGCCAAGTAGAAGTGGCCCCTTACTTTGGCAGTCACATAGGTTGGACTTGATGGACGTGTGTCTTTTTTCAACCTCACCTACTATGTGACTATGTAGAAGTGACCCCATACTTTGGCAGTCAATGTAGAAGTGACCCCTTACTTTGGCAGTCACATAGGTTGGACTTGATGGACGTGTGTCTTTTTTCAACCTCACCTACTATGTAACTATGTAGAAGTGACCCCATACTTTGGCAGTCAATGTAGAAGTGACCCATACTTTGGCAGTCAATGTAGAAGTGACCCCTTACTTTGGCAGTCACATAGGTTGGGCTTGATGGACTTGTGTCTTTTTTCAACCTCACCTACTATGTAACTATGTAGAAGTGACCCCATACTTTGGCAGTCAATGTAGAAGTGACCTCTTACTTTGATGCTCAATGTAGAAGTGACCTATACTTTGGTGGTCACTAAAAAAGCAACCTCTTACTTTCACAGTCAATGTAGAAATTGCTCCCTACTTTGGCAGTCAGTGTAGAAGTGACCCCTTACATTGGTGGTCAATTATGAAGCAATCCCTTACTTTGACAGTCAATGGTGGTCATTGAAGAAGCAACCCCTTATTTTGGCAGTCAATGTAGAAGTGACCCCATACTTTGGCAGTCAATGTAGAAGTGACCCCTTACTTTGGCAGTCACATAGGTTGGACTTGATGGACGTGTGTCTTTTTTCAACCTCACCTAATATGTAACTATGTAGAAATGACCCCATACTTTGGCAGTCAATGTAGAAGTGATCCTTACTTTGGCAGTCACATAGGTTGGACTTGATGGACTTGTGTCTTTTTTCAACCTCACCTACTATGTAACTATGTAGAAGTGACCCCATACTTTGGCAGTCAATGTAGAAGTGACCCCATACTTTGGCACTCAATGTAGAAGTGACCTCTTACTTTAATGCTCAGTGTAGAAGTGACCTATACTTTGGTGGTCACTAAAGAAGCAACCTCTTACTTTCACAGTCAATGTAGAAATTTCTCCCTACTTCGGCAGTCAGTGTAGAAGTGACCCCTTACATTGGTGGTCAATTATGAAGCAATCCCTTACTTTGGCAGTCAATGGTGGTCATTGAAGAAGCAACCCCTTATTTTGGCAATCAATGTAGAAATGACCCCTTATTTTGGTGTTCAGTGTAGAAGGGACTCTATACTTTGATGGCCACTGAAGAATCAACTCCTTACTTTGGCAGTCAGTGTAGAAGTGACCCCTACATTGGTGGTCAATGAAGAAGCAATCCCTTACGTTGGCAGTCAATGAAGAAGCAATCCTTTACTTTGGCAGTCAATGTAGAAATTACCTCTTTCTATGGTGCTCAATGAAAATACAACCCCTTTACTTCTGGAGTCAATGTAGAAATGACCCCCTACTTTGGCAGTCAATGTAAAAGTGACCCCTTACTTTGGTGCTCAGTGTAGAAGTAACCTATACTTTGGTGGTCACTGAAGAAGCAAACCCTTACTTTGGCCTTCAGTGTAGAAGTGACCCCATACATTGGTAGTCAATGAGGAAGCAATCCCTTACTTTGACAGTGAATCTAGAAATGACCCCTTACTTTGGTGGCCAGTGAAGATACAACCCCTCACTTTCACAGTCAATGTAGCAGTGACCCCCTACCTTTACAGTCAACCTTACTTTGGTTGGCTGGTGTAGATCCTAAACTTTGGTGGTCAGTGAAGAAGCAACCCCTTACTTTGGCAGTCAATGTAGAAGTGAACCTTTACTTTGGCGGTCAGTGTAGAATAGGGATGAGCTTCATGTTCGAGTCGAACATACGTTCGACTCGAACATCGGCTGTTCGCCCGTTCGGTGAATTCCGAACGTTATGGGCCGTTCGCGCCAAATTCGTGTGGCGCTCACGGCCCACAATGCACTGCGTCATCGCAGTGCATTGCTGGCTCATGATTGGCCAAGCATGCACTGTGACCCCGCATGCTTGGCCAATCACAGCGCCAGCAGCGAGGAGAGCCATGATTGGCCACAGGCAGGATGCCTGTGGCCAATCATAGCTCAGGCTGTGTAGTACACGCCCCACACTATATAAGGCCGCCAGCGCGGCGGCCTAGTGTAGTGTGTTGGCGTCTGAAGCAGTTAGTGGGTGTTCTGTGTACCTTCAACACAGTACACACCGATCGTTATCCGCCGATTTTCGATCTTGCTCTTCTGTAGTGGTTGTTGTCTGCTTGCCCTGACTGAAGTATACACCGCTATATTCACCTCACCTATATAGCTAGTAATCTATCTTTTATAATAGAGCTTGCAGTCAGTAGTGTTAGGAGCTTATGCGTGCTGTCTGCGTGCTCTGTACCCAGTACACACCGCTATATCCACCTACATAGCTCTTCTCTATTTGAGCCATCTGCCATCTGCAGGAGTTATTGGAAGTTGTGTGTGCCTCCAGCACAGCACAGTATACATCTGTATATACCCCTTTATCTCTGGTGTTCTATAAAAAAGGCATCTGCAGGAGTTAGTGGGTTTTTTGTGCCTCCAGCACAATATACACCTGTATCTACCCTTTATTGCTGTTCTCTAATAGAGGCATCTGCAGGGCTTAGTGGGTGTTGTGTGACTCAATTACAGTATACCCCTTTATCTCTGGTGTTCTATAATAAAGGCATCTGCAGGAGTTAGTGGGTGTTTTGTGACTCCAGCACAATATACACCTGTATCTACCCTTTATTGCTGTTCTCTAATAGAGGCATCTGCAGGGCTTAGTGGGTGTTGTGTGACTCAATTACAGTATACCCCTTTATCTCTGGTGTTCTATAATAAAGGCATCTGCAGGAGTTAGTGGGTGTTTTGTGACTCCAGCACAATATACACCTGTATCTACTGTTTATTGCTGTTCTCTAATAGAGCCATCTGCAGGGCTTAGTGGGTGTTGTGTGACTCCATTACACTGCTGTTTTACCCAACTCCCTTCAGGTCATTACCATGTCTGGAAGGCCAGCAAGGAGAGGCAGACAGGCGCGAGCCAATAAAAGAGGGCAAGCAGGCTCTGTGTCTAGAGACAACAGTGCTGGTCGTGGACGCGGTGCATTGTCATCAGCACGTGGCCATGGGACACGCTTGTCCTTCTTTTCGGCAGCTGGACATGTTGAACCGCAACATGCCAACGACTTGGTAGAGTGGATGACCAAGCCCTCTTCATCCTCCTCATCCTCTCTCACCCAGTCTCAGGGTACTAGCAAAGCAGCTGCCAACGCATCGTCTTCCCTCCTCTCAATGTCATCATCAGTGACTCCTTCCCTAGACCCACCACGTCCTCCTGAGGAGTCTCCTGAACTCTTTGAGCACAGTGTTGGGTACATGCTCCAGGAGGATGCCCAGTGTTTTGTAGGCTCTGATGATGACACTCAGCTAGAGGAAGGCAGTAGCGTGAGCGCAGAGAGAGGGGATGCTCAAGAAGGACAGCAATCTGGCAGTCATGTTCCACAAGCTGCAGCATACTGCCAGGTTTGCTACAGCGATGAAGAGGGAGGGGATGATGAGGGCACTGACTCCACGTGGGTGCCTGGTAGGAGAGAGGAGGAGGAGGAGGCACATGTCCAACGAGGCAGGATGCCCTCCGGGGGCCAGCTTAGGGGCAGCACACCGACTGAATCACACCGCAGAGCTCCGCCTGTGCAGGGCGCTGCCTCTGCGCGTTATTCTAAAAGTTCTTTGGTGTTGGCCTTTTTTGAGACGAGTGCATCAGATCGCACCGCTGCTATTTGCAACATATGTCTCAAGCGTATCTCGCGTGGCCAAAACATCAGCCGCTTGGGCACCACATGCTTGACCAGACATATGTTGACCTGCCATGCAGCTCGTTGGCAAGCGTACCTCAAAGACCCACACCAAAGAACAAAGCGGACCTCTCCTTGCTCCTCATCAGCTGGCATCTCCAACCCCACTAGATCTTCAGTCCTCTCTGAAACCTGCTCTGAGAGGAATGAAGGTGTAGAATTAGGTGTGTCACAGCCAAGTGCTTCCGGGAACTCTGCTAGTGGTACATCCACGTCCGATTATAGCAGGCAAATGTCCCTGCCCCAGCTGCTGGACCGGCGAAAGAAGTTCACTCCCAGCCATCCACATGCCCAGCGGTTGAATGCTAGCTTGGCTAAATTGCTAGCACTTCAACTGCTGCCTTTTCAGTTGGTAGACTCGGCCCCCTTCCGTGAGTTTGTACAATGTGCGGTTCCTCAGTGGCAGGTCCCCAAACGCCACTTTTTCTCACGGAAGGCGATTCCGGCTCTCTACCGGCATGTGGAAGGCAATGTCCTTGCCTCGCTGGACAGGGCGGTCAGCGGTAAGGTGCATATTACCGCTGACTCATGGTCCAGCAGGCATGGACAGGGACGTTACCTGTCTTTCACGGCCCATTGGGTCACTCTTCTGGCAGCTGGGAAGGATGCAGGACAAGGTGCAGTAGTGTTGGAGGTTGTTCCGCCACCATGCCTCCAAAATGCTACTATTGGTTGTGACACACCTCTCTCCTCCACCCCCTCCTCTTCTTCTTCCTCCATGGCCTCTTCCAGTGCTCTGTCCTCAGAACCAGCGGTGCTCCGTAGGCGTTCCAGGGGCTACGCAAGTACGCAAGCAAGACGATGCCATGCCGTGCTTGCGCTGGTTTGTTTGGGGGACAGGAGCCACACTGGGGCGGATGTTTTGTCAGCTCTGCAGGGGCAGGCTGAGAGGTGGTTGACACCACGCCAGCTTAAGCCAGGAATGGTGGTTTGTGACAATGGCACCAACCTCCTCTCCGCCCTCCGACAGGGACAACTGACCCATGTGCCCTGTGTAGCTCACGTCCTTAACCTGGTGGTGCAGCGGTTCTTGGGCAGGTACCCCGGCTTACAGGATGTCCTGAAGCAGGCCAGGAAAGTCTGTGTGCATTTCCGCCGATCATTTAATGCCTGTGCTCGGCTGGCTGAGCTCCAAAAGGAGTTGAACCTGCCCAAGAACCGCCTTATATGTGACATGCCCACCAGGTGGAACTCAACGTTGGCCATGCAGAGGGCCATCAATGAGTACCTGTGCGACTACGGCACCAGGACAGGGTCAGGGGAGCTCGGTTTTTTCTCACCACGCCAGTGGGGCATGATCAGGGATGCATGCACCGTCCTGTCACCGTTTGAGGAGGCCACAAGGATGGTGAGCAGTCCATGCATCAGTGACACTGTACCTCTTGTCCACCTCTTGGAGCATACGCTGCGTGGAATAATGGACAGGCACTTGAGGCAGAACAGAGGCAGGAAGAGGAGGACTTCCTTGCCTCTCAAGGCCCCCTTTATCCAGACAGTGTTCCTGCTGTGCCACCCATCACACAGGAAGAGGATGAGGAGGAGGAAGAGGAGGAGGATGATTGTGTCAGCATGGAGGTGGAGGCTGGCACTCAGCATCAGCAGCAGCAGTCTTGTAGGGATGATTTACAGTCCCAAGAAACATGTGGACTTGTACGTGGCTGGGAGGAGGTAGCTGCGGATCATGTTGCCCTTAGTGACCCAGAGGACTCCGGACCGAATGCCTCAGCTAACCTACGCTGCATGGCCTCCCTGATCCTGCAAAGCCTGCGGAAGGATCCTCGTATTCTTCGGATCAAGGAGAGGGACCATTACTGGCTGGCCACTCTCCTTGATCCACTGTACAAGGGTAAGGTTGCCGACCTTATCTTGCCATCGCAGAGGGAGCAGAGAATGAGACATCTCCGGGAGGCCTTGCAGAAAGGTCTGTGCAACGCGTTCCCAGAGACTGGGAGGTTACAAACTCCTGGTCCTGGACAACGTGTTGCTGAGGCATCGGTCAGAAGGAGCGGTGGAGAAGGTGGCCGTCTGACTGATGCTTTCAGACAATTTTTTAGTCCGCAGCCCCAAGGTATGATCGGTTCCAGCAACCATCGCCAGCGTCTGATTTACATGGTGCAGGAATACCTAGGGGCAAGGTCAGACTTGGACACCTTTCCCACCGAAAATCCTCTGGCTTACTGGGTCTTGAGGATGGATCACTGGCCAGAGCTTGCACAGTATGCAATTGAGCTACTGGCCTGTCCTGCATCCAGCGTTCTTTCGGAACGCACCTTCAGTGCTGCTGGTGGCTTTGTTACCGATCACAGGGTGCGCCTGTCCACCGAATCAGTTGATCGACTGACCTTCATCAAGATGAATCAGTGTTGGATCACCCACAGCTACCAAGCACCTGAAGCTGATGTAACCGAATAATTTTTTTTGAAATACCACATCCCTTCAAGACTGCCTATGCTGATGCTGAGTGACTGTCCTGTTATGTTGATTGTCTATCCTCTTCCTCCTCCGCTGATATGTTGGAAGAACATTTCTGGTTCTGGGTGATGCCTAAGGCCCAATTTTTCTGCCCCTGTTTAACAGGGGCGTTTAATTACAATTTTTGATGCAATGCTTTGCAGCAGGGCTAATTCCTGCAATAAAACAAGAGTATATGGGAGAGGTTGCAGTGTCGTGGCACCAATTTAAGGCCCAATTTTTCTGCCCCTGTTTAACAGGGACTAGTAATTACAATTCTTGATATAATATTTCACAGGAGGGCCCCTTCCTGTGCCCACCCAGAGTAACTGTAAGGACTTATAGTGTTGTGGCACCAGTACCACAACCACCAAAGGTCAATTTTTCTACCACTGTTAAACAATGGCATGTAATTACAATTCTTGATATAATCGTTCACAGCAGGGCGCTCCAGCGCCCACCAAGAGTCACTTTGAGGGCTTACAATGTTGTGGCAAAACCAACACCTTGTTCCGCCATTTCTGCAGAGCATATAGGGCAGGCCCCTACTTTCAAACATCCAACTTACAAACATCTCCTACTTGCAAATGGAAGGAGTCAACAGCAAGTGAGATGAAAAAAGATGGACGACAAAACAAATTATACAGGGGTGATAACCCTTCCCTATGTTTTCCAAAAAGCTTAAAAATAGTTTTTTTGACTGGAGCTACACTTTAAAAATGTACCAGTTGAAAATTACAAACAGATTCAACTTAACACAACAAACCTACACAGTCCCTGTCTTGTTTGCACCGCCTGTATACTGCTGTTCTGAGTATATAGGGCCCGGGGGCCACACGTCTTTCCTTTTTTTAATATGGGTACGGGGTTCCCCTTAATATGCGTACAAGACCCAAAGGGGCTGGTAATGGGCAGGGAGGGCTACCCATGCCATTTTTCTCAATGGTTTTCAACCATATTGCAGGAACCAGATATAACAGGGGTGTCCAAACTTTTTTCAAAGAGGGCCAGATTCGATGAAGTGAACATGTGTGAGGGCCGACCATTTTGCCTGACATTCTTTGAACCATTAAAATTCGGTCATTCGAGCACTCATACCTGGCCCAACAAAAATTCTCGTGCCTTTGTCGCGCTCGTTTGCCTGACACACAGACGAATGCTCTGTTCTTTAGGGGTACCATTAAGTCTTAATGGTACCCCACACATTGGAAACATGGGGTGCTTTTGGTGCAGCGCAATAAAAAAAAAAAAAAAAGCTCTGGGACTTCTTTCCCTGCATTTTTGTGGGTATGGAAGCCCATTGAAATGCATGGGCTGCCCTACACACAGCATGCAGCCATGCAGATGTGAACCAAGGGCTTATTGGAGGGGCAGTAAAACTACATGGTTAAGCTGTTTTTACCACCCCCAACTTCTCCCCCTTTAGCTGCAGAGGGAGCAGCTGGGGGTGTACACATGCTGTGGCTGCAGCTGGAGGTATGCTCAGGGTGAATGGGCCTGCACTGCAACTACCCCGCAACTGTGTAGACTGCACAGTTGCGGTATAGTGATGCTACATTTACGGGCTTAAAACAGGTGGTGAGGAGGCAACATAATGCCTCTTTACCACCTTTCAAATGCCTCTGAAAAGCGATCTGTATATGGATTGCTTTTCAGAGGAGCAGCAGTCCTGGCTGCTATCACACACACAAGCACCACAAAAGCAGTTCTGATGGTACAAGAATGGGGGGGGGGGGTCTGGATTAAAAGTAACACACATGCATACACATACACACAGACATACACACATACAGACACATGCATACACATACAGACACATGCATATACTTACATACGTACAGACACATGCACACACACACATACAGACACATGCACACACATACATACATACATACAGACATACACGCACATACAGACATACATACACACACACACACACACACATACATGCACACAGATACATACAGACACACATGCTGCACACACATACAAACACACATACATGCACACACATACAGACAGACATACACGCACATACATACAGACACACATGCACATACGCATGCATACAGACATACATGGACACACACACACATGCAATCATACATGCACAGACACACACACACATGCACACACACACAGACACACATGCACATACAGACACACATACACACACATACATACAGACAGACATGCACACACACACACATATAGACACACATGCACACACATACATACAGACATGCACACACATGCACAGACACACATACATACAGACACACATACACACATCCACACATACATACATACAGACACACATGCACACACATGCATACAGACAGACATGCACACACATACATACAGACATGCACACACACACATACAGACACACATGCACATACATACAGACACACATGCACATACATACAGACAGACATGCACATACATACAGACAGACATGCACACATATACATACAGACACACATGCACACATACAGACACACATGCATACAGACAGACATGCACACACATACATACATACAGACATGCACACACACACATACAGACACACATGCACATACATACAGACACACATGCACATACATACAGACAGACATGCACATACATACAGACAGACATGCACACATATACATACAGACACACATGCACACATACAGACACACATGCACACACATACATACATACATACAGACACACATGCACACACACACACATACACATAAATAAAGCCTTTTTAAAACGAATCTAGCTTGTAGTACAGTACCTTTCCATTCCATTTCCTCATTCAGCCGGGTACTGCACTGTAGGGGGAAGCAGAGAGCACAGCACACTCCTCTGCACTTTACTTTCACTTTTGAAGCCGACGGAGCTTCACACAGTGCCGGGGATCGGCTGATCTGACAGCCCTGATCCCGCAGCACACCAAGCGGGCCGTTCAAAACCGGACTGCGGGCCGCGATTGGCCCGCGGGCCGGACTTTGGACATGCCTGAGATATAACATTAAAACCGCAAGCAGTTTTCAATGATGTTATTTCCGTTTAATGTCATTTTGTGCAGGGACTGTTCTAAACACGGGAAACACGTGGCACTTCACAGGCATACTACAGACACCCCCCAGGCACCATATTTAAAGGAATATTTCACTTTTTTTTTCACTTTAATCGTCATTAAAATCAGTGCTCCCGCCAAAACTGCCATTTTTAAAAACATTTTAGGCATTGACCCATGTCCCCTGGGGCAGGAGCCGGGTCCCCAAACCCTTTTTAGGACAGTATCTTGCATATTAGCCGTTAAAATTAGCACTTTTAATTTCGAACGTTCGAGTCCCATAGACTTCAATGGGGTTCTAAAGTTCGTTCGAATTTGGGGTCCGTTCGAAAGTTCTGGTGCGAATCGAACCGGGGGGTGTTCGGCTCATCCCTAGTGTAGAAGTGACCTCTTACTCTGGTGGTCAGTGTAGAAGTAACCCCTTACTTTGTGGGTCAATGTAGGCCAGAGATTAATAGGTCACTGCTCTCCTCTCACTAAACCTCTAGCAACCTCTGAAGGAACCCAGAGGTTTCATGGAATCTGGTTTAAAATGGTTTCCCTAGACCAGCTGTGAAGCTACATGGAGTTGCAGCCGCATTCCAACAGTTAGCATGGCGGCGCCTGGGCCCCAAAGAGCGAAGAAGCGGCCCGGTTGAAGACAGTGGTGGATCCCTGGACAGGCACGTGTCCTTTTAATAAATGTAAGCAGCTTGAGTATTTGTAGCTGTTAACTGTTGCATTTTTTTTTTTGGGTGGGGGGAGGACTAAAGATTTGCTTTAACTGAAAACAATATATATATATATATATATATATATATATATATATATATATATAGCGAGAGGGAGAGAGAAAAGAAAAAAGTCTAGTAAAATAAAAAGAAAGGAGAACTTTATCAGTAGAGAAAAGATGTCCATCCTCTTAGGAAACTAGCAAAAATCAGAATCATGCTGGGAGTGGGAGGGGTTATACCTGGCTGGTCAATTGCTTTTTTCTTTGCCGGTGTCCAAATCCCCCTGATGGTGGCAGTATAACCCAATCACATCAGAATAAATACTGATCCTGTGTCCCTTAAGGAATGAGAAAGCATTAAACACTTTTGACATAGTTACATA
This sequence comes from Lithobates pipiens, assembly GCF_037356315.1. Taxonomy (NCBI): domain Eukaryota; kingdom Metazoa; phylum Chordata; class Amphibia; order Anura; family Ranidae; genus Lithobates; species Lithobates pipiens. Next base: position 243,326,343 of record NW_027507787.1, read on the forward strand.
GTTAGTCAGGTTGAAAAAAGACACAAGTCCATCTAGTTCAACCACAAAAGAAAAAAAAAAAATAATAATAATATCATACAATCCCATATACCCAATTCTATACCCACGGTTGATCCAGAGGAAGGCAAAAAACCCCAGCAGAGCATGATCCAATTGCTAAAGCAGGGGAAAAAATTCCTTCCTGATCCCCCGAGAGGCAATCTGATTTTCCCTGGATCAACTTTACCTATAAATGTCAGTACCCAGTTATATTATTATGTACATTTAGGAAATAATCCAGGCCTTTCTTAAAGCAATCCACTGAGCTGGCCAGAACCACCTCTGCAGGGAGTCTATTCCACATTTTCACAGCTCTTACTGTGAAGAAACCTTTCCGTATTTGGAGATGAAATCTCTTTTCCTCTAGACGTAAAGAGTGCCCCCTTGTCCTCTTTGTTGACTGTAAAGTGAATAACTCAACACCAAGTTCACTATATGGACCCCTTATATATTTGTACATGGTGATCATATCCCCCTTAATCTCATCTTATCGAGAGTGCATAAATTCAGTTCCTCTAATCTTTCCTCATAGCTGAGCTCCTCCATGCCTCTTATCAGTTTGGTTGCCCTTCTCTGCACTTTCTCCAGTTCCCCGATATCCTTTTTGAGAACTGGAGCCCAAAACTGAACTGCATATTCCAGATGAGGTCTTACTAATGATTTGTACAGGGGGGCAAAATGATATCTCTCTCTCTGGAGTCCATACCTCTCCTAATACAGGAAAGGACTTTGCTCGCTTTGGAAACCGCAGCTTGGCATTGCCTGTTATTATTTAGCTTATGATCTACCAAAACCCCCAGGTCCTTCTCCACTATGGATCCCCCCAGGTCCTTCTCCACTATGGATCCCCCCAGGTCCTTCTCCACTATGGATCCCCCCAGGTCCTTCTCCACTATGGATCCCCCCAGATCCTTCTCCACTATGGATCCCCCCAGGTCCTTCTCCACTATGGATCCCCCCAGGTCCTTCTCCACTATGGATCCCCCAGATCCTTCCCCACTATGGATCCCCCCAGGTCCTTTTCCACTATGGTTTCCCCCAGGTCCTTCTCCACTATGGATCCCCCCAGATCCTTCTCCACTATGGATCCCCCAGATCCTTCTCCACTATGGATCCCCCCAGATCCTTCTCCACTATGGATTCCCCCAGATCCTTCTCCACTATGGATTCCCCCAGATCCTTCTCCACTATGGATCCCCCAAATCCTTCTCCACTATGGATCCCCCCAGATCCTTCTCCACTATAGATCCCCCCAGATCCTCCTCCACTATGGATCCTCCCAGATCCTTCTCCACTATGGATCCCCCCAGGTCCTTCTCCACTATGGATCCTCCCAGATCCTTCTCCACTATGGTTCCCCCCAGATCTTTCTCCACTATGGATCCTCCCAGATCCTTCTCCACTATGGATCCTCCCAGATCCTTCTCCACTATGGATCCCCCAGATCCTTCTCCACTATGGATCCTCCTAGATCCTTCTCCACTATGGATCCTCTCAGATCCTTCTCCACTATGGATCCCCCCCAGATCCTTCTCCACTATGGACCCCCCAGATCATTCTCCACTATGGATCCTCCCAGATCCTTCTCCACTATGGTTCCCCCCAGATCCTTCTCCACTATGGATCCTCCCAGATCCTTCTCCACCATGGATCCTCCCAGATCCTTCTCCACTATGGATCCTCCCAGATCCTTCTCCACTATGGATCCCCCCAGATCCTTCTCCACTATGGATTCCCCCAGTTGTACTCCCCCTAAAATGTATGATGCATATTCTTAGCCCCCAAGTGCATGGAAGGACATGGAAGGTGGGGGGTGGCTGTCTTCCCGACAATGTATTAAAAATTGCAGTTATCGTTTAAGGATATTTTTGGGGTACCTTTTTCCAAGATACATAAACTCCTGCAGCACCAAGGGCTAAACATTGCCACGCATGTTATTATAATCTCAGTTCAACAGATCGTGCGACAGAAAGTAAACAGTATAAATGGTTACAAAGTGATGTGAAATTTTAATTAAGAGACATGACTTCAGCACTTCAGGATTTGTATTACGGGAAGGTCAGACGGGATCAAGTACCCATTGCAATTTGCATGACATACTGTAAGAAAGTAAACAGAGCAGACCTCTGTTTTATCAGTCGCTGATACATGGACACTTATAGGGCACATCTGTGTTTGGATGAGCCCAAAACAGAGCAATTTTTTTCTTATGACCGCATCAAACAAATGGCATCTGTAAAATGCTCCTTCTATGTCAAAGCCCAGATGAGTGACATTTGTCCTCCAGATATCCAAGCTGGAACACCAGATAACAGTTAATGCAAAGTACTGTGCAATGGGAAAATTATAACACAGGAGAACCTCTAAGCCCTTGTACACACGTTCGGACATTCCGACAACAAAATCCGTCGGATTTTTGTCCGAAACTGGTGTTGCATACGCACGGTCGGACAAAGTTCATAATGTGATGACGTTATTTCGTTAAGACGGGACTACGTTCAGGCTAGTAGCCAATAGCTTTGGTCTAGGAATTTGATCTGAGCATGCGTGGCACTTTGTCCGATCGGAATTCTCTACAAACGAATCATGTTGTCGGAAAATTTTATAGCCCAGCTCTAAAACTTTGTCGGTCGGATATTCCGGCGGAAACAGTCCGATGGAGCCCACACATGGACGGATTATCCGACAACACGGGCCGATTGGACATTTTCCGTCGGAATGTCCGACCGTGTGTACAAGGGCTAAGTTCCTATTCTATGGCCTTCAAGACTTTTTGCCTTGTACCACTCTAACATAAACATCTAAAAAGTATCAAATGTAGACAACATAAAGTGGTGTTGCCACCAAAAAAATAAAACTACTTAAAATTCGTAAAAAAAATCAAAAAAAAATAATTGGCAAAAAAAAAATGTTTTACTCACCTCTAAATACCGGTTGCTAGGGGGTCCCTCGTAGTCTGCCTTCTTCATTGCCCGGGCTGGTGACATCACTTCCCCTCGCGCCGCACATTCACCTGGGACCTGTCATGTGTCCCAGGTGACTGTACGGCGTATCACGGCGCCCTGCGGAGCGGGGAGCGAGGGGGGGGCTTCGTTCCCCCGCATCGTTGGACCCTGGGGCAGGTAAGTGTCCGATTATTAAAAGCCAGCAGCTGCAGTATTTGTAGCTGCTGACTTTTAATTTTTTTTTTTTTAGGGGGTACCCCCCTACATATGTGGCACTTACCCCCCCCCCCCCCCGGAGGAGTTTATGATGTATGGGTCCCCTGATTCCAGAGGACAGCGACTCTTTTGGCAAAGCAACACCCTCTGACACACCAAGGCTGAAGAAGGAGGATTTATTTGAGCTATACACCCAACGAGGCAACATTAATGAAAAAGAAACTGCAACAGCAATAAACACGTAACATCCTCCCAATTAGGTTGCTAGAATGGTAGGTAAATTTTAGTTATTTTTGGCTCCTCTGTAATAATTGGAGCAGTTATTGATTTCTTTGGGCTGTTTTAGATCTCACAGGCTGCAGGTTTGATTGCTCACCCCTGCATTTTGGAGGCTTCCAGAACATAGAAGCACGGGAGAGTCAAATAGACAGCTTGAGTACATATTGAATCCCTGAAAAGGTGTGCCCAGTAAGTGGCTGGAGGAAACATACATAGTCAGGGTCAGGAACAGTCCTGTTCTTGTCCTGCTGGAGAACTTGCCAGCCTCAGGGGATGCTGCCCCTTTAGAGGCAGCGTTGCTGGAATCTGCTGATGTTCATTGAGGTCCCAGCTATAGCAGAGCTGGGGGGCTTTTCCTAATTACCGTTGGCGATAACAAAGCAGTTTCACCTAAAGGTTTTGGTTGGGAGAACTCACTGAAGAATGCCTGGTGAAAGCTGGAGGGTGTGTAGCTGCCTGGGACATTTTGAGTACTGACCTATGCTCTAGACATGTGCGATTCGTTTCGTACGAATCTCAAATTCGTACGAATTTCCCAAAATTCGTACATTTGGGAGGATCCGAAATACGAATTGCCGTACGTCCGAATTCTGTACGCAATACGAACTTTTGTTTACGAATTTCGGATTTCGGATCAGTTGTCGTCATTATGCTTATGTCAGCACAGGGATGGTGGGAGCCCCTCATAATATGCACAGCAGAGGTACAGCACCCGGAAGAAATCAGCATAGCACAGGGATGGTGGGAGCCCCTCATAATAAGCAGCCCCAGGAGGAAGTCAGCATAGCACAGGGATGGTGGGAGCCCCTCATAATAAGCAGCCCCAGGAGGAAGTCAGCACAGCACAGGGATGGTGGGAGCCCCTCATAATAAGGAGCCCCAGGAGGAAGTCAGCACAGCACAGGGATGGTGGGAGCCCCTCATAATGAGCACAGCAGAGGTACAGCCCCAGGAGGAAGTCAGCATAGCACAGGGATGGTGGGAGCCCCTCATAATAAGCAGCCCCAGGAGGAAGTCAGCATAGCACAGGGATGGTGGGAGCCCCTCATAATAAGCAGCCCCAGGAGGAGCAGGCTCAAACTGGACCAGCGGTGCATGGCAGACAATCCACTTCTCTCTTTCTCATCTAATGAAACTTCGTATTTCGGATAGGAAATTCTTCAACGGAATTTCGTATTTCGGATAAAAACCAAACTTCCATCAGCATCGACTGTCATATTGAGGTATATTTTTGCCTTTAAATTCATCGTAAAGAACGTTCGTACACGTTAACGAACCTAACGACAATTCGTATTTCGTACGAAACGGAACGGAATTTTGGACACGAAATACGAACTACGAATTAATTTTAATACGAATCGAAACGGAACAGAACTAAACAAATTTTTTGACGGCGCCCATGTCTACTATGCTCAGGATTCTAGTGATTGGGGGCTGTTGTACTTTTGCAGTGCCAGTCGTAGCTCTCTCTCTCTGAGACTGGGGACTCCTACAGGGTCTAATTTCTGGCCTTCTCTTTCTGGCTGTTCAAAGATGTTTCCCTTAGTGAAGTGTGCCCTCCTGTTACAAGTCAGCATTTTCTGGAGTATCCCATACCACCCCAACCCCTCTCCTGTTACAGGTTCTACATGCACTAAATCATAAAAAGACATCCCTTAGACCAGTGATGGCGAACCTTGGCACCCCAGATGTTTTGGAGCTACATTTCCCATGATGCTCAACTACGCTGCAGTACAGTTCAGCATAATGGGAAATGTAGTTCCAAAACATTTGGAGTGCCAAGGTTCACCATCACTGCCCTAGACTGTATAATGGAGTAAATGGACAGTTGCCTGTTTGATTGGTGGCCTCTGCACTGTTTAGGGAAGGTCATCTTTCTGTAACTTGAAGAAGCCCTGTCCTTCAAGCAATGGGCCTGAACAAGGAACTGTCTTATCTACCTATAAATGATGGAACAAGTGCAAGAGCCTCCTGGAAGGACAGAGGCAACCCCATTGCCTGAACAAGACTGTAGCTGACCTTCACAACATTGAACCCCATCCAGGCAGTGGAGATACACCTTGGTAAGCTTCAGACAGGATGGTAGGCAGGGGCGTAACTATAGGGGGTGCAGCAGTTGCGACCGCAACTGGGCCCTGTGATGCAGGGGGCCCATGCAGCCCCCTCTACATATGGCCAGCAGCAGCATAGGCAGCTAGGGGTACCAGTGCATCATGCACACGGGTGGCTGGAGGTGGAGGGTGACTATCAGAGCTCCATGCTCGACTATCACACTGGCTGTTCTTTAGTTGTGCATTCCCCACATGACCTGTGTCCTCGGCCCGCTCCTCAGAGTACCCCTCTCCTGCTCCATGCATTGCCGCTCAGTCCGATGTCTTTTCTCCCCAGCCAGAGTCCCGCCCCCCCCCCCCCCCCCGAGTCCTGCATACTTCTCCCGGGTAAACAAACTTTAAGCACACAGATGCAGTGCAGCCCTATGAGAGCCCCCCGGAGGACACTGCAGGCTTGTCTGCCAGCCCCCCTCCTCCCCCGTCATACACAGATGATGAAAGGTCTTTCTGGGAGATATGTTGATCGCCCGTCCAGCACACTGGATGGAGCCCAGGCCAACATGGATGAGTGTGTGGCCTGCAGCTTGGTCATGGTGAGTGAGAGGACCCCATCTCCCACACACCATTACATACCCCCTCCATCTCCCCCTGGGGACAGGGACCACTTCTCACGTGGGAACAGGGACACCCACCTCCCCTGGGGACAGGGACCCTTTCTCACCTGGGGGCAGTAACTTCATCTGCCCTGGAGAAAAGGACCTCATCTCTTCTGCGGACGGGGACCCCATCCTGCCTAGGGACAGTCCCACAATGGGGCACTAAAAAAAAATAAAAAAAATAAAAAAAGAAAAACTACTGATGCCGGTGGTGGAACTACAGGGCTCACAAAGGTCATACCTGTGACCACGCCTTGGAGTTCCACCGCCGGACTCAGAGGAAAGGGCCCTGGCTGGGGTTCAGGGGGGCCCTTCATGGTTTCTTGCATTGGGGCCCTGAAGGTTCTAGTTACGCCACTGATGGTAGGATGATGTCCTAATTAGGGTGGAAGGAAGAGATCATCTTGGGCAGAAACTAAAACCTGTAACTAAAACCCAGAGGCTCCTATGGTGGTAGTGTTACAAACAGTAACAAAATAAAACACATTTGTACGTTACAGCAAAGACAATGTGGCTACCAGGGCAGTAATTTATGTTTGTCCCTGGGCAGCTTACGGGACTTGAAGGATCAGCTAGGGACGACTTGGTGCCAGATACCACAGCTTAGCTTCAGAGGTCTGGTGGAGTCCATGGCTTGACTGGTCGGGGCTGTTTTGGTGGTAAAAGGGGGACCCACTCAATATTAGGTGGGTGGTCATAAAGTTATGGCTCAGCAGTGTATATAATATATACACAGATATACAGAAGAGATATCCAAGTCAAATCAATATTTTATATGACCACCCTTTGGCTTCTAAACAGCATCAGTTCTTCTTCTCGTAGGCTGCCTCAAATCCTTCTGTCTCTTCATGTAATCCCAGGCAGACTCCATGATGTTGAGATCTGAGCTCTGTGGGGGCCAAACCATCACTTCCAGGTCTCCTTGTTCTTCTTTATACTGAAGATAGTTCTTAATGACATTGGCTGTATGTTTGGGCTGGTTGTCCTGCTGCAAAATAAAATGTAGGCCAATCACACGCCCTAACTGATGGTCTCTCTGATGGAGAAGTATCTGTCTGTATTTGTCAGCATTGAGGACACCGTTGATCCTGACCAAATCTCCAACTCCATTTGCAGAAATGCAGCCCTAAACTTGCATGGAACCTCCACCATGTTTCACAGTTGGCTGCATTATTGTACCGCTCGCCATTCCTTCCCCAACAAACTGCCTCCTGCTACAGACAAATATTTCACATCTTGATCCAACAGTCCAGAGCATCTGCTGCCAATTTTCTGCCCCCCCCCAGTTCCTATGTTTATCCTACATAGGACATGGAAACAAGGCTAAGCAACTCAACTATGCAGATCAGGATCAAAGGTGCCCTCAATGGTGCGAAATACAGGCAGATGCTACTCCATAATGCCATGCCAACAGGGAGGCGTGTGATTGGCCCCAAATGTATTCCGCAGCAAGTCAACGACCCAAAACATACAGCCAATGCCATTGAGAACTATCTTCAGTGTAGCGAAAACAAGGAGTCTTGGAAGTGATGGTTTGGTGTGCAAGTGTACCTAGAAGAAGGCAAAGGGTGGCCACACCAAATATTGATTGGATTTGGATTTCTCTTCATTTACTTTCCATTTTATCCGGCTTGCGTGATGGTCGGGACCCCCGTGAGTCCGGTCGCGGGTCCCGCGGACTCGATCGCAGCAGGCATACCCGCGATCGTCTCACGGGACGGCTGAATGGAGGAAATGCCGTGTAAACAGAATTTCCCCATTCTGCCTAGCAACTAGTGACGCTGATCTCTGCTCCATGTGATTGGAGCAGAGATCAGTGTTCACTAAATGAAAGCCCAGCCCCCCTACAGTTAGTAACACACCCCTAGGAACTGCCACCCACTGGTTAACCCCATCACTGCCAGTGTCATTTACACAGGAATCACTGCATTTATATAGCAGTGATTACTGTATAACTGACAATGGTCCCAAAAATGTGCCAAAAATGTCCGATGGGTCCCCCACAATGTCGCAGTCACAATAAAAATCGCTGATCACCGCCATTACTAATAAAAAAATAATAAAAAATGATTAATAAAAATGCCATAAAACTATCCCTATTTTGTAAACGCTATAACTTTTGCGCAAACCAATAATCACTTATTGTGATTTTTTTAACCAAAAATATGTAGAAGAATACGTATCGGCCTAAACTGAGGGAAAAAAATGTTTTTTTATATATTTTTGGGGGATATTTATTATAACAAAAATTTAAAAATAATACGTTTTTTTCAAAATTGCTGCTCTATTTTTGTTTATAGCGCAAAAAATAAAAACCGCAGAGGTGATCAAATACCACCAAAAGAAAGCTCTATTTGTGGAAAAAAAAGGACATAAATTTTGTTTGGGAGCCACGTCGCACGACCGCGCAATTGTCAGTTAAAACGACGCAGTGCCGAATCGCAAAAAGTGGTCTGGTCTTTGACCAGCAAAATGGTCCGGTCTGTAAGTGGTTAATTGATAAAAATAAACGATTAACATTTCGATTTCTGAAAGCATCCTGCATTTACAGCATTAACATCGCACATGCCTAATGCCGCGTACACACGACCGGACTTTCCGGCAGAAAAGGTCCAACGGAATCATTTCATCGGATATTTCCGATCGTGTGTGTGGGGCTTCATCTGACTTATTTTTTTTTTTTTCAAAAATTCTGACGGACCTAGAAATAGAACATGTTTTAAATCTTTCCGACGGAATCAATTCCTATCGGGAATCCCGTATTCCGATGGACCAAAAATGGGCAGCTATTGGCTACTGGCTATTGAACTTCCTTTTTCTAGTCCCGTCGCACGTGTTGTACGTCACCGCGTTCTAAACTAATGGACTTTGGTGTGATCGTGTGTAGGCAAGTCCGTTTTAGCAGAACTCCGTCGGAACTCCGTCGGAAAGGCCGCCAGAGTTTATTCTGATGGAAAAACCGGTCGTGTGTACGCGGCATTAGACTTTTGCACAGTTTATATACTGTATATATATATATATATATATATATATATATATATATATATATATATATATATATATATATATATATATAATATATATATATATATATATATAAATATATAAATATATATATATATATATATACACTACCGTTCAAAAGTTTGGGGTCACCCAAACAATTTTGTGTTTTCATGAAAAGTCACACTTATTCACCACCATACGTTGTGAAATGAATAGAAAATAGAGTCAAGACATTGACAAGGTTAGAAATAATGATTTGTATTTGAAATAACATTGTTTTTACATCAAACTTTGCTTTCGTCAAAGAATCCTCCTTTTGCAGCAATTACAGCATTGCACACCTTTGGCATTCTAGCTGTTAATTTATTGAGGTAAGCTGGAGAAATTGCACCCCACGCTTCTAGAAGCAGCTCCCACAAGTTGGATTGGTTGGATGGGCACTTCTGGCGTACCATACGGTCAAGCTGCTCCCACAACAGCTCAATGGGGTTCAGATCTGGTGACTGTGCTGGCCACTCCATTACCGATAGAATACCAGCTGCCTGCTTCTGCTGTAAATAGTTCTTGCACAATTTGGAGGTGTGTTTAGGGTCATTGTCCTGTTGTAGGATGAAATTGGCTCCAATCAAGCGCTGTCCACTGGGTATGGCATGGCGTTGCAAAATGGAGTGATAGCCTTCCTTATTCAGAATCCCTTTTACCCTGTACAAAGCTCCCACCTTACCAGCACCAAAGCAACCCCAGACCATCACATTACCTCCACCATGCTTAACAGATGGCGTCAGGCATTCTTCCAGCATCTTTTCATTTGTTCTGCGTCTCACAAACGTTCTTCTTTCTGATCCAAACACCTCAAACTTGGATTCATCCGTCCACAACACTTTTTTCCAGTCTTCCTCTGTCCAATGTCTGTGTTCTTTTGCCAATCTTAATCCTTTTCTTTTATTGGCCAGTCTCGGATATGGCTTTTTCTTTGCCACTCTGCCCTGAAGCCCAAAATCCCGCAGCCGCCTCTTCACTGTAGATGTTGACACTGGTGTTTTGCGGGTACTATTTAATGAAGATGCCAGTTGGGGACCTGTGAGGCGTCTGTTTCTCAAACTAGAGACTCTAATGTGCTTATCTTCTTGCTTAGTTGTGCAACGCGGCCTCCCACTTCTTTTTCTACTCTGGTTAGAGCCTGTTTGTGCTGTCCTCTGAAGGGAGTAGTACACACCGTTGTAGGAAATCTTCAATTTCTTTGCAATTTCTTGCATGGAATAGCCTTCATTTCTAAGAACAAGAATAGACTGTCGAGTTTCAGATGAAAGTTCTCTTTTTCTGGCCATTTTGAGCGTTTAATTGACCCCACAAATGTGATGCTCCAGAAACTCAATCTGCTCACAGGAAGGTCAGTTTTGTAGCTTCTGGAAGGAGCTAGACTGTTTTTAGATGTGTGAACATGATTGCACAAGGGTTTGCTAATCATCAATTAGCCTTCTGAGCCAATGAGCAAACACATTGTACCATTAGAACACTGGAGTGATAGTTGCTGGAAATGAGCCTCTATACACCTATGTAGATATTGCACCAAAAACTAGACATTTGCAGTTAGAATAGTCATTTACCACATTAGCAATGTATAGAGTATATTTGTTTAAAGTTAGGACCAGTTTAAAGTTAGCTTCATTGAAAAGTACAGTGCTTTTCCTTCAAAAATAAGGACATTTCAATGTGACCCCAAACTTTTGAACGGTAGTGTATATATATATATATATATATATATATATATATATATATATATATATATATAGTGGATATAAAAACCCCTGTTAAAATGTCAGGTTTCTGTGATGTAAAAAAATGAGACAAATAAATCATTCAGAACTTTTTCCACCTTTTATGACCTATAAACTGTACAACTCAGTTGAACGACAAACTGAAATATTTCAGGTGGAGAAAAAAAAATAATAATAATAATATGGTTGCATAAGTGTGCACACCCTAGGCCCTTGTACACGGTCGGAGATTCCGACAACCAAATCCGTCGGATTTTGTCCGACGGATTTTGTCCGAAGCTGTTGCATACACACAGTCGGACAAAGTTGTCGGAAAATCCGATCGTTCAGAACGTGATGACGTTATTTCGTTACGATGGGACTACGTTCAGGCTAGTAGCCAATAGCTTTGGTGTAGGAATTTGATCTGAGCATGCGTGGCACTTTGACCGATCGGAATTCTCTACACATGATCGGAGTATGTCCGATCGGAAGCATTTTGTCGGAAAATTTTACCAACAAGTTGGAAAACTTGGTCCGTCGGATACTCCGACGGAAACAGTCCGATGGAGACCACACACAGTCGGAATATCCGACAAAACGGTCCGATCGGACACATTCCGTCGGAATCTCACGTCGGAAATGTACAAGGGCTCACACTAATACTTTGTTGAAGCGCCTTTTGATTTTATTCCAGCACTCAGTCTTTTTGGATAGGAGTCTATCAACACGGCACATCCTGACTTGACAATATTTGCCCCGCTCTTCTTTGCAAAAACACTCCAAATCTGTCAGATTGCGAGGACCTCCTTCTTCAGACCACCCCACAGATTTTCAATGGGATTCAGGTCTGGGCTCTGGCTGGGTCATTCCAAAACTTTCATCTTCTTCTGGTGAAGCCGTTGCTTTGCTGATTTGGATGTATTGCTTTGGGTCGTTGTCGAAAGATGACGTTCCTCTTCAATTTTCAGCTTTCTAGCACAAGTCTGAAGGTTTTGTGCCAATAATGACTGGTATTTGGAACTCTTCATAACTCCCTCTACCTTGACTAAAGCCCCCGTACACACGATCAGAAATTCTGCCGGCAAAAGTGAGCTTTTGGTCAGAAATTCCGACCGTGACTTTTGCTGGCAGTATTCCAGCCAGCAAAAGATTGTGAGCAGGTTCTCTATTTTTCAGACGGAAAAAGTTCAGTTTTGGAAATTCCGATCGTCTGTACAAATTCCGACGCTCAAAATTCCTACGTACGCTCGGAAACAATTTGACGCATTGCTCGGAAGCATTGAACTTAATTTTCTCGGCTCGTCGTAGTGTTGTACGTCACCCGCGTTCTTGGCGGTCGAAAGTTCAGAGAGCTTGAGCGGAATTCCGTTGGAAAAAACGTGGAAAATCCGCTCGTGTGTACGGGGCATTAGGCCCTTTTTCCAACTGAAGAAACACAGCCGCAAAGCACGATGCTGCCAACCACCATGCTTCACAGTGGGTATGGTGTTCTTTTGGTGATGTGCAGTGTTGTTTTTGTGCCAAACATATCTTTTGGAATTATGGCCAAAAAATTCAAACTTGGTTTCATCAGACCATAACACATTTTCCCACGTGCTTTTGGGAGACTTCAGATGTGTTTTTGCAAAATTTAGCCGCACTTGGATGCTTTTTTTTTTTAAAAGAAAAAGCTGCTGTCTTGCCACTCTACCCCAAAGCCCAGACATATGAAGAATACGGGAGATTGTTGTCACATGTACCACACAGCCAGACCATACTTGCTAGATATTCCTGCAGCTCCTTTAATGTTGCTGTAGGCCTCTTTGCAGCCTGCCTGACCAGTTTTCTTCTCGGCTTTTCATCAATTTTGGAGGGACGTCCAGTTCTTGGTAAGGTCACTGTTGTGCCATATTTTCTCCATTTGATGATGACTTTCTTCACTGCAGGGGTGGAATGACAACTCATGGGGCCCCCGGGCAATAGGAGAAGATTATGGGGCCCCCGGGAAATAGGAGAAGATTATGGGGCCCCTGGGCAATAGGAGATTATGGGGCCCCCGGGCAATAGGAGATTATGGGGCCCCCGGGCAATAGGAGAAGATTATGGGGCCCCCGGGCAATAGGAGAAGATTATGGGGCCCCCGGGCAGTAGGAGATTATGGGGCCCCTGGGCAGTAGGAGGAGATTATGGGGCCCCCGGGCAGTAGGAGAAGATTATGGGGCCCCCGGGCAATAGGAGATTACGGGGCCCCCAGGCAATAGATTATGGGGCCAAACAGTATACACACACACACACACACACACATACAGTATACACACACAGACACACAATATACACATACAGTATACACACAGAATACAAATACACACACTGAAAAGGTACTGGAGAGGCGGGGCAGCTATAATCTTGGGATTTAAAAAAAAAAACACATATTTTTACATCCCTTGTTTTATTGAGGCTGGCAACCCTGATGGGGCCCCTTGGTAGCATGGGGCCCTCGGGCAGTGCCCGAGTGCCCAAATGGTCAGTCCGCCCCTGCTTCACTGTGTTCCATGGTATATCTAATGCCTTGGAAATTCATTTGTATCCTTCTCCTGACTGATAGCGTTTAACAACGAGATCCCTCTGATGCTTTGGAAGCTCTCCGAGGACCTTGGCTTTTGCTGTAGGATGCGACTAAGAAAATGTCAGGAAAGACCTACTAGAACAGCTGAACTTTATTTGGGGTTAATCACAGAGGCACTTTAAATGAGGGCAGGTGTGAACTGACTTTTATTTAACATGAGTTTGTATGTGCTTAATTCTGAACACAGCCACGTCCCCAGTTATAAGAGGGTGTGCACACTTATGCAACCCCATTATTTTATTTTTTTATTTTTACTCCCCCCCCCAAAAGATTTCAGATTGTTTTTTAATCGAGTTGTACAGTTTATAAGTCACATTAAAGGTGGAAAAAGTTCTGAAATTATTTATATTTGTCTAATTTTTTTTACATCACAGAAACCTGACATTTTAACAGGGGTGTGTAGACTTTATATATACATATATATATATATATATATATATATATATATATATATATATATATATATATGAGAATTCTCAGTGGTATTTTTTCTGCTGTCACTCTTCTGTTTCTATTAAATAAATTAATGTATTTACAAGCATTTTAATTTGGCGATATACAGACCATACGCAATACATATAATAAAGTATGTGCCTATAGGTTTATAAACACTTTATATATTTAGAAAAATAAAACACAATCATGCAGGGGTCCAATGTCAGACTTCTTATAAAATCCTGAAGCATTAGCTATTTACATTATCATCCGGTTCATAACAAAATAAATAATCTGGCCTGGAAGGTTCAGAGGGTCAAACCCTCGACTTACCGTGGGAACTCTCTGGCTGCAGGAAGAAAACGTAAACAGACTTCAATAGCTCCTTACATGATCCGTCCGTAACATTTTCAGGCTCACAGCTGAGTCTGGAGTTGCCAGGAAATTTGAGAACATGTGCCTGGGACGCACTCACCGTATAATTATAGAGCGCGTGCTAATGAATCCGCAAACTAAAATAATTCCCAACCCCGGAGACCCAGAAAACAAACCCCAGCCAAGTTTTTAAACAGTGTTTATCTGTACAAGAATAAAATTACAATTTGATAGAAAATTGAAAAAGGATCTGTAAATGTCCTTTTAAACAAAAAGAGTACCTACCAGGGGCGGTCCGTCCAAGAAGGGCTCATGGGCACCCCCTCCCCTATCCATCGCCCCCACCCCCTTATCCAACGCCGCTGCCACACCCTATCCATTACCACCCCCTTCCACATCCATCGCCGCCGCCTCCCTTATCCATCACAGCCCCCCTTCCCTATCCATCGCTGCTGCCACCCCCATTAATCACCGCCCCTTCCCCTATCTATCACTGCCCCCCTCACCTATCCATACCCACCACCACCCCCTATCCATCACTGCCACCCCCTATATATCGCCGATGCCACCCCCTATCCATCACTGCCAACCCCTATCCATCACCGCCCCCTCCCCTATCCATTGTCACCCCCTCCCCTGTCCATCGCTGCTGCCCTCTCCCCCATCCATCGCCGCTGCCTCCCCTATCCATTACCGCCCCTTCCCTATCCATTGCCGCCGCCCCCTCCACTATCTATTGCCGCCTTCTACCCTATCCATCGCCGCCCCCTCCACTATCTATTGCCGCCTTCTACCCTATCCATCCCGGCCGCCACCCTCATATATCGACCGTCACCCCCTAACCATTACCGCCCTCTCCCCTATCTATCACCGCCGCCACCCTATCCATCACTGCCACCCCTATCCATCACCGCCCCTTCCCTTATCCATGGCCGCCCCCTCCCCTATCCATCGCTGCCGCCACCCCCTATCCATCACCTCTACCCCCTATCCATCACCAACCCCCTCCCCTAGCCATCGCCGCCCCCTCCCCTATCCATTGCAGCCATCCCCTATCCATTGCCACCACCCCCTATCCAACTCCACCACCTCCCCTATCCATCACTGCCCCCTCCCCTATCGCTGCCACCCCCTATCCATCGCCACCCCCTCCCCTATCCATCGCTGCCCCCTCCCCTATCCATCGCCGCCGCCCCCTATCCATCACCACCCCCTCCCCTATCCACCCCTGCTGCCACCGCCCTCTCCCCTATCCATCGCTGCCACCTCCCCTATCCATCACTGCCCCCTACCCTATTCATCGCCGCCACCCTCTATCCATCGCCACCCCTCCCCTATCCATCGCCGCCCCTCCCCTATCCATCCCTGCCACCACCCCCTATCTATCACCGCCACCCTCTATCCATCGCTGCCCCCTCCGCTATCCATGGCCGCCCCCTCCCGTATCCATGTGCGCCGCCCTCTACCCCATCCATCGCCGCCACCTCCCCTATCCATCACCACCCCTTCCCTATCCATCGCCGCCGCCACCTATCCATCGCCGCCCCCCTCCCCTGTCCATTGCCTCCCCCTCCCCTACCCATCGCCGCTCCCTCCCCTATCCATCCCCGCTGCCACCCCTATCTATCGCCGCCGCCCCCTATCCATCACCACCCCCTCCCCTGCTGCCACCGCCCTCTCCCCTATCCATCGCCGCCACCTCCCCTATCCATCGCCGCCACCCCCTATCCATCGACTCCCCTATCCATCACCTCGCCCTCCCCTATCCACCCCTGCCGCCACCCCCTATCTATCACCGCCACCCTCTATCACCGATGCCACCCCTATCCATCGCTGCCCCCTCCGCTATCCGTGGCCGCCTCCTCCCCTATCCATGGCTGCCGTCCTCTCCCCCATCCATCGCCACGCCTCCCCTATCCATCGTTGCCCCCACGCCCTATCCATCGCCGTCACCCCCTATCCATCACCGCCCCCCTCCCCTGTCCATCGTCACCCCGCTGTTTGGCGCCCCCCCCCCCAAAAAAAATTACTAACAGCTTTCACTGTTTCCTACCGTACCCCTTCACAGAGTATAAGGTACCTTGGGTGGAAAATCCAGACACTATCATCATAAGGGAGTGAGAAAAATTATGTTATTTTAATCAGAACAAAGGAAGTGCCGCTCCAGGTGGGTGGATCCAGGTTGAGGAATTAAAAGGTTGGAACTCCTCTTGCGGTTGCGGGTATATATGGACATGGAGAGAAGTGGCTGTACACCGAGATATCAAAAGTCCATTTATTGCATAACCCAATAGAATTGCATGGCATCCAACATATATAAAAAAAAGAAACAAGTGAAAAAAAAAGGTTTGATCTAGGTCAGTGCCATGGTTAGTGTTTGGGTTAAGGTCAGGGTCAAAGCTCAGGGTCAAAGGTCAAGGTCAACGGTCATGGTCCCGGCACACCCCGTGCACACGTCTTATGCTCCTGGATGAGACTGAAGGGTGGTGAAGATCCCCTCTCTTAAGCATCTTCTCCTGTGAGGCATAGGTCCTGCCATTGGCACCAATGATGGGACGCTATTTCTCCCACTGACACCAACAACGGGGCACTATTTCTTCCACCGATACCAATCAAGGGGTATTACTCCTCCTCCTATTGCCCACCAACCCTGAGGTCATATTTATTCTCACTGATGCTGGGCCTGGGACATTTCCTGCCCACGCTGGCCACAATCTGGCCCTCCTAAAGTCTGAAGGACAATAAACTGGCCCTTTGTTTGAAAAGTTTGGAGACCCCTGCTTTAACCACTTGCCGACCGCTGCACGCCGATATACGTCGGCACAATGGCAGCGGTGGGCAAATGGGCATACCCGTATGTCCCCTTTAATTGGCAGGGCTAGCAGGCGCCCGCTTACAGCGTGACCGTGTCCAAGGGACCCGCGGACTTAATGTCCGCCGGTGTCCCTTGGCGATCGTTTCACAGAGCCGCAGGACGGGGAGATGCCTATGTAAACAAGGACTTTCCCCATTCTGCCTAGTGACATGACAGAGCTCTACTGCTCCCGTAGTAAGAAGAGCCGGCAACACTGTAATCCTTGAAGTGTCATTTATTGGTACATCAGAGTGACAGTAAAACAATAAAGCTGACGCGTTTCGTCAATAGCCTTAGTCGTAGCTGGTTTAAAACAGATATGGCAAAATTTATATATATATATATATATATATATATACTCACATACACATATGCACACTCCATTGGCCCATCAGGTTAGTGTCACAGAAAATTAGCATATTTAATTGATACCACCAATCATTCAAGTGGTTGGTGACTACACCTGTTTTTAGCCAACATGAGAAGGGGGAGAGAAAAAAAAAGGCAATATAAAAAGTTAATTTGTTGAGCCAAGAAGAAGTGTGTAGAAAAAATGCTACATAAAATGTTAGGACCTTATTGCTTCAAGGAAAAAATGTATCCCTTATTTCACGTAAACAATCCAGTGGAAAAGTCCGGCGAACTCAAGTCCGCGCGGAGAAAAGTCAGCTCATTTTGAGCGCGTCTCCAGGTAGACGGGGCCAGCGAAGGAGGCGTCGCTGGCCCCATCACCTGGTATGGACTTAAAGGGGAACCCCAACGCCAAAAAAATCGGCGTGGGGGTCCCCCCCAGGTCCACATCAGACCCTTGTCCGAGCACGCTACCCGGCCGGCCAGGAAAGGGGGGGACGAGCGAGCGCAACATGGGGGGGTGCCTTGGGGAAGGGGGGGCCGCGCGGCCCTCCACCCCAGAGCACCTTGTCCCCATGTTGATGAGGACAAGGGCCTCTTCCCGACAACCCTGGCCGTTGGTTGTCGCGGTCTGCGGGCGGGGGGCTTATCGGAATCCGGGAGCCCCCTTCAATAAGCGGGCCCCCGGATACCGGCCCCCCACCCTATGTGAATGAGTATGGGGTACAATGAGTATGGGGTACAAAGTCGGCTACGTGTGTACGCGGCATTAGAAGAGGATGAAAATGCAGACTTATGTTCAAGTAAAATTTTTTGTCTGTCATCGGGAGCAGTGATCGCTGTCATGTCAGTGGTAGCCCAACCCCCCCCACCCCCCCCAGTTAGAATCACTCCTTAGGACAACCCCTTGATCGCCCCCTAGTGTTTAACCCCTTCCCTGCCAGTGTCATTTACACAGTAATCGGTGCATTTTTATAGCACTGATCGCTGTATAAATGACAATGGTCCCAAAATATGTGTCAAAAGTGTCCGATGTGTCCACCAAAATGTCACAGTTACGATAAAAATCGCAGATCGACGCCATTACTAATAAAAAAATAAATAAATAAAAATGCCATAAAACTATCCCCTATTTTGTAGACGCTATAACTAAACTGAGGGGAAAAATTTTTTTTATATATATTTTGTTGGGGATATTTATTATAGTAAAAAAGCGAAAAATATTGCTTTTTTTTTTTTCAAAATGGTCGCTCTTCTTTTGTTTACAGCGCAAAAAATAAAAACCGCAGAGGTGATCAAACACCACTAAAAGAAATCTCTAATTGTGGGGAAAAAAGGACGTCAATTTTGTTTGGGTGCAACTTCGCACGGCCGTGCAATTGTCAGTTAAATTGATGCAGTGCCGTGTCTCAAAAAATGGCCTGGTCATTAAGGGGGAATATTTTCCGGGGGTCAAGTGGTTAAACCCTCCATAGTCATCACTAGAAGAAACCTTCAGTTTTGGTGTAACGTCGCACGGCTGCGCAATTGTCAGTTAAAGCGACGCAGTGCCGAATCGCAAAAAGTGCTCTGGTTAGGAGGGGGGGGGGGGTAAAATCTTCCTGGGCTGAAGCGGTTAAAGGGGGTTAACTTGTTAATTTTGGTGATTGGATTTAGGTATAACCCTCACGTCTATTGTAAACCCTCTTCTAAAAAAAGAGTCAGCTTTGATTTGCAGTAGTTGCGGCCCCAATTCTGTGGGTACCTGACACCATAAATCCCCCTCAATATATTCTGCATGCTTTCCTATCACTACCAAATGCGATCTGTGAGCGCAGCATGGAAATTCGGCCCCTGCGCTCTGCGGTAGACCACAGACATGTCTTCATCTGGGTCATGAGCTCCTAAACACTGAAATACACTGTGTACTTTTCCTGTACGTGAGGCCGACACCGCGTCCAAACCACAAGTCCTTAATGCGGAATTCTCCAGATGGATATTTCCAGCGATGGAGGCTCTAGTTACTCTGGCCCCAGAGATACCGAGAGATGAGCCAACGGAGAAGGTATGCCGTGTCCATCAGCGGGTCCGTCTCTATTATCACAGGAAGAAATGTCAGGAGGATGGAGATGATTACTTTTCTTTTTAAAGGGGTTGTAAAGGTTCATTTTTTATTTTCTAAATAGGTTCCTTTAAGCTAGTGCATTGTTGGTTCACTTACCCTTTTCCTTCGATTTCCCTTCTAAATGTTTTTTTTTTCTTTGTTTTCTTTGTCTGAATTTCTCACTTCCTGTTCCTCCTCAGTAAGCTGTTCTGGCTGACTAAACACCGCTCGGATGATGGTGTGAAGTACATTTAGAAGGGAAATCGAAGGAAAAGGTAAGGCCGCGTACACACGGGCGGACTGTCTGACGGACTTGGTCCGCTGAAACGTGTTTCAGCAGACAATCCACTCGTGTGTGGGCTTCAGCTGACTTTTTCAGCGGACAGTCTGGCGGACTTAGTCTTTCGGAATTTCCGTAATATTGTCCGTCCAAACTTGGTTTCAGCGGACAGTCCGCTCGTGAGTAGGCTAGTTGGACGGACTAAGTATGGCGCATGCTCAGAAAGGATTTACACGGCCGAAGGTTGTATTGCAGTGTATTGGACGTCGTATTTCTAGTCCCGTCGTACGTGCCGTTCACGTCATCGCGCAAGCTTTCAGCGGACTGTCTGTTCGTCGTGTGTGGTCAAGTCCGTTCATTCAAAAGTAGGACGGACTGTCTGTCGGATTGTCTGACGGACTTAGTTGGACGGATAGTCCGCCCGTGTGTACGCGGCCTTAGTGAACCAACAATGCACTAGCTTAAAGGAATATAAAATAAAAAAACAAAGCTTTACAACCCCTTTAAGCACACCAGAGAAGTCAATGTTCCACATCACAGAAATAATGGAAACCCTTTCATCAGGACCATTGAAGTCTAGACACCCACACCAAACTTCGAGCATTGGTAGCACTTGTTTAACTTGACAGTAACACTAATGCCGCGTACACACGATCGGAATTCCGGGCCAGAAAAAAGACAGATGAGAGCTTTTCATCGGAAAATGCGACCGTGTGTAGGCTCCATCGGAAATTTAGCTGTCCGAATTCCCGCCAGCCAAAAATTTATATCATGTTCTCAATTTTCCAGACGGAAAAACTTTCTATCGGAAAATCCGGTCACGTGTAATGCAATTCCGACGTGCCAAAAATCACACATTGCTCAGATTCAACTACGAGGCGGAAGCTATTGGCTACTGGCTATTGAACTTCCTTTTTCTAGTCCCATCGTACGTGTTGTACGCCACCGCGTCATAAACGATCAGAATTTGATGTGACCGTGTGTAGGCAAGACAGCTTGAGCCAAATTCCGTCAAGAATTCCGTCGGGAAAACCATCAGAGCTTTTTTTCCGACGAGAATTGCGATCGTGTGTACGCGGCATAGGATGTAATTTTTGGATGTATAGGGTAGCTTGTTGGGGGTAACTGATGGGAGCGTGGTAGCCCCTCACGGGGCTACATCGGTGGGGTCCTGACGCATTTGGGACAGACGCACAGTTGCGGGATTTATTAGAGGGGCTGCGAGATTCTGTGCACTGATTTTCTGGGGGAAACGGGGGCAATTCCCCGCCCGGTGGTGCCATGGGTTCAGCTGGGCAGAGTAGTCATGGACGGGATAGGGTTAAGACCCAGTGTGGTACCCCCACCCCTCCCCTTGGTTCCAGAGGTAGTACCCACTGGGCCCTTAGTATCACCCCCAGATCCGGTGGCTGCTGTTGCGGCGCCAGGGGAGAAGGCCGAAACGTTGCAGGGGGTCCCAGGAAAGGTGGACCCTGTGCGGATTGCCGACACAGCTAAGTGCGAGATTAATGTGTGCTTTAAAGGGCCGTTAGGGGCACACTTAAACCAGGATGTCCAGGATAGGATTTGCAAGGGTGAGCACGTGGAGATTTTTTCCCTGCTACCTCTTGAGAAGTTTAACCTGGATAGGGTTATGCCCGATGACTCAAAGAAGGAGGATGAGGAAAGGCAGCGGTACAGACTGATACCAAGGACTTTCACCAATTGGCTACAGGCGTTTGCCATTATGGCGAGAACACAGAGCACTGTTCAGTGCTCTTTTCTTATATGGATGCTGTCTGGGAGGCCCATAGAGTATACAGGGGATCTGCTTGGCTGCGGTATGATGAACAGTTCCATCCTTCCCTTCGGTGGGACCACAAGGACATCAGCCTCTGGATGCGGATCATGTCCTCAGCGCAGGCTTCAAACAGTTTTTTCCAGGAGGGGCCGGTGGTGCAGCTTCCCCTGGACAACTGACCACTAAAAAGTGGGGTTTCTGTTGGCAGTATAACGAAGGCTCGTGCAAGTTTGCGAGCTCCTGACGTTTTAAACACGAGTGCTCCGGGTGTGGAGGTTCTCATCCCGGGTCCCGATGTGCCATGAGGGGTCGTGCCATGAGTTTGCAAACAAGAGGGAAGATGCCGGTGAGGGGGGAAAGGATGCAACCTTTCCTAAATAGGTATCTGGACTGTGAGGCTGCGGGGTTGCAGTGGGAGAGGTTCTCGGAGGGTTTTAGGATCCCTTGTTCCTTGAGTGTGGTTCCGCCTATGGCAAGGAATTTACGTTCCGCCTTACAACATCCTGGGGTGGTCTCTGAAAAAATGGGTAAGGAAGTAGCGCTGGGTCGCATGAGCGGGTCTTTCGCGGTGAAGCCTTTGCCGGATTTAGTGATTTCACCTCTAGGGGTGGTGCCTAAGAAGGAGCCAAACATATTTTCGCCTTATCCATCACCTATCCTTCCCAAAAGGAGGTTCGTCAATGACGCCATTGATCTGGAGGCGTGTACAGTTTTGTACACTTCTTTTGACGTGGTTGTTGGCTGGGTCCACTGGAGGTCGGTGAGGTGTGGCTACGTGGACAGCCTACACCAAGGTATGGCGGGAGTGGTTGGAGATGTGGCGGATAGCTGGGGTAGATCAGGTAGATTCAGAGGTAAGGCTGATGGTCCTTTACTTCGTCTCTAGGAACATGGAGCAGGGTGTGTCAGTGTCCATCATAGAGAAGAAGCTGGTGGGTTTAGCGTTTTTCTTTCAGTTACAGGGTGGGTGGATTTTACAAAAGATTTTTGGGTTCGATAGGTGGTAAAAGGATATTGGAAGTCACATAAATGCACATAAATGCAAGGATGCTAGGCGGCCTGTGTCCTTTGCCAATTTGCAGGCCATTTTTGCGCGGCTGGGATCGTTATGTTCATCCAGCTACGAAGTTGCCTTATTCAAGGCAGCTTTTTCAATGGCCTTTTTTGGGGCATTTTGGTTAAGCAAGCTGGTCAGTCCATCTAGGAAGGTTCAGGGGGGTATTTGGGTACAGGATGTGATCTGTAGTAGGGACAGGTTGCGCATATTACTGTGCAGGTCAAAAACGGACCAGGAGAGCAAGGGTGCATGGGTACAACTGTTTCCCTTGCCAGGTTCCCCTGTTTGTCCGATGAGGGTGGAGAGGGAGTTTTTGGAGGTGGAGTGCTATGGTAAGTCCCCTCGGCTCTGTCAGAGCCACGTGCGTGGGGTGGTTTGCTTCCAGAACCGCAATCCGTGCGAGGAGTAGCTGCCAGAGTGGGGGGGGGGGGGGTCGGTGGGCACGGTGGCTGCATTTTATGGGCTCAGTGGCTGCATATACTGGGCTGGTGAGGAGGCTGGCACTGGCATGGTGGTGATGAGGGGGGCTGGCACTGGCATGGTGGCGGTGAGGAGGGCTGGCACTGGCACATTAATGGTGAATGGGGCTTGTACTGGAACAGTGGTGGTGAGGGGAGCTTGCACAGGCATGGAAATGGTAAGGAGGGCTGGTGCTGGCACAGAAGTGGTGAGGGAGGCTGGCACTGGCATGGTAGTGGTGAGCGAAGTTGGTCCTGGAATGGTGGAGGTGAAGGGGGCTGGTACTGGCACAGTGGTGGTGAAGGGGGCTGGCATGCTGGTGAGGGGGGCTGGCACTTGCATGGTGGTGGTGAAAGGGGCTGGCATTGGCACGGTGGTGGTAAGGTGGCACGGTAGCAATAAGGGGGGCTGACACTTGCATGGTGGTGATGAAGGGGCTGGTACTGGCACAGTGGTGGTAAAGGGTGCTTGCACTCACACAGTGGTGGTGAGGGGGCGGATGCTGGCACAGTGTTGGTGAGGTAAGCTGGCACTGGCATGGTAATGGTGAGGGGGGCTTAAGCTGGCACAGAGGTGGTTAGGGGGGCTAGCACTAGCATGGAGGTGGTGAGGGATCTTGCACTGGCCCAGTGGTGGTGAGGGGGGCCGACACTTGTACGGGGGTGGTGAGGTGGCACGGTGGTGGTAAAGGGGGGCTAGTGCTGGCACAGTGGTGGTGAGGGGGGCTGGCACTGGTATGGTGGTAGTGAGGGTAGCTGGGACGGTGGTGGTGAAGGGGGCTGGGCTGGCACAGTGATGGTGAGGGGACCTGGAACTGTCATGGTAATGGTGAGGGGGCTGGTGCTGGATCGGGGTGGTGAGGGAGGCTGGCACTGGCAAGGTGGTGGTGAGAGGGCTGGCACTGGCATGACGGTGGTGAGGGGTGATGGAACTGGCACTGGCATAACTTGTTTCTGCATGTAGCAAGGTCCCCTCCAGCCATGCAGGGAAAGGCCTCTAGCAAGAAGCCACATTTGCAGGTGCAGGAATGCTGTCTACTATGGCAACAGTCTAACAGTTCCTAACACAAAGCATAACAGTTCTTTCAGCTTCACTACAACTTCTCCTTGTGGTTCTTCCATACTCTGAGCTCCCGGTCTCTCACTAGACCCTTAATAGACCCTCTGATTCACTGAATCCCTTGAGCTCCTTCAATCTCCACAGTGATATCTTTCTCAAGTGTCACCCCCGTTTCTCTGCTGGGTCCCTATCTTGGCACTCTAGATACCTCTCAAGCTTCACCCACGCTGACCTGCTCGGTCCCTGGCTTGACACACAAGGCTGCTCTGCAAGCGTCACCTCCGCTGGCTTGGTCCCTGGCTTGATTCCCACTGAAGTTTCCTGATTCTTCACCATACCTGGTTGGTGAGAATGCTGCTCTCGCTTCAGTTACTCACGGTGGTCCCTGGTAATAAGGTGGATAGTCCCTTACTGGCGACAGCTTCCCCTCTCCCTCCAACCACGACAGGTTCTCCGGCTGGCAGGACCGTCATTTCTGGTTGGACTGCAAGCCGCAATCCCAACCCCACACTGCTTTCTCTTTCTTCTTTATAGGCCCTCAGACAGCCTGGGAGCCAGATGCCCCCGGGATAGGCCCAATCTCCGGCCTAGCAGCCCGAGGCAACAAGACACATTTCCACCCAGACAGCCATCTGGGTGGGACAGAACACTGATCACCTGACTCCACCCGAATATATAGGCTCTCCCAGCGGGCCAAGGGATTCAAGAAAACCCCTGCCCATTGGCTGAGATACCCCCTATACCCATAATCTGACCTAGGGTTGCCCTTCTTGTATCTAGTACTACCAAGTACCCGGCCACCCAGTGGTAGGAGAGAAAAGTGCAACAAGGCCAAAACTTAGGGAGAAATCAATCCATCTCTATCAATCAACCAGGATAACTACTCCTGGCAAGTAAATTTACAAGGAGCTCCCTGCCTAAACTCCGGGGTGCTACATCCATAATGTAATACACAATTACCATTTTATAAATTTGAAGGTCAAAAAAATGAATTGCAGTATGAGCAGAAGTCTGAGCACTCTATCACTTCATACAGTGGGGATCGAAAGTTTGGGCACCCCAGGTAAAAATGTGTATTAATGTGCATAACGAAGCCAAGGAAAGATGGAAAAATCTTCAAATGGCATCAAATTACAGATTAGACATTCTTATAATATGTAAAAAAAAAGTTAGATTTTATTTCCATCATTTACACTTTCAAAATTACAGAAAACAAAAAAATGGCGTCTGCAAAAGTTTGGGCGCCCTGCAGAATTTATAGCATGCACTGCCCCCTTTGCAAAGCTGAGACCTGCCAGTGTCATGGATTGTTCTCAATCATCGTCTGGGAAGACCAGGTGATGTCAATCTCAAAGGTTTTAAATGGCCAGACTCATCTGACCTTGCCCCAACAATCAGCACCATGGGTTCTTCTAAGCAGTTGTCTAGAAAACTGAAACTGAAAATAGTTGAAGCTCACAAAGCTGGAGAAGGCTATAAGAAGATAGCAAAGCGTTTTCAGATGTCAATATCCTCTGTTCGGAATGTAATTAAGAAATGGCAGTCATCAGGAACAGTGGAAGTTAAAGCAAGATCTGGAAGACCAAGAAAAATATCAGACAGAACAGCTCGCAGGATTGTGAGAAAAGCAATTCAAAACCCACGTTTGACTGCACGACCCCTCCAGAAAGATCTGGCAGACACTGGAGTTGTGGTACACTATTCCACTATAAAGAGACACTTGTACAAATATGGTCTTCATGGAAGAGTCGTCAGAAGAAAACCTCTTCTACATCCTCACCACAAAAATCAGCGTTTGAACTTTGCAAATGAACATATAGACAAGCCTGAGGCATTTTGGAAACAAGTTCTATGGACCGATGAGGTTAAAATAGAACTTTTTGGCCGGAATGAGCAAAGGTACGTTTGGAGAAGAAAGGGCACAGAATTTAATGAAAAGAACCTCTGTCCAACTGTTAAGCATGGGGGTGGATCAATCATGCTTTGGGGTTGTATTGCAGCCAGTGGCACAGGGAACATTTCACGAGTAGAAGGAAAAATGGATTCAATAAAATTTCAGCAAATTTTGGATGGTAACTTGATGCCATCTGTGAAAAAGCTGAAGTTAAAGAGCTTCTACAAATGGATAATGATCCTAAACACACCTCAAAATCCACGGGGGATTACATCAAGAGGCATAAACTTAAGGTTTTGCCATGGCCTTCACAATCTCCTGACCTCAACATTATTGAAAATCTATGGATAGACCTTAAAAGAGCAGTGCGTGACAGACAGCCCAGAAATCTCAAAGAACTGGAACACTTTTGTAAGGAAGAATGGGCAAAGATACTTCAAACAAGAATTGAAAGACTCTTGGCTGGCTACAAAAAGCGTTTACAAGCTGTGATACTTGCCAAAGGGGGCAGTACAAGATATTAACTCTGCAGGGTGCCCAAACTTTTGCAGACACCATTTTTTTGTTTTCTGTAATTTTGAAAGTGTAAATGATGGAAATAAAATCTAACTTTTTTTGACATATAAGAATGTCTAATCTGTAATTTGATGCCATTTGGAGATTTTTCCAGCTTTCCTTGGCTTCGTTATGCACATTAATACACATTTTTACCTGGGGTGCCCAAACTTTCGATCCCCACTGTATTTAGTAACACTTCAATGTAGATATATCCCTCTATGGTTTTATTTTTGAGATGTTCTGTCTCAGAATTCGTTTTTCTTATATGTCATCCATGTCTGACACCTATCTACACACTTTCAGTAACTAATAATAAAATCAGTAGATATTGTTACAGAAACATCATGTTTTCATTTGTTCCATCAGACAGTGTGAACTTTTCACTTAGAGAATCGAGGAAATCTTATTAACCCGAGGTGCACACATCTCTCCATACAACTGAATAATGTATTTGGAGTCAAATGTATAATGGCAGTCTTATGCTTCAAAAATGCTTAAAGAATAACTCCGCTTTTGTTGAGAAAAAAAAACAATCCCCTCTGGGTCATCTGTACATTGCAGGGTAGCAGATTCCTACCTTTTGTTGCTCTGAAGAAATAGCTGTGTGTTTAACCAGACTGGTTCTCAATGGGAGGGCCCGGTTCATTGTAATCACCTGCCTATTAAATACTTCCAACTTGGCCCAGCTCAGTGATTTTATAGTTACCAATCTTGGATTCCCAGGCTCTCAGATCCCGGAGGTTTTTCTGCTGGGACTACCCAATTGTCAGAGCCTGGACCTGAACCTACAACCTCTGCTAGCTCTGGCAGTATCTCTGCTTCCTGAGCTACTGGACAGCTCTCTGGACAATTCATGAACAATCTTGCCTTGTACTTTGTTCCTCTTGAATCTTGAACTCTTTGTTTCTCCCATGAACTTCCTATTTAAGCCATGCCTTTGCACTTCCTGTTTGCCAGTTTATTGTGCTCTCTCCAGCCAGTATCTCTTTCTTGTCACTCCTGCTGCCATCCGTATCTTCACTACCACTCGTTACTGACCTTTGGCTTATTTCTCGACTATGCTTCTGCTTGATCCCAACCTGCAACCACTTGTTGCTGACCTCTGGCTTGTTCCCTGACAGCATTTCTGTTTGATCCCAACCTGCAACCTCTTGATACCGACCTTTGACTTGTTCCTTGACAACATTTCTGTTTGATCCCAACCTGCAACCACTTGTTGCTGACCTTTGACTTGTTCCTTGACAACATTTCTGTTTGATCCCAACCTGCAACCTCTTGTTACTGACCTGGTTTACTGACTATGCTTCTGATCGATCCCTGCCTGCTATATCTGCTACTGGATCCCGGCTTGCTCACTTCCTGGTGGGGTGATCCTGAAGAATGCGACCTGGTACTAACACACAGCAAAACCCATCTCCACCATCAGGAGCTCTGGTGATCCACCTAAGATGCTGGACAGCTCCCTGCCTGATTCCTTAGACAGCCTTTGCTTGTGTCTTGTTTCTCTTGAACCCTTTGTTCCTCCCATGAACTCCCTATTTAAGCCATGTGTTTGGACTTCCTGTTTTCCAGATTATTGTGCTCTCTCCAGACAATATCTCCCTCTTGTCACTCCTGCTGCCGTCCATATCTTCATTACCACTTGTTACCGACCTTCGGCTTGTTCCTCTACTACGCTTCCGCTTGATCCCTACTTGCTTCATCTGCTACTGGACCCAGACTTGCTCACCTCCTGGTGGGGCGATCCTGAGTCCGTGTCACCCGCCAGGATAACCTGCTTTTATACCTTTCCTGCTATTCGGTGGGAGCCTCTCTACTGCTATAGCTACTGACTATGACAAGTCTATTCTCATATGATAGAATGTTAATTTATCTTTTATCATAACTTAACAAGTGATTTTAGGGTCCAGAGTGCCCCAAAAGGTTTTTAACATAACGGTGGAAATAAAATTTTGGAATTTTAAATTATTGTTGTCATCATAATATGTACCTGTAAAGTCCAGAGAAAAATATTTCGTTTTTGTTCATGGTATTTAAGTATTTTCAGATGTGGTACATAGGTTGCCTGTATATAAATAGTCCCTTAGCATTCTCTAGTATATGGCATGGAGCTGAGTGAAACTAAGGGAAGGGCCTGCATGACTGGGGAGGGCAGTAGAGGTAAGTAGTGGTGTGATATGCGAAAGATATATACCACTTACTGGATTGGGGGGTGGGGGGTCCCAGAGTTGAGGGGGTATCCTGTAGGGGTAGAGGGAAGGAGAATCTTGTTGGAGCTTAGTCCCTACTTCCCTTGTTAGTTTTGGCCTGTGGGAGCTTCCAGGCAGTTTTCTTGTAATACAGGTTTTTTTTTTAAGGGGATTTTTATTTTCTAGGTACCTTTGTTACATGGCCATTCAATTTTATGGTTTCATTTATTTTTATTCATAGCAACAGCTGGGGGTCTATTGGGTCTTTGATGGCGGCGCTGGATAAAATACTGGAGAATTAGGGGGGGTTTGGGCCCACCTGGATAAACGGGTGTCCCTTTCTAATAATACGGTGGCAACATCGGGGTTTTACGTTGGTTGTATCTGGTAGTAAATAATTGTTACTTGTCCCTGAGCCGCTGTAAGTTGCGGCTGGGGGCCTTTTCATGGGGTGACAGATACAACCAGCGAGCAGGGCCGTCTTTAATATTGATTGGACCCTGGGCAAAACTCTTCTTGGGGGGGGGGCGCCCCCCCATGCAGTTTTGCTCTCCACCTACAATAAATAGTAGCCAGACTCAAAATCAGTTTACGGAATCAGATCAGGCAGCTATTATGATTGGTTGCCAGAGGTTACAGTGTATCATTACCGCTCACTGACTGGTTGCTAGAGGTTACAGCACACATTACAGCTCACTGATTAGTTGCTAGAGGTTACAGCACACAATACAGCTCACTGATTAGTTGCTAGAGGTTACAGCACATGGTTTCTGCTTGTTGACTGGTTGCTAGAGATTACTGTGGATATGAACTTGGGGGCATATCAATGCCTCCCCTATTTACATATGATTGCTGCCGATATTTACATATGAATGCCAGTAATGTACATGTAAACGCAGGGTCTGCAGGTGAGTCATCTTTACACAACAATAGGGCAGAGCTAGGCAGCATTAGTAGCAGCATTTCACACTGAGATATTGGGACATAGCACAGGACTAAAACCTCAAGGGACAAGGGAATTTAAACCTGGATAGTTGGCAATTATGAGGCAGCTGCTTTGGGCCCCACAACAATGACAGGGCCCAGGGCAGCTGCCCCATTTGCCCTGCCTTAAAAACGACCCTGCCAGCGAGTAAATAGGCCTTCATAGACCTTAGACTGGGTAGGATTAAGCTGAGGTTTTGTTTATTGGTTATGCATTGACTGTATTAATATGCATTACGATTGTTTACGTTGACTGTTGTATTTTAATTGTTTTGTAATAAAAAGGCTGCTATGGCCAATCGACTCCAAGCAATGTGTCTTCTGTTCAATCTTGGAAGGGAAGGAGGGGGGTCAAGTGTTTATTTTTTATAGGTAGCCTAAGCCTCGGGAATTCCGCGCATCCCTCAGTCATATGTGGGGTGGGGGGGTTTCTGTAGTCTTGTCTCTGGTCAGATGTGTGTGCCTAGTGTAGATGTGTGTTTTAGATAATAATGGATGATAGATGTAAATGGGAACTTATATAATATTGAGGGTTTCTCGGATTTGACTTCAAAAGTGGACACTTTAAGACTAAACTGTAAAGCTTTATAGAACCCTAAAAGCCTACGGAACATTTTAAGCCAAATCCACACAGACAATTATAAATTAATGCATTAAGAAGGTAAAAAAAAAAAATGATAAAGCCATCTTTGTTTGATTATATTTGAGCCAAAATACTTTAGCAATAATCATATTTTAATTGTTGGGTGAAAAATGACAGACAACAAATGATTGCCAGAAGGGATGAACAAAGAAATATTTGCAGATAAAGTTATCAAACTGGCACACTTGAATGGTGTCATGTAACAGCTGTTGGCTCAGAGGCGATATGAAGAGAAAGTCAAACATCCATCTCACACTTTATCAGAGTGACCTCATGGGAGTCTCCAGGCACACAGCTAAACACACAGGATAGGTCAGCCATCGTTGCAGTTTATGGACCTTCATCACATTGCATAGACATGAAGGTGAGAACTCTACTTCTTGGTCAACCAATGCAACTTTAAGAGATGGAGTGGTGGTGCTGGAACCTTGAGATAAAGTTGTAAGTACTATATAATATTATGTTGTCAGTAGTACGTTGATGACTTTACTGTGGGGCATCCAAATAATAGGTAAGCAGCTTCTGCACCCCGAAGGGTTATCACAGTCACTGTTAGGCGGCCTTCCAGTTTCTCCCATCAGCTGTGGGGTAATGAGTCTTCCCAGACTCCTAGATACTTCCATCAGCTGCTGGGTAAGAAGTCTTCTCAGACTCTTAGATACTCCCATAAGCTGTGGGGTAATGAGTCTTCTCAGACTCCTCCCTGCTCCCGTAAGCTGTGGGGTAATGAGTCTTCTCAGACTCCTCCTTGCTCCTATTAACAGCAGGGCAATGAGTCTTCTCAGACTCCTAGATGCTTTCATCGGCTGCTGGGTAATGAGTCTTCTCAGACCCCTAGGTGCTCCCATTATCAGTAGGTTAACAAATCTTTTGAGACTCCTAGATGCTCCCATCAGCTGCAGGGTTAATGAGTCTTCTCAGACTCTAATGCCGCGTACACACGGGCAGACTGTCTGTCCAACTTAGTCCGCCGAAACACTTCATCGGACAGTCCGCTCGTGTGTGGGCTTCAGCTGACTTTTTCAGCGTGCAGTCTGGCGGACTAAGTATTTCGGAATTTCCGTAATATTGTCCGTCCAACTTTGCTTTCAGCGGACAGTCCGCTCGTGAGTAGGCTAGTTGGACGGACTAAGTATGGCGCATGCTCAGAAAGCATTTACACGGCGGAAGGTTGCATTGCTGTGTGTTGGACGTCCTATTTCTAGTCCCGTCGTAAGTGCTGTACACGTCATCGCGCAAGCTTTCAACGGACTGTTTGTTCATCGTGTGTGGTCAAGTCCGTTCATTCGAAAGTAGGACGGACTGTCCGTCGGATTGACTGACGGACTTAGTTGGCCAGACAGTCCGCCCGTGTGTACGCGGCTTTAGATGTTCCCGTTAGCTGTTGGATAATGAGTCTTCTCATACTCCTAGATGCTCCCATTAGCTGTTTGGT
Source organism: Lithobates pipiens (assembly GCF_037356315.1). Classification (NCBI taxonomy): domain Eukaryota; kingdom Metazoa; phylum Chordata; class Amphibia; order Anura; family Ranidae; genus Lithobates; species Lithobates pipiens. The sequence continues at coordinate 243,358,336 of NW_027507787.1, forward strand.
AATGTGTCTTCCCATGCTCTTAGATGCTACCATCAGGTGTGGGTTAACAAGTCCTCCTATACTTCTAGATCAAGGGTAGGGAACCTTTTTGGCTGAGAGAGCCATGAACGCCACATATTTTAAAATGTAATTCCGCGAGAGCCATACAATATGTTTAAAACCTAATTATTATTATTTTTTAATCGATTAATCGACTAATTTCAATTATAACTGTAATATTCACATCATCTCCCCTACGATTGTCTGCTTGCTTACCACTACACAGGCAGGCAGATCCACAAGCAGTTGAGGCGGGTGACGATGACATCAGCGCGCCGCTCACCTAGGCTGCCGCCGGGTGTACCAAGATGGCGCAGCTCCAGAGCTAGGCCGAAGCTGTGGCCTTTCCTATGGGCTCAATCCACGGATCGGCACACCACGCAATCCGCGGATTGAGAGGTGAGAGCCAGATGCAGCCATCAAAAGAGCCACATCTGGCTCGAGAGCCATAGGTTCCCTACCCCTGTTCTAGATGCTCCAATAAGCTGTGGGGTAACGAGTCTTCTCAGACTCCTAGATGCTCCTATCAGCTGCTGGGTAATGATTCTTCTCAGAATCCCAGATACTTCCATTAGCTGTTGGAAAATGAGTCTTCTCAGACTTCTCTCTGCTCCCATTAGCTGCGGTTAACGAATCTTCTCAGGCTCCTAGATGCTCTTATCAGCTGCGGGGTTAATGAGTCTTCCCAGACTCCTAGATGCTCTCATTAGCTGCGGGTTAACAAGTTTTCTCAGACTCCTAGATGTTCCCATCAGCTGCGGGTTAAGAAGTCTTTTTTAAACACTTAGATGACCCCATTAGCTTTAGATTAATGAGTCTTCCCAGACTTCTAGATGCTCCCATCAGCTGCGGGTTAACGAGTCTTCTCAGACACCTAGATGCTCCCATCAGTTGTGGGTTAACAAGTCTTCCCAGACACCTAAATGCTCCCATTAGCTGTGGGGTAATGACTGTCATCAGACTCCTAGATGCTCCCATTAGCTGTGGGGTAACAAGTCTTCTAAGACTTCTAGATGCTCCTATCAGCTGCTGGGTAAGGAGTCTTCTCAGACTGCTAGATACTTCCATTAGCTGTTGGGCAACAAGTCTTTTCAGACTCCTACCTAGATGCCTAGATGTTAGTGAGTCTTCTCAAACTCTTAGCCCTTGTACACACGGTCGGAAAATCTGTCGGAATGTGTCCGTTTTGTCGGATAATCCGACTGTGTGTGGTTTGCATCGGACTGTTTCCGTCGGAATATCCGTCGGACCAAATTTTCCAACTTGCTGGAAATATTTTCCGACAAACTGGTCCGATCGGACATACTCCGATCATGTGTAGAGAATTCCAATCGGACAAAGTGCCACGCATGCTCAGATCAAATTCCTACACCAAAGCTATTGGCTACTAGCCTGAACGTAGTCCCGTCGTAACGAAATAACGTCATCACGTTCTGAACGATCGGATTTTCCGACAACTTCATCCGACCGTGTGTATGCAACAGTTTCGGACAAGATCCGTCTGACAAAATCCGACGGACAGAATCCGTCGGATTTGGTTGTCGGAATCTCCGACCGTGTGTACAAGGGCTTAGATGCTCCCGTTAGCTGTTATATAACACGTATTCCCAGACTCCTAGATGCTCCTATTAGCTGTTGGGTAACAAGTCTTGTCAGACTCCTAGATGCTCCAATGAGCTGTGGGTTAACGAGTCTTCCCAGACTCCTAGATGCTCCTATTAGCTGTTAGGTAACAAGTATTCCCAGAATCTTAGATTCTCCTATTAGCTGCTGGTTAACAAAGCTTCTCAGACTCCTAGATACTCCAATCAGCTGTGGGGTAACAAATCTTCTCAGACTCCTAAGAGGCTTCCATTAGCTGTGGGGTAACAAGCCTACCCAGACTCCTAGATGCTCCCATAAGCTGTGGGTTAGCGAGTCTTCTCAGATTCCTAGATGCTCCCATTAGCTGTTGGTCAATGAGTCTTCACAGACTCCTAGATGCTCCCATCAGCTGCAGGTTAATGAGTCTTCTCAGACTCCTAGATGCTCCCATTAGCTGTATGGCAATGTGCCGTCCCAGAATCCTAGATGCTTCCATCAGCTGTTGGGTAACGAGTTTTCCCAGACCCTTAAGCCGCGTACACACGGGCGGACTGTCTGGCCAACTAAGTCTGTCAGACAATCCGACAGACAGTCCGTCCTACTTTTGAATGAACGGACTTGACCACACACGATGAACAGACAGTCCGTTGAAAGCTTGCGCGATGACGTGTACAGCACGTACGACGGGACTAGAAATACGACGTCCAATACACTGCAATGCAACCTTCGGCCGTGTAAATCCTTTCTGAGCATGCGCCATACTTAGTCCGTCCAATTTGCCTACACACGAGCGGACTGTCCGCTGAAACCAAAGTTGGACGGACAATATTACGGAAATTCCGAAAGACTTAGTCCGCCAGACTGTCCGCTGAAAAAGTCCGCTGAAGCCCACACACGAGCGGACTGTCCGCTGGAATGTGTTTCAGCGGACTAAGTTGGACAGACAGTCCGCCCGTGTGTACGCGGCCTTAGATGTTCCCATCAGCTGTTGGGTAACGAGTCTTCCCAGACTCCTAGATGCTCCTGTCAGCTGCGGGTTAACAAATCTGCTTAGACTCCTAGATGCTCTTATTAGCTGTGGGGTACTGCATTTTCTCATAATTCTATATGCTAGGGGTAACGAGTCTTCTGTATCTTGTCTGCGGTCTCTCACCATTTCTTGTATTATGCCCACAGTCTCTGCCATCTCCTGTATCATGTCTGCAGTCTCTGACCATCTCTCATATCATGTCTGCAGTCTCTGACCATCTCTTATATCATGTCCGCAGTCTCTGACTATCTCTTGTATCATGTCTACAGTCTCTTACCATCTCTTGTATCATGTCCACAGTTTCTGACCATCTCCGGTATCATGTCTGCAGTCTCTAACCATCTCCTGTGTCATGTCTGCAGTCTCTGACCATCTCTTGTATCATGTCCAGTCACTGACCATCCCTTTTATCATGTCCACAGTCTATGATCATATCTTGTTTCATGTCCACCGTCTCTGACCATCTCTTGTATCATGTCTGCAGTCTCTGACCATCTCTTGTATCATGTCTGCAGTCTCTTACCATCTCTTATATCATGTCCGCAGTCTCTGACTATCTCTTGTATCATGTCTACAGTCTCTTACCATCTCTTGTATCATGTCCACAGTTTCTGACCATCTCCGGTATCATGTCTGCAGTCTCTAACCATCTCCTGTGTTATGTCTGCAGTCTCTGACCATCTCTTGTATCATGTCCAGTCACTGACCATCCCTTTTATCATGTCCACAGTCTATGATCATATCTTGTTTCATGTCCACCGTCTCTGACCATCTCTTGAATCATGTCTGCAGTCTCTGACCATCTCTTATATCATGCCCATAGCCTTTGACTATATTCTATTGTGTGTCTGCTGTGTCTGATACTGAACACTCACTGAATTTTATGTCCTTTGATGATGTCAGCGGCCACACTTTAAAATGTTGACCACCACTGGTATAAATTGTATATAGCCTCAGCTACATACAGTATACAGCGCTGTGTTCTGGTAGCAGTATAGGGAACTCTAATTTCACTTTCGGAACACAATCAAGTTTGGCTTATTGCTGCTCTGATTGGCTAAGGTGTCGATTGTAATATCATCTACCCGCCTCTCTGCCGCTACCAATCAGAAGAAGTATTGTATTCATTCATAGAAGACAAGGCTTTCCTGCGAATGGCTGAATAGCAGTCAGACCGACTAGGTTTGGTTCCGGAATGGAACACAATGCTGCATACAGTTAATAGCTGATGCCATAGTTTATACAACGCTGACAGCTGCTGCATAGTTCATCTAGGCCAGCTTGGTCTGAACAAACTATTTAAAGTCATAGTAAACATGGAGTTAGGCTTTAATTTGGTTTAGAACTCCCCTTTTTACTTTGCAAACAGTCGGTGGTAACAGGCAATCGCTTCAAAAATTGAATGGCATGATGTATTTGGCTGCGCCCCAACTGTCCTGCAACCGCATACAGGTAATGGGGTTTGCAGACCTATTTTGTGGTTGGGTTTTAACCCTTACCTACCCAAATCCAAAATGGAAAAAAATTATTTGCCTATACACACGCCAGCAAAAGACCAATGAGAGCTTTCCATCGGAAAATGCGACCATGTGTAGGCTCCATTGGAATTTAGCAGGCCGAATTCCCGCCAGCAAAAATTTGAGAGCATGTTCTCAATTTTTCCAAAGGAAATACTTTCTATCCGAAATTCCGATCGTGTGTAATGCAATTTTGGCGTGCAAAAACTCACGAATGCTCAGATTCAACTACAAGACGGATGCTATTGGCTACTGGGTATTGAACTTCCTTTTTCTAGTCCCGTCTTATGTGTTGTACGTCACCGCGTTCTTGGCGGTCGGAATTTGGTGTGACCGTGTGTATGCAAGACAGCTTGAGAGAAATCCTGTCGGAATTCTGTCGGGAAAAACATCAGAGCTTTTTTCCACCCAAAATTCCGATCGTGTGTACGCGGCATTAAGGCTCCATTCACACTTGTACGATTCCAAAGTTTCAACCGACTTTGGAGTGCAACTTTGATCGGTGCGACTTGGATACGACTTTGGCTTTGACCAGTGATAATGGACAACTGTTGGACAACTGTATGACATGTAAGTACGACTTTCATGGAACTTTTGAGGCTTAACATTTAAAGCGGAGGTCCACCCTAAAGTGGACCTTCCGCTCATTGGAATCCTCCCCCCCTCCGGCGCCACAATTGGCACCTTTCAGGGGGGAGGGGGGTGCAGTTACCTGGATAATCCAGGTAACTGCACCCACTTCCGGGATAGCTCTCTGCGGAAAGGGGCGTAGATCTACGCCCCTTCCCAAAAGTCCCCCGCTGCCTGCTGGGAAACACACAGATCCCAGAGGCAGCGGGTCCATCCTTATTGCGCAGCGCGACTCGCGCATGCGCAGTAGGGAACCGGGAAATGAAGCCGAAAAGGCTCCACTTTCTGATTCCCATACCCAAGATGGCGGTGGCAGCACCCGAGAGACGATCGAGAGATTGGCTTCGGGTGCCGACATCGCGGGCGCGCTAGGCGGGTAAGTGTCCTTATTTTAAAAGTCAGCAGCTGCTGTATTTGTAGCTGCCGGCTTTTAAAAAAAAAAACGGCGGAACTCCCGTGGACTCCCGCTTTAAGTCTATGGCCCTCAAGCATGAAAGTCGGACCAAAGTAGTGCATGAACTACTTTAAAGTCTCTGCAACTTTAAGTCGCATATATAGCAATGGTTATCATTGGAAAACATGGGGAGCAACTTGTCATGCGACTTTGATGTCCAAAGTTGCATGGCAAGTCGTGCAAGTATGAATGGAGCCTTAATGAATGCTGAGAAAGTCTATCAGGTGGAGGGGGGGGGGGACTTAGCTCTGATGTCAAGCTTTGAGTGGAATTAAATTAGTTTTAGAGGAGCACTCAAAGGAGAGCTTTCCAAGGTAATAGCTGGCATGTTGCATTACCTGATTTTAGGCAGGACATTGACCAGGGGCTGAATGGCAAATTTACACTTGCTATTTTGTATAATATTTTTGTACAATTTAATAAAATGTATATATATATTTTTTATAAACCATCTTGGATTATTTGCTGCAGTACAAAACCCCATAGGGAACCTTCTGACACTTTTTTCTATATCCAGGGCCCTTTTTTCAGGGGGAACTTGGTGGAACTCAGTTCCACCACCTCTGGCTCAGACCCTTTGGTGCCTGCTCACCACAATCACTTGTGTGGCACTGATCCCCCGAAGGAGCTGCTGGTTTTGTTGGGCTTACCGTTACCTTCTTGACCTCGCCTCCGTCTAGGGGTTCCCGTGGTAGATGGCCCAAAGAAATGCAGAAAACTGACACTGGATCCTCTTTTGGGTTATTTATTTTGGAAGATAATACAGTTTCTTAATAAAAGGTAGAGAATTAGAAAGGAAGTTCAGGTACTTTTTTTGGAACTGCAAAATCCAGAGAATAAACGTTTCACAGCTGGATTCTCACAACCCCCGGATAGACCTCCTCACACTAGGCCTAGCAGCCGGTAGGGTGTTAATTAAAGCAAAGTCTCTGCCACAGACTTGGATGTAACTGAGGGACGTAGATAAATTTAGAGAACTATGATACGGTACCAGTATTTCTCAGCCGGTCCGGTGATACCGTATGAATATAGATCCACAAAGTGTCCTTCAACTGAGCCTCCAGGCTCCTTCTGAGAAACCAGCCTTGGCCTTCTCCCGAAAAGTCCTCCCCTGGATGCTTCTCCAGTTGCTGGGCCTCTCCCTAGATAAGACGGCATCGGAACACCTTTGAATCATTATGGCCTCATATCCCTCTGATTCCCCGTCTTGAATTGTATTGTATTGTAAAGTCTGCCCTAATGTTGTAAAGCGCTGCGTAAACTGGCGGCGCTATATAAAAACTGTATAATAATAATAATAATATCCATTCAGGCCTTCGCCATTGGGCTATCCAGCCCCGAGGCTCGGAATTGCAGGAGGGCCATGGGGGCTGGTCAGGGGGACCAGGACCAAACAGACAGAAAATCTCTTCTGGACCAGAACCCAGAAGCACGTGATCGCAGTACCTTAAATACCACCTCCCAGAATGCACAGCAGGACAACACTCCCACTGGGCTGGTTCCGAGACAAGGATGGCACTCAATACACCCAACTAGACTGTGTTCTACCACTTGCTGGCGGTGACAGCGACACCTGCAGCCAAGGAGAACCCAGTGCAATCCAGATAGACTGGCACTGAAACCATCATTTTGAAAAATTATCCCTAAAATCCAACTGTGGCTTTAGGAATAAAAAATTTTCAAAAACATATAGCCCGTGCTCGTCGGGAGCCGGCGCTACACTTGTAAACACAGAAGTCCGGTTTCTGTGTTTACAAGTGACAGCTCTGCACTTGCACTGTAACCCCCATGAACTCTGCACTCTGTATGTAATGCAATCCTGATATTTAATGCCCCTTTAAGACCCTTCTACTGTTTGTGAAATATGACCACACCCACTATTTGATGAAATTTGGAGGGTGTGTGTGGGGGAGGGGTTTTGGGGGTTATAGTTGAGTTCCAGCACCTATTGTTTGATTTAAAAAAAAGCCCTGTCTATATCTATATCGAGGCTTGCAGCAAACTCTTTGCCCATTTAGAGTACCATCTCTTTGTTATTAGCTGGCATGCTGCATTACCCGATCTTAGGCAGGACATTGACCAGAGGTTGAATGGCAACTTTTGGCCCAAGAGGCAAATACAACCCAGAGGCCCATGGTGTCTCAGCCCCCCTCCCTGCCTCCTCCTGACCCCCATCCCAGGCTAAAGCCCCTCTCCAGGTACTCACAGCTCACTGGGCATTTCGGGCTAGATAGCGCCTGCTGCACCGACCCCCTGGGTTCCTGAACTGGCCGGCAGGAGGCTGCAGGGGGGAGCTGAGGGGGCTTGGTCAGAGCTGGGCGGGGGAGGAGAGCCTTCGATGGGGCACAGAGCCGGCCTCTGCTCGGACACGGCGTACACCACCCATGCTTGGGGGGGGGGGGGGGACAGCATGTGCTCTGTCCTCGTCCTAATCCCGCACTCAGTAGGACACCAGCGGGGACTTTTTACTCCTCTTCACTAGGAAGCTTTTAGGAATGTCTGTGGTGGAAATGGTCTGGCCTTTTTATGGTGCATCAGAGCGGCCAGGGGGGGGGGGGGGGGGCAATTGCCCCCCAGCCCAATCTGCAGCTGGCATTGGCTACCACAAAAATAAAAATGAATGACAGGTCTCCTTTAAGAATGTCTACATTTTCCCATCTGACGCACACTGCGTTGATTTGCACCATATGTGAAGAGTCACCCATCACCTTTGTGTAATTCCCGGCCTGACTATAGAAGATTAGAGGAATCTGCATCTACTTATCATGACATGTGCTCCATGATGAAGACGTTTCACCAACCTGTGGATCTGCTTTATGAAATTCTAATAAGACGAGAGAATAAAATGGTGGCGCACAGCGTTGGCCTTTCTTTTTGAAGAATTGAAGAATTGAACCTGAGCCAAGTTATAGCAAAATCTCAAAAGGCAAATGTGCAATTAATGCCAAAAATAACACGCTGATTGAGCGAGCGTCGGAGCTGCGAAGAGGACCGAGAGATATTCATGAGTCAGAAATACATGGCGGTAGCGCGAGACGGATTCCAGACCGCGCAGGACAGGCAAACTCATCAATAATCGGGATCAGGATCCGCGGAAAAGAAACATCCAGGAACCATCGGCTGATTCTATAAGAAAGAATTAAATGTTCCGCTTATTTTCGATACACCTCCATGACATTTGTATTGTCTGACACTTCCCCCCCCCACCTTTTGCCACATACCCCCCATCTCCCCCCTTTCCTCCAAACCCCCCCACACCCCATTAAACCAGACCAGACTGCGTTTGGAGTAAAGGGCCAAAGGCCTTGATTTATTAACCAAAATATATAAAATATAAACTTTCAATAAATAACTTTTAATAATAATAACTTGTAAACTTTTCCTTTAACACTGGAACATGGGTCATTAGCATATCCAAGACCCTACTGGTCACTGCACCATATATTTGACCTCTTGACCTCCAGATGGCATCCCCTGTCTCGGAGGCTGAACCCAAACCAATGCAGTGACCTACCCCTTTTCTCCTCCGGTTACCCCCTTGTAACCAGGAAGTACATCACCAACCATCCCCATCCCCATGGATGGGTACAACCTAATTACCACCTGCACCACTTACCCTTCTAAACTGACCCCCCCAAACAACCTGCACCCTGCCAACACCCCCTCAAAACCAAATCCTACCAACCACAGGGGAGGGTGGGTGGGAATCTCTTCCTCCTCCGCTCTCCAAGTGACCTAGCTTCCGCTCGGCTTCCCGGCCAAACGTGCTAGCTCCGCCCCCTTAGCTCCGCCTACCCGGCTTCTTAAAGCGGCCACCTATATTGCTTTAAAGCGGCGACAGTGCATGCAAACAACTGTCATGCCGTCCCTGTGCTTAGCAGCCTTTGGCTGCTGCTCCGTGGCCTCTCTTTCAATGCAATCTGCTACATTGTTGCCTGTTAACATGACAACATTGTTACCTTTATTCAGTAATAATTGAGCTGATAACAAATTCACTCCTCTCCTGCCCCCCATCCAATATGAAAAGGTTAAATGTCTTCATATGTAATTTCATGAAAAACTGCCTTCCTAAAGATCTCTGTCAGATGTTGCGACTTAAAGGAAAACCTTTAAAATCACAATGCAGAGTCTGAGTAAGGTTGCATTCACACCTGAGCGTAGAGTCTTTTAGCGTTTTTCCAGTGTTTTTTCGCACGTTTTTAATGCGTGATTGTGGCGTATTGTTGCTTGTTATTATACGGCGTTTTTGAGCTTTGCCATTTTTTTATTGGGGGGAGGAGGAGGGGAAGGGGTTAATGTACAGAACATATACAGAGGGGGGGATGAAGAGGTGAAGGGGTTAATGTACAGATCATACAGGGGGAGGGTAAGGGGTTAATGTACGGATCATACACAGAGGGGGAAGGAGGAGGTGAATGGGTTAATGTTCAGGTCATACACAGAGAGGGAGGAAGGGGTTAATGTACAGGTCATACTCAGAGGAGGAGGAAGGTGAAGGGGTTAATGTACAGGTCATACACAGAGAGGGAGGGCTTAATGTACAGGTCATACACAGAGAGGAAGAAGGTGAAGGGGTTAATGTACAGATCATACACAGAGGGGGAAGGAGGAGATGAAGGGGTTAATGTACGGATCATACACAGAGGGGGAAGGAGGAGGTGAAGGGGTTAATGTGCAGGTCATACACAGAGAGGGTGGAAGGGGTTAATGTACAGGTCATACACAGAGGAGGAGGAAGGTGAAGGGGTTAATGTACAGGTCATACACAGAGAGGAAGAAGGTGAAGGGGTTAATGTACAGATGATACACAGAGGGGGGAGGAGGAGCTGAAGGGGTTAATGTGAAGGTCATACACAGAGGAGGAAGAAGGTGAAGGGGTTAATGTACAGGTCATACACAGAGGGGGAGGAGGAGGTGAAGGGGTTAATGTAGATCTCATACACAGAGGTAGGAAGAGGTGATGAAGGGCTTAATGTACAGGTCATACACAGAGGGGGAGGAGGAGGTGAAGGGGTTAATGTACAGGTCATACACAGAGGGAGGAGGTGATAAATGGGTTAATGCACTGGTCACATACAGAGGGAGGATGGGTATAAAAGGGTAAGGGTTAATGTATAGATGTGCAGGATAAGAGAGGTGAAGGGGTTAATATACAGCTCCTATACAGAGACAGGCTGGAGATGAAATGTCTAGGAGAGGAGGATAAAAAATAAGAAAAAAGAAGAGGGGAGAAAAAGGGTAGAAAAGCAGTCACAATCAGTGAAACTGAATGAATGGATTGACTGTTGACTCCTTCATTCTCTCCCCATTCAGCAATGGCTACCAGAGGAAGGGGAGGGATCAACCATGTAAACAAACATGTGATCTCTGTGATGACCAATCCCAGCGATCGCAAGGTAACAAGCCTTTTAGATCAGCTCTGTACACTGTCTCTATGTATTTAGTTTGTCTAATGATGGCTCTGCCGGTCAGAATGGCCGCACTATACTACTTATTTAATAGCATTTAAAAATGCACCTGGGTTGCAGTGCGGTGGTTCAGCCTTTTAAGGGTTAAAACAGATGAAGAGAAGGCAACATATCACCTGCCTCATTCATAGAAGCTGAATGGAGGTGGCCGGACCTATCAATCACCCACCCCTCCCCTATTCATAGATGCAGTGTCATTCATAAAAGCTGTAGTGTGACTTTTATGAATGGTGGTGTCAGGAACCATAAACCATATGGAGGCACAAAGTGCAGTTAAATTCACACCTTTAACCACTTCAATACCGGGGGGGCACTTAAACACCTTCCTGCCCAGACCAATTTTGAGCTTTCAGCGATGTCGCACTTTGAATGACAATTGCGCGGTCGTGCTACACTGTACCCAAATGAAATTATAATTTTTTCCCCACAAATAGAGCTTTCTTTTGGTGGTATTTGATCACCTCTACGGTTTTTATTTTTTGCTAAACAAATAAAAAAAGTCCGAAAATTTTGAAAAAAAAATGTTTTTTTTTTGTTTCAGTTTCAAAACTTTGTAAATAAGTAAGTTTTCTCCTTCAATGATGGGCACTGATAAGGTGGCACTGATGGGCACCAATGATGTGGCACCAATGAAGTGGCACTGATGAGGTGGCATTGATGGACACTGATATGTGGCACTGATATGTGGCCCTGATAGGCGGCACTGATGGGTGGCACTGATGGGCGACACAAATTGGCACTGATAGCTGGCATGGATTGGCATGGATGGGCGGCACAGATGGGCATGGATGGGCGGCACAGATGGGCATGGATAGGCGGCACAGATGGGCATGGACAGGCGGCACAGATGGGCATGGATGGGCACTGATAGGTGGCACAGGTGGGCACTGATAGGCGGCACAGGTGGGCACTGATAGGCGGCACATGTGGGCACTGATAGGCGGCATTGTATTATGTTGTACTGTACTAATGGATTCCAATCAGTGCCAAACAATAATGCATGCCAATCAGTGATGCCCATTGTGGGCACTGATTGGCATTCATTATGGGCACTGATTGGCATCCATTGTGGGCACTGACTCGCATCCCTGGTGGTCTAGGGAGGATTACCTTGTCCTGGGCATCCCTGGTGGTCTGGTGGCGTCCCTGGTGGTCCAGTGTGGGCAACCTCAGGGGGGCTGTGCTGATAATCGATCAGCACAGACCCCCCCTGCCAGAGGAGCAGCCGATCGGCTCTCCTCTACTCGCGTCTGACAGACACGAGTGAGGAAAAGCCGATCACCGGCTTTTCCTATTTACACTGTGATCAGCCGTGATTGGACACGGCTGGTCACATGGTAAAGAGTCTCTGTCGGAGACTCTTTACCGAGATCGTAGTTGCGGGGTGTCAGACTGACACCCCGCAACAACGATCGCCGCGTTGCGCGCCCCCAAGGGCGCGCAGCGGCTCAAAATCCTGATCACGTCATATGACGTCCGATCAGGATTATGAAACCACTTTGCAGCCGTCAATTGCCTATAGGGCGGGCAGCAAGGGGTTAATGAAATTGCAAAAATAACAGTTCAGGAACATAAAAAAAACAGAAGCCAGGGTTTGGATGCCAGAGCGGGTAATCAGAAGAGCCGGGGTGAGGAAACCAGAAGTCAGCGTAGTGAGGAGCAAAACTCAGGAACAGGAATCGGAACGGGCAGTCAGCCAGACCAAGTCATACACAGGAGCAAAGGAAGGCACACACTTACAGATCATAGACCACGCAAGGGCAAGGCGGAAATGAGCTAATCTGCTTAAATAGCAAAAAGGGGCTGGCTGTAGGCTGGACTAATGAGTCAGGTTAATGGTTACCAGGTGAGTCACTGTGGTAACGAGTGGCTAGTAATTAACCGACAACTGAGCAGCTTCTGAGTACTGAAAGAAAAGAGCTGCTCGTTAAGTAGCATGAGCCCAGCCCTGACAGGTGGATCTTGAAGGAAAGGGCGGGCATAGTCAGGTTCTCTTGATGAGTGCTCCTGGCAACCCATTAGCTGTATTAACCCCCGCCACACTGGAAGATTATGATGTCCGTGGGGGGATGGGAGAGGGGGGTTCAACTGAGAAAGATTTCTGCTGAAAGGTAAAGAATCAGCACAAGGGATGCATCATGCTTGTGGGCAGGGCTTAACACACCCAAGTGGGGACCCCGGTGCGAGCCCTCGCTAGTGCCTCCAGTAGCGGGCAGAGGCTTCTGTCATGATAAATCAGCATTATTGTAACTCTCTAACTTAAAAGTGAGACTCCAAGTGCACAGTTGTTAACTCTTTGCAATCCGTGGCCAAACTTCTACACCGATGACACTAATGCACTATGGACACAACTTCTGTTAGAGAACCTCCAGGTGTGAAGCATTTCTGAGCCGGTACCACAGAGCTTGTACCGGTCTCCACCAACTCAGCACTCCCCTCACCTCACTCCCAGTGACTGATCCGTATGTTACTAGCGGATACAGGAAGCACAATTTTTGTGAACCCATGCTTGTTCTCCTTCCGAGGCCTCACTTCAACACTAGTGACTCCCAAGCTAGGTCCCTAGGTACTCTGTGCCGGGAGTTCAGTCCCAGTATGTGGGGAACTGATCACTAGTGAAAGATCCAAGCACCACACTCCCTAACTATCAGAGTCTCCATCATCCTTGCCATGTCACTCGCTTCCTGACTGGTTGGCTGCTTAGCAGTTTAAACAAGTACAATGATCATTACCAATGGTACTATAGTCTCCTTAAACAGCTCCTCTGCTCATTAGACCTCTGTACTGTATCTGCCCTATCTTCTCTTGTCCCCTGATGTAAGCCATGATCTTTGATACGCCATACATGCAGCCCTTTAGAGACTTCAGAACAGGCAAATTAGATGAACAACAAAGATCCTTTAATGAAGTAGATTTATGAGACATTTGAGCAGTACTTGATAACATCTTCAACATATCCCTGACAAAGTTCTCTAAGTGCCCCTGTTGTAATGCCCCATGAGGTAGTCATACCTCATTTAAGTCCATAAAAGGTCCCTTGCAAGGCAAGAATCCATTATTGGTAGTAAATCCACATGAGGTAGCAATAATTCATAAAAGTCCAGTATCTGGTAGCATAAGTTTATGTATGTCCGTACCCCTTGGAACCCCAACTGGGCTCCCACAAGGGGGCACAGGACACAACGCAGCAGAGTAACAGCTACATATTAACAGTCTCTCCCTTTATCCTCTCTTGGGGCACTAATGAGCCCATATTTATATGGTGTGACCTTCAGGGGGTGGAAACTTACTGAAAAGAGAGGGAAAACCTGACCAGCAGTGAACCCTTCCTTTCCAGGATCCATCAGCTCAGCAGGTCAACCAAGGACAACAGTGCAATAAACCTACATTGTAGTGTAGCGGGGTCTCTTTAAGGACTATAAAACTACTGTTCCCAGAACCCCGCTGGTTCCCAGGATGCTTGGAGTTATGCCCCAGAGACTCATGGGGGAGGGCATATAAGGAGGGGGAGAGGCCTAGTTCGCTCTCTTTGGACACCCCCCCCCCCCTCTCCTAGCAAGAGGAGGTCTGTGCTGAACTGCTGGAGGCACAAGGCCTGAAGCCTGGGCCTTGTGCTCTTTTCTAAAGAGCCATCTGCCAGCCTAGCTGCACCTGAGAGACATTTTCTCATCCTTGCTGCAGTACACCAGAAGGATTGAAGACTCGGAGGTCGGTGGATTCCTGTTCCTAGACGAATTGGCGGAGGAAACGGACTTGGACTTGTCCGGGTGGTGAGAGCTGTTTAAAGACAGATACTTTATCTTTATTATTCGTTTGGATTACAAAGTTGTTCTTCAAGTGCACCACCGAAAGATTGCTAGCGAATATTGTTTTACTGGACTTCCATCTAGATCAGTCAGGCCTGACTGCATAGGTAGATAGTGCTGGGTGTTAGTTTACCCATGCGGGGAAGTAGCTGAAAAAGGGCAGCGCTAGAGTTGCATAGCAATACTTTATTATGCTGATTACTCTGTTTATCTTTATTACTGGTTACTGCAGGGACCTGCTTATGTGTTGCAAACCAAATGTTCGATTCATGTTATTCCTTTTATAAAACAACAAGTAAAGTCAGTTATATACTTTCAAAGATTGTCTATGAGCTTGAGTTATCCACCCACGCACACACATATTTAGAGTATAAGCGTTTTAAGGTGTATTGCTAGATACTAACTGTGCCAGAGTGGGTAGAGCAGATTGCCGGTGGGGGTTGGCGGAGCTGTGCTCAGGGCCCAAACCAAACTTGCGGCCCTCTTAAGTGAGGATATCGCTATAGTAGCAAATAATTCTTACACATACAGTAGTTACAGTTAGAATAGCCAAGCCCAGAGCATTTAAAATGACAGAACAAACCATTTAACACAAAGAACCTACTTACATGCTAACTGTAAGTTATGTCCCTTGTGCTGATTTTTCTGTTTGTAATTTTAGCTACAATTAGGCTTTAAGGGTATTTTTATCTTACAGTTGAATGTTAGCACCTTCCTACCTGGCCTATAGTAAAATGATGGCTGAGCGGGAGCACCACAGGGGCCGCAGAATGGCGCGATCTGTCACCGGTTGTGTCCACCGGACACAGCGGATGACTGATCACCGCACCGGCCCACTGCTAGTGTCATGTGATCACTGTGACCATTTACAGCAGATCACATGACAGCTGTAAATAATGGATGGCTTCCTTTCATATCATCCATTGTTTAAAATTGTGTTGCTTGCTGTGATTGGTCACAGTGATCACATGGTACAGAGAGGGCCAATCACAGCCTACCTGTACCATGTGATTAGCTTTGATCAATCACAGCTAATCATAACAAAAGACACTGAATGATTTTTTTTTATTCTGTAAAAATAGTTGTTTATACCAATGAAATTCATAATGTTTAAAAAAAATAAAAAAAATTAAAGCCTGATTGCTTCCCCAGAGTAGTACAGTGTTATAAAAAAAAGAAAAATCATAAAAAAAAAAGAAGAAATGTAATAAAAAAAAAAAATGTAAAAAAATAAATAAATTATTCAAATTTATTTATTTTTTTACATACTGTCACCAGTGTCCCTGATCACGTTATATGATAATGCTGTACTGCACTGGTGACAGTATGCGAAAACATTTTTTTGCATGAATGTTGAGAAATTTTCACTGCAATTTTTAATAAATAGACCCCCCCCCCCCCCCTCCGGGGTGTCCAGCCTGCACAATTCTTCTCATGCAATAATGAGAGACCCTTGGATCACAATGACGTTTCATTGCTGGGTCAGAGCGTTGGTTATATTTTAGAAGGGGTCTCCAATTGCCTTTCGCTAACTGTAAGAACACCATCGCCACCCATTGCTAATTTCCTCTTTCTGTTCCCGGTTTATTGGTTGTATTTATGAACTGCCAAATCCCAAAGTGGGGAAAGAAAAAAAACAAAAAAAAAAACTTCTTACTGAAAATAGTCCATTAAAATATTGGCAATAAAAGCGTGCGAGCCTAGGCAAGGAAAGTGAGGCTGTCAGTACCCCGAATACCGACCATAAAACACACAGCATTGAAACGTGAAGGACCATGAATTATACTTCTGTGTGTGGCAGCCAATAAAAGAGAGAGAGAAAAAAAAAAAAACTAGACATGTTGTCACTCACAGGCTACGTCGTATTTATCTCCATTATTAGAACACTTTCCGCCATACATCTGTTTAAAAGCATTCCACTTGTCATAGGTCACGGTTGGGTTATGGCACCTCGAGAAATTCATAGGAGGATCAGCTTACCTCCATATCCATGGTGGAGGCCACGTTTTCTTCTTCATTAAAGTCTACTATTCCTGCCACACAGAGTGACTGCGTTCTACCGAGAACTATTACTCCAACCTTAATGCCACAGCCGCCTTGTGGGTACATTTTAATGAATGCCCAGCTATAAATTATTCAATAGCCCTACATAAAGAATTATAAGGTGACATTGAAAGGCTTGTACGCAGTATTTATTACTCAGATGAGATGGATCGTGGCTCAAGTGCTTTCCCTTGTAAAATTAGATGCCACCGGTTTTACACTTTATAATACCGATGACAAATCTGGTAATCTGGGAATTCCACTAGGGGCTATCAGTTAAAAAAAAAAAAGTCCAGTATATGTTAGAATGAGAAGACTATTGCTCATAAAAGCTCACTACAAGACATTTATTAGAAAGAACGCGTGAAACATATTAATGAGCGCACGTGCATGCTCGGGCACTGGGATTGCACCAAGCGGCCTATTTAAGCTGGATTGTGACTTGGACAGATGGCCCAATGGTCTTCAGCAAGTCCCTGATTTACCTGTGACCTGACCTGCTACCTCAGCCTTCCCATGTACAACCTTGGACCTGTCTTTGGATTCCGGTCTACCCTTTGTGACCTTGGCCTGTGTTTGGACTCTGTATCCTGCTTCCTGATTCAGTACCTCGCTGCCCGGCTGTGAACTGACCTTGGCTTGTATCATGACTCTTCCTCTGCCTTACCTTCTTGTACGTCGCTGTCCGGTGTTCTGCCATATAGTGTCCGGCCATCATATAGTGTCCGCCCCGTACTGCACATGCGCAGTACGGAGCAGACGAAGCTTCCAAAAATCTCCGAAGCTGAACGGTGCCTGCGCCGTGAGTGGAGGTGGTGGCCCCACCATCCAAGCGGACATAGGGTTGTGAATATCAGAGGGCCCCTCCCGGGCGAGCTTCGCTCGCCACGCTTCGGGCTCGGCCTCGCTGCACTCGGCTCTTTTATATTCCTACTCTATGTCCACTTGGATGGTGGGGATAGAACCTGGACTTACGGCGCAGGCGCCGTTCATCCTCGGCAATTTTCTGAATCTGTGTTGCTGTGCATGCTTGGGCACTGGGATTGCACCAAGCGGCCTATTTAAGCTGGATTGTGACTTGGACAGATGGCCCAATGGTCTTCAGCAAGTCCCTGATTTACCTGTGACCTGACCTGCTACCTCAGCCTTCCCATGTACAACCTTGGACCTGTCTTTGGATTCCGGTCTACCTTTTGTGACCTTGGCCTGTGTTTGGACTCTGTATCCTGCTTCCTGATTCAGTACCTCGCTGCTCGGCTGTGAACTGACCTTGGCTTGTATCATGACTCTTCCTCTGCCTTTACCTTCTTGTACGTCGCTGTCCGGCTGTTGATGACCTTGGCTTGTATCATGACTCTTCCTCTGCCTTTACCTTCTTGTACGTCGCTGCTCGGCTGTGAACTGACCTTGGCTTGTATCATGACTCTTCCTCTGCCTTTACCTTCTTGTACGTCGCTGTGCGGCTGTTGATGACCTTTGGCATGTGATAAAGAAAAAAAAAGTTTGGGACTTTGTATGAGGCATAGAATATAAACTGAGAATTATAATAATGCTTTTATCAGCATAAACATATATCATGTCATATTGCGGTATATGCATATGTGAAAATATTTCATATATATACAAGTCACTAAAAGTTTTTACCCAGTTTATATTCTGCGCCTCGTACAAAGTCCCAAACTTTTTTCTTTATCGTAGATTTAGGGATGGAGATGCCTGATTGCACGTGTCTCATATAAAGTCTCACATTTCCCCTTCCCCCTTTCCTTTTAATATAGACCTTTGGCTTTTCTCCTGGCTTTTCTCCTGTCTTCTAATTGAGTGTCACTGTGTTCTGGCCTCTGGTCCTTATCTTGTGTTCCACAGTCATCTGTGTCCTGCATCCAAAAGTTGGCTTGTATCCAGACTCTGCCTTACGTTCCTGTACTTCACTGCCCAGCTATGAACTGACCTCAGCTTCGATCCTGACTCTGCCTTATTTTTCTGTACTTTACTGCCCAGCTATGAACTGACCTCAGCTTTGATCCTGACTCTGCCTTATTTTTCTGTACTTCACTGCCCAGCTATGAACTGACCTCAGCTTCGATCCTGACTCTGCCTTATTTTTCTGTACTTCACTGCCCAGCTATGAACTGACCTCAGCTTCAATCCTGACTGCCTCTGCCTTACATTTCTGTACCTTGATGCCTGACAGTAAACTGACCTCTTGTATCCTGACTCTGACTCTGTCTTACATTCCTGTACTTTACTGCCCAGCTGTGAACCAACCTCAGCTTTGATCCTGACTCTGCCTCACATTCCTGTATCATATAAATGTACTCACCGAGGCCAAGATGCCGAGAGCGGTCGCTGTTGCGCCTCAGCGCAGACCACCCCTGAAGGTGGCACAGAGGGTGGTTGCACCAAGAGGCACAGGCTGCCAGTAGGACAGTCACTTGCTAGTAGATCAGCAGGTAGCTGGAGCAGAGCTGAAAGGTGATGTCCCGTGGGAAGGTCCAGAAGCAATGGTAGCAAGTCCGTAAGGCAAAGGCAGAATCCAGGAGGCAGGCCAGGGGTAAAACACAGTCCAGATCAGAAGACAACAAGTACCAGGAACGCTGAGACAGAAGGATAATCCAAAGACAAGCCAGGGGTCGAACACAGGAGATAGCAGGTAAGTGCAGATGCAAGCTGAGGGTCAAACACAGTCCAGAAAGCGGGAGTCCAAGGTCAAGCCAGAGGTCGGGTCAGGAGAAGGTCAGCGAGGTTGATGAGGCAATCCGGGTCACAACGGGTAATACAAATCACAGGAACAGATGTGGGAATCACAGGAAGCTGAAGACGAACCAGCAGTGTGTTTGGATGACCTCACTTCCTTTATAGGTCAGCGAGGGGTCACACCCTGTGAGTGTGTGCTTGTGTGCTTTAGCGCATTCCTATTGCACACAGCTGTGCGCCAGAGCACTTTACCCATGCGTATCTTATGACAACCTGGATGCCTGACAGTATACTGACTTCGGCTTGTGTCCTGACTCTCCATCTACCTTACATTCCTGTACCTCGCTCGATTGCAAACTGTATTGCACAACTTTAGGCTGCAATGTACTTTATTTCACCTAGTAGTAGTAGTGGTAGTAGTAGTAATAGTAGTGCAACTCCTGGCTGTCTTCCACTGCTCATGGCTGTACTAAGTTCAGTCTCTGAGAAATGGTGTGCCTCTGGTTGACTTGTACAACTTCTGGCTGCACCCAGTCTTGACTTGTAGGGTATTGCACTGTACAGTTGCTTTTCCCTTGGATGGCTGGATTAAGTTCCACAAAAATGGAGCTCTCTCCCTCCAGAACTCCTAGCTGCTTTAACTTCATGCAGACCCAGTCTGTCTTTTTCCTAGCTGAGACCTTAAAGGCTTCACCAAACTCCTGAGTCCTCTCCCCTTCTCCTCTCTGCCCCAGGAGCAAAGCCCCAAGAACAGGGGTCTCCTCCAGATGGCTGGACCCTGGACTCTGCTCCCAGAATGACAGGCCCCTGGGTATTTATGGGCTTTCCCCCCACCTTCTGGGCAAACCTCCCCAAGGAATTGGCTGGAGATCCCTAAATATTCAGGCTGCTTGTTTTGCACTCCCTGCCACTATACTTCTAGATCAGTGGCCACCAACCTTTCAGACTTCACGGACCATTAAACTTACAATTTTGAATCCCACGGACTATTAAGATTAATTTTACGGCTCTCTGCCAACCTCCTCCTGGATCACACTGCTGTCTTACACACACAATGCTCCGGCTCTCTGCGCCCCCTCACACTGCTGCCTTATACACACAATGCTCCAGCTCTCTGCCCACCTCCCCCTGGATGACACTGCTGTCTTACACACAATGGCCTGGCTCTCTGCCCCCCTAACCCTGGATGACACTGCTGTCTTACACACAATGGCCTGGCTCTCTGCCCCCCTAACCCTGGATCACACAGCTGCCTTATACACACAAGGCTCCAGCTCTCTGCCCCCTCCCCCTGGATCACACTGCTGCCTTATACACACAAGGCTCCAGCTCTCTGCCCCCTTCCCCTGGATCACACTGCTGCCTTATACACACAAGGCTCCAGCTCTCTGCCCCCCTCCCCATACACACAATGCTCTGGCTCTCTGCCCCCTTTCCCCTGGATCACACTACTGCCTTATACACACATGATTCTGCCTCTCTGTCCCCCCACGTCACACTGCTACCTTACACAGACTTATCATTATATCTCACCCCCTTATCCAGCCATATGCTCGAGCTCTGTGCTCCCTCCCACAGTCTGTGACCAGCGCTGCCATTGGAAGTTCACTTCTTCTTTACCTCCTGCTTTCTGTACTACTCCCGGCGCCTCCCTCTGAGTTCACAGGAGCTGGAACTACAGAGGAGAATAACACTGGTAACAACATTGGGCTGTATAGATCTGCCACAATGTTGATTTGCGGCAGAACCCCTGGGGACCACCAAAATTTTCTCGTGGACTATCAGTGGTCCACGGACCACCGGTTGGCGATTGCTGTTCAATGAACACTCCAGAAGACAGGGGGAAGCAACAGATCAGCAACCTGCGAGGCACTGCGTAGCAACTAACACAATTATTCGTGCACTTCTGCCTACAGAGGAGCCAACTAAATTTAGCTAGCAGCCTACCGAATTCGGAGGGTGCTACACCTGGTACCTATTTGCTCAACTCAAACCTCATCTTTTATATGTTACAAAATAGTAACAATTGTTGCAATTGCCACCATTTTATTCTTCAGGGTCTCTGCTTTCAGGAAGTTTAAAAAATTTTTTTTTTGGGGGGGGGGTTCAGTAATCTTAAGACCTAATAGGTATATGTGTGCAGAAAGGGCTCTTGCAGCAAAAGGGTTAAGTGGTAAACCACGGCGCTATTACCGCGGTGTCAGTTTTTTCTGATTACCGTCTTATGTTTCTACTTTCAAAAATCGCCGTGGTTTAAGGATCCAATAATTCAGCCGGGAATAGAGCCTTTGCTGATTTTTATCACGGGCATTATTCATTCGGCAATTTCACGCGGAATCTTTGCCATTGAAGGTCATCCATAAATAAAAAAAATATATAAAAAAAAAACAACAGGGCTTCAGATTTTGAAAACACAGATATTCATCAGGTTGCATTGGACGCCTCTCTCCGTGTTCCCCGACAAACCAATAAAGGTCGCGTGCTTTCATTGCAAATATTTCATGAAATCAGCATTTAACCCTTTCATGACTAAGCCTATTTTTGGCATTTGGTGTTTACAAGTTAAAATCCGTATTTTTTGCTATAAAATTACTTGGAACCCCCAAATATTATACATATTTTTTTAGCAGAGACTCCAGAGAATAAAACAGCGGTATTTGCGCAGCGGTGTTTTAAACGCAACTTTTTGGGAAATGGGACACTTTCATGAATTAAAAAAAAAACTAAGCCCAATTTTTTTGCATAATGTCAAAGATAATGTTACGCCGAGTAAATAGATACCAAACATGTCACACTTTAAAATCGCACGCACTCATGGATTGACGACAAAGTACGGTACCTAAAAATCTGAATAGGCAACGCTTTAAAAAAATTTTTACGGTTACCAGGTTAGCGTTGCAGAGGAGGTCTAGTGCTAGAATTATTGCTCTCGCTCTGACGATCGCGGCGATACCTCACATGTGTTATTTGAACACCGTTTACATATGCGGGCGCGACTTCCGTATGCGTTTTCTTTGCTTCGCGAGCTCGCGGGGACGGCGGGCGCGTTAAATTTTTTTTTTTTTTTTTATTTATTTTAAAATGAATAAATTGTTTTTAAAAAAATATATATATATATTTGATCACTTTTATTGCTGTCACAAGGAATGTAAACATCCCTTGTGAATGTAATAGGTGGTGACAGGTACTCTTTATGGAGGGATCGGGGGGTCTAAAAGAACCCCCCCACCCCTCCTTTACACTTCAATGTATTCAGAATCGCCAAAAACGGCGATTCTGAATACCGTATATTTTTTTTAAACCGGCGCCATTGGCAGCTGAGTAAACGGGAAGTGACGTCATGACGTCACTTCCGTGTTTACTATTAGGATACTGGAATGAAGCAGCTTACTTTATTCCAGTCCCTCCCCAGCAGCCGGAGGTTGAATCGGTGCTCCCGATTGAGCGGGAGCACCGGTAACAGCGGCGGGAGGGGGGGAGACGTTCCCTCCCGCTCCTACGGCATAACAGCCGAGCGGCTTTTAGCCGCTTCGGTTGTTATGGCTGGATAGCCAATCGCCCGCTGTAAAAAACTATACCGGGATGATGCCTGCAGGTGCGGGCATCATCCCGGTATACCCCCCGGTTCTGCCAGGGGAGAGGAGACAGATTGTGTGTTCATACTAAGTATGAACACCGATCGGTCTCCTCCCCTAGTCAGTCCTACCCCCCCACCCCCACAGTTAGAACACATATTAGGAAACACAGTTAACCCCCTTGATCACCCCCTAGTGTTAACCCCATTCCCTGCCAGTGACATTTATACAGTAATCAGTGCATTTTTATAGCTCTGATCGCTGTATAAATGTCACTGGTCCCAAAAATGTGTCAAAATTGTTCCGATTTGTCTGCCGCAATCCCGATAAAAATCACCACAGATCACCACCATTACTAGTAAAAAAAAAAAAAAATTATAATAAAAATGCCATAAATATTTCCCATAGTTTGTAGACGCTATAACTTTTGCATAAACCAATCAATATATACGCTTATTGCGATTTTTACTACCAAAAATATGTAGACGAATACATATCGGCCTAAACTAAATCGGGGATATTTATTATAGCAAAAAGTACAAAATATTGTGTTTTTTTTTTTCAAAATTGTTGGTCTTTTTTTGTTTATAGCGCAAAATATAAAAACCACAAAGGTGATCAAATACCACCAAAAGAAATCTCTATTTGTGGGGGAAAAAGGACATCAATTTTGTTTGGGTACAGCATTGCATGACCGCGCAATTGTCAGTTAAAACGACGCAGTGCCGTATCGCCCCGGTCATTGAGCAGCCAAATCTTCCGAGGCCGAAATAGTTAATATTATTATTTATTTATTTATTTATTTTTCGATTTTTTTTTCACTGATCACTTTCAGCACGAGTATATATTTATTTTTTCCTACTGACCCCATTGCCTCGGGGGGGGGGGGGCTGAATACCGCTTAATACTGCTTTAAAATACACGGAAAATACGTTGATTTTTACCTTCAAAAAGAAGCAGCTTTGGGAGTTGTGTACTAGACAGAAGCTGCACTCATTCCTGGTCGTCTTGCCGGCGGACAGAGGTGTCTCTATGTGAGGAATTCCTGCCAAGCTGAAGGGATTGGAAATCCTCTTTCGGTGATAAACATGAAGTCTCTGCTGTACTAACAGCATCATTCGGTGAAAACGGTGATGCAGATTTTGTTTCCCGTATCCCATTAGGCTAGGTAATGCTCACTGACAGCTTAGGCCACTTACCGAAATCCCATAGCGGTTTTTGGCGAGCGGTTAGCACGTGGTCAGTATGTATCTAATAGATGTCCTAAATATTGGCAAACTGCTAAGGGGATGGAGAATAATAAGGAAATTCGAAGGAAACCACTTTATAAACACTTGAAAACCACGTACTGACCGATGTCAGCCATTCACATTATTCTGGATGTGATGGATGGAGTGAGCAGAAAGTAGTTTTAGCGTTACACCCGAAGGGGGCGCAGTAGATTTAACTGGTTCTTTCCCAAAACAGTGCCGAGGCAGCCAGGCACACAGCAACAGTCCATTTACTCCAGCTCAGTAAACAGTCTAGGGCGGTGATCTCCAAACTGTGGGCCTGGGGCTAGATGTGGCCCTTTGCGTGCCTCTATCCGGCCTTTGGGGCACTATTCCATCCACAACACCACCAAGGATGGGCCATCATTTCTCCCACTGACACCAATGATGGGGCACCATTCCTCCCACTGACACCGGTGGTGGGGCACTATTTCTCCTACAGATACCAATGATGGGGTGCTATTTCTCCTACAGACACCAATGATGGGGTGCTATTTCTCCTACAGACACCAATGAAGGGGCACTATTCCTCCCACTAATATCAACAATGAGGAACCATTATTCCCACTGACACCAACAATAGGGCACTATTCCTTCCACTGACACCAACAATGAGGCACTATTATTCCCACTGACACCAACAAAAGGTCATCATTCCTTCCACTGACACCAACAATGAGGTGCTATTACTCCCACTAAAATCAAATGATGGGGCATTGTTTACTCCCATGGATGCTGTGGCGTTTTTTACTTCCACTGGCCACAGTTGCCCCCCCCCCCCAAAGTCTGAAGAACAGTAAACTGGCCCTTTATTTAGAAAGTTTGGAGACCCCTGGTCTAGGGGATGACTTTTTAGTATCTATTGCTGAAAAAAAACTTGTAACAGGAGGGGGACAATGGGGAATGGGACACTCCAAAACACTTGAGCGCAATTCTGCGTGTAGGTGGGGTGCAGCGTGGTGCGGCAGCAATAACACACACACAGTCCAGGTGCAATGTAAAGAACTTGTATTGAAGAAGGGCAAAGCCAGTTGGGAAAACAGCCGAATTTGGAGCATTCTGGATTCCAACAGTGTGTAGAGAGCAGGTTTCAGCTGAATCGACAGTGCCTGAGGAGCAGAGTGGCTGTCTCCTGCCCAAGCCGGGAAGATGCCCAAAGAAGTTGCGAACCCTACACTTTCCCTCCTCGCCTGGAACCTTCCCCTCTCTCTAGCACTGTCTCTTACAGACGGGGTGTACCTGTCCCTACTCTACCGACTCCCAAATGCGTGCCAAGCCTGGGAACCAGAGTCTTAAATAGGTTCTGGCTGACCCAAGATGGCTGTTAGAGTCACATGGGGCAACAGCATCCAATTAAGCTTAGGAAACCATAGAGGAACCATGTTCCTCTTGACTTCTCCTCCAACTGCAATGCCACGGCACATGAATGCCACCTACAGTGGAGAAAGTAGATTGCACTGGTCTACTCTCTTAAAGCAGCAGTAACACAGTCCTTCACTCACAGCTGGGGAACATGAGACAATATTCAGCAAGGATAATGATGGACTGAGATTGTTCGAGACCTTACAGTAGCTAAGTAAGCAGACTGGAACAGTCCAAGTCCTGGCAGCTGGGGACCATAAGGATAATTTGTAGCACAAGTACACAATCTGGAACAGTGACTGAGGACCATGAATCGACTGCGGCACATTGATTAGATTCTACTGGAGACGTCGCTGGCCCCGCTGCCTGGTATAGACTTAAAGGGGAACCCCAACGCCGAAAAAAATCGGCGTGGGGGTCCCCCCAGGTCCACATCAGACCCTTGTCCGAGCACGCTACCCGGCCAGCCAGGAAAGGGTGGACGAGCGAGCGCCCCCCCCCCCCCCCTCCGAGCCGTACCAGGCCGAGTGCCCTCAACATGGGGGGTGCCTTGGGGAAGGGGGGGCCGCGTGGCCCCCTCACCCCAAAGCACCTTGTCCCCATGTTGATGAGGACAAGGGCCTCTTCCCAACAACCCTGGCCGTTGATTGTCGGGGTCTGCGGGCGAGGGGCTTATCGGAATCTGAGAGCCCCCTTTAATAAGGGGGCCCCCGGATACCGGCCCCTCACCCTATGTGAATGAGTATGGGGTACAATGTACCCCTACCCATTCACCTGTAAAATAAAGTACAAAAAAAACACAACACACAAGATAAAATAGTTTATTGCACAGCTCGGGGGGTCTTCTGTCTTCGGGGGTCTTCTCGCCGGACTCCTCCGCTATCTTCTTGTAGCTCTTTTACTAGCGGAGGAGCCCGGCTTTCTTCCTCGCCACCGCCCTTCTTCCGACTTCGGGGGGTCTTGTCCCCCTCTTCGGTTCTTCTGCCGGGCCACCGCACCTTCTTCTAGCTCTTTTACAGGCGGTGGCTCGGTCTTCTGTCGCGGCTGCCGCTGTCACCGCCGTCCCCTTCTGTTCTTCTGTTCTCTTCTTCTTCTTTAGATGTTGCCTCGCCGAGTCCTCCGCTCACAATGACGGGGACCGGGCACGCGGCGACTTATATAGGGACATCCCGGATGATGTCCCCGCCCATTATGGTGTCACAGTCCCAGAGGATGCTGGGACTGTGACATCATAATAGGCGGGGACATCATCCAGCGATGTCCCTATATAAGTCGCCGCGTGCCCGGTCCCCGTCATTGTGAGCGGAGGACTCGGCGAGGCAACATCTAAAGAAGAAGAAGAAGAGAACAGGAGAACAGAAGGCGACGACGGCGGCAGCGGCGACAGAAGACCGGGCCACCGCCTGTAAAAGAGCTAGAAGAAGGCGCGGTGGCCCGGCAGAAGAACCGAAGAGGGGGACAAGACCCCCCGAAGTCAGAAGAAGGGCGGCGGCGAGGAAGAAAGCCGGACTCCTCCGCTAGTAAAAGAGCTACAAGAAGATAGCGGAGGAGTCCGGCGAGGAGACCCCCGAAGACGGAAGACCCCCGGAGCTGTGCAATATACTATTTTATCTTGTGTGTTGTGTTTTTTTTGTACTTTAGTTTACAGGTGAATGGGTAGGGGTACATTGTACCCCATACTCATTCACATAGGGCAGGGGGCCGGTATCCGGGGGCCCCCTTATTAAAGGGGGCTCCCGGATTCCGATAAGCCCCTCGCCCGCAGACCCCGACAACCAACGGCCAGGGTTGTCGGGAAGAGGCCCTTGTCCTCATCAACATGGGGACAAGGTGCTTTGGGGTGGGGGGGCCGCGCGGCCCCCCCTTCCCCAAGGCACCCCCATGTTGAGGGCACGTGGCCTGGTACGGCTCAGGAGGGGGGGGGGGGGGGCGCTCGCTCGTCCCCCCCTTTCCTGACCGGCCAGGTA
This sequence comes from Lithobates pipiens, assembly GCF_037356315.1. NCBI lineage: Eukaryota > Metazoa > Chordata > Amphibia > Anura > Ranidae > Lithobates > Lithobates pipiens. The sequence goes on from NW_027507787.1 coordinate 243,385,779, forward strand.
GCGTGCTCGGACAAGGGTCTGATGTGGACCTGGGGGGACCCCCACGCCGATTTTTTTCGGCGTTGGGGTTCCCCTTTTAGTCCATACCAGGCGAGGGGGCCAGCGACGTCGCCTTCGCGGGCCCCGCCTACCTGGAGACCCACTCGAAATGAGCGGACTTTTCTCCGGGCGGGAAAAGTCCGCTCATTTCAAAAGTACGGTGGACTGGCATACACACGGCCGGATTGTCCACCGAAATGCGAGTCCGGCGGGAAGATTGGAGTGCAAAACTACTTTCTAAGTCCGCCGTACTTTCGGGTCAAAAAAGTATGCAGGAGGCTACACACGGGGGGATTGTCCGGCGGACTGCAGTTTGCTGGACTTTTCCACCCGCTTGTTTGATCGTGTGTGTACGCGGCATAAATTTGCCTTGCATCCTATCCTAGATAGTCATAGAGACTATCTATAGAAATGCACTATATTACCAAAAGTATTGGGACACCTGCCTTTACATGCACATGATGGTATCCCAGTCTTAGTCCGTAGGGTTCAATATTGAGTTGGTCCACCCTTTGCAGCTATAACAGCTTCACCTCTTCTGGGAAGGCTGTCCAAAAGGTTTAGGAGTGTGTCAGTGTCAAGGCTGAACACTGATCTTTCACTACTTCTTCACCACATGACACACTTTACACTAGACATGTGCACTATCGAAAAATTCCTTCATTTCATTCGTTTTTTTGGGTCATATGTTGTGATCGAAAAATCGAAAATTCGCAAATTCATGAATTCATACATCTTAAAATTCGTAAATTCGAATATCCCAGAATTTGAAAATCCAGAAATTAAAAAATTTGGAAATTCGAAAATCCAAAAATGACACAATCCGAAAAAGAAAAAAGAAAATCAGAAAATTCAAAATAACGAAAATCAGAAAAGTTTAAATAACCAACTAACTATTAAATTATAGGTATTGGAAGTCCCTTTCAAATTTGGATGTTAGTCAACATAATGAATATGAATTTATCTGAAGTTAGGAATAATCCAAAATAAAGAATACCGCATCTAAACAAATAGAATGGAATGAATTAATAATAAAACATTTTTATTATTATTTTTATTATTATTATTGTTATTTATTATTATTAATTTGTTAAGTTCCATTCGTTTACATACGGCTTTCATTATTTCGGATAGTTCGTAACTTTGGATAAATTCAAATTCATTACGTTCACTAACAGCCAAACTTGAAAGGAAATTCCAATACCTATAATTTAATAGTTAGTAATAGATAAGTTATTATTAGTTAGTTATTATTTCAGATTTTCAAATTTTCTTATTTTCGGATTTTTGTTCTTATTTTCGGATTTTTTCTTTCTTTTGATTTTGTGTTCTTATTTTCGGATTTCCGAACTTCTGAGATTTCAGATTTTTTGAATTTAGAATTTCCGAATTTCAGAGTTCTCAAATTTCCGGATTTTCGAATTTCCGGTTTTCTGAGTTTTAGAATTTACGAATTTTTTGAATATTCATATTGACGAATTTTCGAATATTCTAATTTACGAATATTCAGAAAAAATGGGTTCTTGTTAATTCAGATATTTCCAAATTAACTATTTTGTTGAAATTTGTTAAAAAAAAAAAACGAATTCAAAACGAATTGCACAGGTCTACTTTACACTGTTCTCTTCAACACAGCAGCAAGGAGGGAACCTTCAATGCCAAAAAGGACCACTTCTCATATACAATCTCAACGGCCGCAAACCAACCAGGGGAACTGTTTAAACTGGTTAATCAATCAATGAATCCGGTGTGCCTAGAACCCCCAGAAAGCGAATCCCAGGATTACTGTGACAAACTGTCGGATTTTTTCATTGATAAAGTCAAAACCATCAGGGAAACAATTTGTCAGAAGAAAACATCCAACCTCAGCCAGCAAAAACATAAAGAGGATGTCCGCACCAACATACCGCAACCGCCAAAATTTTCACTATCCCCAATTACCGTAGACACCGCAAAAAACATCATTAATAAACTGCGTGACAGTACCTCACCTATTGACATCATCCCCACAAAACTACTGAAAGAATGCTCCGACATCGTGGCTCCAACCATAACCCACCTCATAAACCGATCATTCCACGAAGGGATTGTTCCCAGCATCCTCAAACAAGGCATCGTCAAACCTCTACTCAAGAAACCAAACCTGGACCCTCAGGATCCAAACAACCGTAGGCCGATTACAAGCCTCAACACCATTTCTAAGATCATGGAGAAAGCTGTAGTACATCAGCTACAAATTCACCTGGATACTCACAAACTCCTGGACCCGCTGCAATCACGCCCGGGTCATGGAACAGAAACAGCTCTCCTCAAGATTTGGGATGACGCCCCCGAAGCAGCAGATGACGGAGAGCCGTGTCTCCTCGTACTGCTAGACCTAAGTGCAGCGTTTGATACAGTAGATCACAATACTCTACTCGTCCGCCTCACAGAAGTAGCCGGAGTCCAAGACATAGATCTCCAATGGTTCACGTCCTTCCTAGGAAATCGGTCACAGACAGTGAAACTAGGAAAATTCCTCTCCGAAACTCGGGCAGTCACCTGCGGAGTCCCTCAAGGCTCTCCGTTGTCACCCGTTCTCTTCAACATTTACATTCGCCCACTCCTTCAAATCATCAGATGCTCAGATCTCTGCTTCCACTCTTACGCTGACGACACGCAACTTTATTTCCGGATCAATGGAAAAAAGATCACCAACAACAACTTGAAAACTGCCTCAAATCAATAGAGGACTGGATGACCACCAACTCCCTCCAGCTGAACCAATCAAAGACAGAGCTTCTTATCTTACACCCAAATCATAAGCCCGCAACCAAAACCTCCTGGTCTCCACCAACCGTCTTTGGGCAGACTATCTCCCCAAAGACCAAAGCGAAGAGTCTCGGGGTTATTTTAGACGCACAAATGTCAATGGATGCGCAAATAGGATCTGTAGTCAGTGGATCTCACCATCTACTGCGCATGCTTCGCAGACTCATCCCTTTTATCCCAAAGAATGACAAAGCAGTGGTAGTTGGAACAATCATTAATTCACGACTGGACTACGCAAACTCGCTTTACATAGGATTACCACAATATCAACTTGCGCGATTACAACTGATCCAAAACATGGCGGCAAGGCTGATAACAGGAAAAAACCCTGGGAATCCATCTCTCCTTCGCTGAGGAGCTTACATTGGCTAACCGTAAAGAATCGGATCACGTTCAAGACCCTTTGCCTCACCCACAAATGCGTGCATAGAGAAGCTCCGCAATACCTAATGGAGAAAATAAATCATCACACACCAAACCGCAGTCTTCCATCAGCCAACAAAAACCTCCTCCTCGTGCCCAAAGCCCGGTATAAATCCAAGGGTGATCGGAGATTCGCTGTCCAAGGGCCTCGGCTATGGAATGCTCTACCAATCAACATCCGCCTGGAAGAAAATCACCCGGCTTTTAGGAAAAAACTCAAGACCTTCCTCTTTTAGCAGATGATCAAAGCTCGCCACAGCGCCTAGAGGCGATTCAGTTCGCATTGTGCGCTATATAAGTATTTCATTCATTCATTCATTCAACCTGCTATATATTTCACAAGGTCTTGTACAGCCGTGGTTCCAGACCCAGTCCATAGGATGGTTCTGTTATGAAGGGGGCTCTAACTGAGGATCCTTGCCATTAGAAGGGTAGACCATACAGCCACCATCTCACCCCTCCATCAAAACTTCCATCACCGGCCACCTCCATCTCCTTCCCTGCACGTGCTGCTTGTAAGCCGGTGCTGACAGGGTGCCTGGGAGTATTTTAGCCCTGTCTGCACTACTATTTATGTAGAAACTGCTAGCTAGACATGTGCAATTATTATTATTTTTTTCGAATTAAATTTTTAACGAATTTCAACAAAATCATTAATTTCGGAAATATCCGAATTAACAAAAACCCGTTTAACGGATTTTTGAGAATATTCATAATTTCAAAATTTGAAAGTTCGAAATTTTGGAAATTCGGAAATTCAAAAGAACAAAAATCCGAAAATAAGAACGAAAATCCGAAAATTCTAAAAACTGAAATAACTAACTAATAATAACTTAACTATTACTAACTATTAAATAATAAACTCAGTGGTCTTCAGAGGGAAAGCCAACCAATATATCATCACACACACAGTCCAATGCCTGGGAGATGCAGCCCTCCTCGGATGGGGATATCTCGTATGGAACTACAAAAACCAAGAACAAACAACATGTGACCTGTTTAGACCCCAACATTAACATAAATATGCCTCCATCCCTGTTATATAGAAAAATAGAAAAGGGGGAGTTGTAGGACTTTAACCGGTTCCCGACCGGCGCATGCCGATGTACGTCGGCAGAATGGCACGGGCAGGCATATTGGCGTACAGGTACGTCCAATCTTCAATGCCACCCTGCCATCGCTGGCGCGCTGGTTGGGACCCCCGTGAGTCCAGTCACGGGTCCCGCAGACTCGATCACCGCGGGCATACCCGCGATCATCTCACGGGACGGCTGAATGGAGAAGTGCCGTTGTAAACAGCATTTCTCCATCCTGCCTAGCAACAAGTGACGCTGATCTCTGCTCCATGTGATTGGAGCAGAGATCAGTGTTCACTAAATTAAAGCCCAATCCCCCCACAGTTAGTAACACACCCCTAGGAACACTTAACCCCTTACACTGCCACCCACTGGTTAACCCCTTCACTGCCAGTGTCATTTACACAGGAATCACTGCTTTTATATAGCACTGATTTCTGTATAAATGACAATGGTCCCAAAAATGTGTCAAAAATGTCCGATGGGTCCCCCACAATGTCGCAGTCACAATAAAAATCGCTGATCGCCGCCATTACTAGTATAAAAAAAATAATAAAAATTATTAATAAAAATGCCATAAAACTATCCCTATTTTGTAAACGCTATAACTTTTGCGCAAACCAATCAATAATCGCTTATTGCGATTTTTTTACCAAAAATATGTAGAAGAATACGTATCGGCCTAAACTGAAGGGAAAAAATGTTTTTTTACATATTTTTGGGGGATATTTATTATAACAAAAAGTAAAAAATAATGTGTTTTTTTCAAAATTGTCGCTCTATTTTTGTTTATAGCGCAAAAAATAAAAACCGCAGGGGTGATCAAATACCACCAAAAGAAAGCTCTATTTGTGGGGAAAAAAAGGACGTCAATTTTGTTTGGGAGCCACGTCGCACGACCGCGCAATTGTCAGTTAAAGCGACGCAGTGCCCGAATCGCAAAAAAAGTGGTCTGGTCTTTGACCAGCAAAATGGGCCCGGGGTCTGTAAGTGGTTAAATGAGGAATGTGTATGTATTTAGAATAAATTTAGGATACCTAGAAATGAATTCATTGTCACAATCCCTATATGGGAAGATCTGTGTAGCCATAGACAGTTGCTAATCAATCCAGTAAATTCAATTCAATTCAATTCATAAGTATTATGTAATGTATCATAATATATAATACATAAATCATGCATAACAAAAAATAATAATAATCATCATCTTTGATATATTTAATATTTATAATAGAAAAGATCACAATAAAATGCCCGCACCTGCAGGCATCATCCCGGTACCATTTTTTTCAGCAGGCGATTGGCTATCCAGGCATAACAACCGATGCGGCTAAAAGCCGCTCGGCTGTTATGCCGGAGGAGCGGGAGGGGACCCCCCCCCTCCCGCCGCCTCCCGCCGCTGTTACCGGTGCTCCCGCTCGATCGGGAGCACCGATCCAAATTCCGCCGCCTCCGGCTGCTGGGCAGGGACTGGAATGAAGCCGTAATCGGCTTCGTTCCAGTCTCCTTATCGTAAACACGGAAGCGACGTCATGACGTCACTTCCCGTTTACTCGGCTGCCAATGGCGCCGGTTTAAAAAAAAATATCCGGTATTCAGAATCGCCGTTTTCGGCGATCTGAATACATTGAAGTGTAAAGGAGGGGTGGGGGGTCTTTTAGACCCCCGATCCCTCCATAAAGAGGACCTGTCACCACCTATTACTGTCACAAGGGATGTTTACATTCCTTGTGACAGCAATAAAAGTGATCAATTTTTTTTTTTTTTTTTTAAACAATTTAGTCATTTGAAAATAAATAAAAAAATTTTAAAAAAATTTTAAAGCGCCCGCCGTCCCCGCGCGCTCGCGAAGCAAAGAAAACGCATACGGAAGTCACGCCCGCGTATGTAAACGGTGTTCAAATCACACATGTGAGGTATCGCCGCGATCGTCAGAGCGAGAGCAATAATTCTAGCACTAGACCTCCTCTGTAACGCTAACCTGGTAACCGTAAAAAAAAAATTTAAAGCGTCGCCTATTGAGATTTTTAAGTACCGTACTTTGTCGTCAATCCACAAGTGCGCGCAATTATAAAGTGTGACATGTTTGGTATCTATTTACTCAGCGTAACATTATCTTTCACATTCCGCAAAAAAATTGGGCTAATTTTACTGTTTTATTTAATTTTTTATTCATGAAATTCTCCCTTTTCCCAAAAAGTTGCGTTTAAAACACCGCTGCGCAAATACCGTGTGACATAAAATATTGCAACAATCGCCGTTTTATTCTCTAGAGTCTCTGCTAAAAAAATATATATATATAATGTTCGGGGATTACAAGTAATTTTCTAGCAAAAAATATGGATTTTAACTTGTAAACACCAAATTCCAAAAATAGGCTTAGTCATGAAAGGGATAAATTATGATACATTGTACATTACATAATACTTATGCATTGAATTTAATTTACTGGATTGATTAGCAACTGTCTATGGCTACACAGATCTTCCCATATAGGGATTGTGACAATCAATTCATTTCTAGGTATCCTAAATTATTCTAAATACATATCCATTCCTCATTTAACCACTTCAGCCCCGGAGGATTTTACCCCCTTTCCTTACCAGAGCACTTTTTGCGATTCGGCGCTGCGTCGCTTTAACTGACAATCACGCGGTCGTGCGACGTGGCACCCAAACAAAATTGACGTCCTTTTTTTTTCCACAAATAGAGCTTTATTTTGGTGGTATTTGATCACCTCTGCGGTTTTTATTTTTTGCGCTATAAACAAAAAAATAGCGACAAAAAAAAAAAAACAATATTTTTTACTTTTTGCTATAATAAATATCCAATGAAAAAAACAATTTTTTCCTCAGTTTAGGACGATATGTATTCTTCTACATTTTTTTTTTTTTTACCAAAAATATCGCAATTAGTGATTATTGATTGGTTTGTGCAAAAGTTATAGCATCTACAAAATAGGGGATAGATTTATGCCATTTTTATTTATTTATTTATTTTTTACTAGTAATGGTGGCGATCTGCGATTTTTTTCGTGACTGCGACATTATGGCGGACACATCGGACACTTTTTACAAATTTTTGGGACCATTCACATTTACACAGCGATCGGTGCTATAAAATTGCACTGATTACTGTGTAAATGTGACTGGCAGGCAAGGGGTTCACACCAGGGGGCGCTGCAGGGGTTAATATGTTCCCTATGGGAGTGATTCTAACTGTGGGGGGGGGGGGGGGAGGGGACTCACAAGGGGAGGAGACCGATCGCTGTTTCTCTGTACTGGGAACACACCATCGGTCTCCTCTCCACTGACAGGACGTGGATCTGTGTGTTTACATACACAGATCCACGGTCCTGCTGTGTCCCCGGGCAATCGCGGGTGCCCAGCGGACATCGAAAAGGAAATTCAGAAAAGGAAAGGACCAGAAAAGGAAATTCAATAGCCAGTAGCCAATAGCTGCTCTTTGTGTCGTATTTGGTCTGTCGGACCAGCACACAGACGAACGGTTTTCCCCCCCCGATAGGAATTGAGTCCGTCGGACGGATTTGAAACATGTTCTATTTCTAGGTCCGTCTGAATTTTTGAAGAAAAAAGTCAGATGAAACCCCACACACGATCGTAATATCCGGCGGAATGATTCCACCTTTTCTGCCGGGAAATCCAGTCGTGCGTACTAACGCGTTTCGGGGGGCGCGCCCCCTTCTTCAGAGCTGGGCTAACCAGCACAACAATATGCCCCGTGTTTAAATGCAGCAAAGCACATTCCCAGGTGGGTGGGTGGGGGGCGGAGTTCAGTGTGCTTTTTTGCATTTAAACACAAGGTATTCAGTTGTGCTGGTTAGCACAGCTCTGAAGAAGGGGGTGCGCCCCCCGAAACGCGTTAATGTACATATGTGAGGCTGCAGTAACACTTGGAGTTTCTACCTCATATCATCCTTCTATGTACTTGCTATATATTTGTCCACCTTTGAGAGTATGAATTGTATTGGTTGCTTTTCATATCAATACATTTTTACCCAGGTAATGCACTTGGGGTTTGCGCCTTCCCCTTCTTTGTTTTTATACTGTAGCAATACTTATAATAATAATAATAATTACTACAGCAATAATAATAGCTGCAATGCAGCCAATAGTTACAAACAAGGAGCCAATCAGTTGTGTTGAAATGCTTCTGTGCTAACAAAGAATATGCGGATAGGAGAAGAGAGCAAAGTGCCCGAGAAATTAGCTCATCAGTCTGCTGCTTCTCCTTTTATTGTCCAATCAAAGCTGCTGACGGCTCCGGTAAGCGGCAGAGGTTACCGGAGAGCGGCGTAAGGGGGGGGGGGCCACTCCCGCCGCCGATAAAAGTGATCTCACTGTGAATGCGCTGCAGAGACCACTATTATCTGAAAACAGACCGCCGCCCGAAGAAGAGGATACCAGGGTTATGCCATAACAAGGATATCCCTCGTCAAAGTTAGGACGTATACCCAGGGCCATCTTTAAGGCAGGGCAAAAGGGGCAGCTGCCCTGGGTCCTGTCATTGTTGTGGGGCCCAAAGCAGCTGCCCCATACTTGACAAATATCCCAGTTTAAATTCCCTTGTCCCTTGAAGTTTTAGTCCTGTGCTGTGTCCCGATATCTCAGTGTGAAGTGCTGCTACTAATGCTGCCCAGCTTCGCCCTATTGTTGTGTACAGATGACTCACCTGCAGACCCTGTGTTTACATGTAAATAACCGGCATTCATATGTAAAAGTTGCCGGCATTACTAAGTAAATAGCTGCGGCTAGCAGCATTGATATGTAAATAAAGGTGGCAGTCATATATATATATATATATATATATATATATATATATATATATATATATATATATATATCATGCTCCCCTGCAGTGAGGAGATGATGTGCTGTAACCTCTAGCAACCAATCAGTGAGCAGTATTACTGTACAGCAGGGATCTGCAATTAGCGGACCTCCAGCTGTTGCAAAACTACAAGTCCCATCATGCCTCTGCCTCTGGGTGTCATGCTTGTGGCTGTCAGAGTCTTGCTATGCCTCATGGGACTTGTAGTTCTGCAACAGCTGGAGGTCCACTAATTGCATATCCCTGCTGTACAGTAATCTCTAGAAACCAATTAAGAAGAATAAATCATTTGCTGTAACCTCTAGCAACTAATCAGTGAGCTGTAATGTGTGCTGTAACCTCTAGCAACCAGTCATTAAGCAGTAATGATATGCTGTAACCACTGGCAACCAATCGCAATCGCTGCCTGATCTGATACAGTAAACTGATTTTAAGTCTAGCTTCTATTTATTGTATGTTTCAGAGCAGGTGGAGAGTGAAATTACGTGGGGGGGGCTGAAGAAAATTTTTGCCCAGGGTCCAATCAATATTAAAGACTGCCCTGCGTATACCGGCGTGCGGCAGTCTGGAAGGAAAAAGACCTAAAACTGTGTTACTGAACTGCAGCAGACGTAAATTGCCGAACTGGACAGAAAAGAATAGAAATCATTTGGTAGATAAAACAACTCCCCTTAAGAGAGTCCCGGAGCAGAGGGAGAGAATTAGCGCAGCGACGACATGACAGGTGTGGACAGTACAGTCATGCTATTGGGAAAGAAAAATGTGTCCCCTTTAAGAAAAGGGGAGTGGCCAGAGCAGGGGAGGCGCTTGGGTTAGGAAGCTAGGAGCGGGGGGGGGGGGGTGGCGTCAGTAGTGAGCAGCGGTGGAGAAGATTCCCACCCACCCTCCCGATTATGGTTAATTGTACTAGGGGCGGTAGGGACATCCCCTGGCAGTGGTTGGAGGAGGAAAATATGGATGTTATATGCATATATAACATGGTTGGTACCCATCTGTGGTATGGGGTTAACATGGTTGTACCCATATGTGGTATGGGGTTCACATGGTTGGTACCCATCTGTGGATGGGGTTAACATGGTTGGTACCCACCTGTGGATGGGGTTAACATGGTTGGTACCCACCTGTGGATGGGGTTAACATGGTTGGTACCCACATGTTGTATGGGGTTAACATGGTTGGTACCCACATGTGGTATGGGGTTAACATGGTTGGTACCCATTTGTGGTATGGGGTTAACATGGTTGGTACCCATTTGTGGTATGGGGTTAACATGGTTGGTACCCATCTGTGGTATGGGGTTAACATGGTTGGTACCCATTTGTGGTATGGGGTTAACATGGTTGGTACCCATTTGTGGTATGGGGTTAACATGGTTGGTACCCATCTGTGGTATGGGGTTAACATGGTTGGTACCCATTTGTGGTATGGGGTTAACATGGTTGGTACCCATATGTGGATGGGGTTAACATGGTTGGTAGCCATATGTGGATGGGGTTAACATGGTTGGTACCCATTTGTGTTATGGGGTTAACATGGTTGGTACCCATCTGTGGTATGGGGTTAACATGGTTGGTACCCATATGTGGTATGGGGTTAACATGGTTGGTAGCCATATGTGGATGGGATTAACATGGTTGATACCCATTTGTGGTATGGGGTTAACATGGTTGGTAGCCATATGTGGTATGGGGTTAACATGGTTGGTACCCATTTGTGGTATGGGGTTAACATGGTTGGTACCCATCTGTGGTATGGGGTTAACATGGTTGGTACCCATTTGTGGTATGGGGTTAACATGGTTGGTACCCATTTGTGGTATGGGGTTAACATGGTTGGTACATGGTTGGTACCCATTTGTGGTATGAGGTTAACATGGTTGGTACCCATATGTGGATGGGGTTAACATGGTTAGTAGCCATATGTGGATGGGATTAACATGGTTGATACCCATTTGTGGTATGGGGTTAACATGGTTGGTAGCCATATGTGGTATGGGGTTAACATGGTTGGTACCCATTTGTGGTATGGGGTTAACATGGTTGGTACCCATCTGTGGTATGGGGTTAACATGGTTGGTACCCATTTGTGGTATGGGGTTAACATGGTTGGTACCCATTTGTGGTATGGGGTTAACATGGTTGGTACCCATCTGTGGTATGGGGTTAACATGGTTGGTACATGGTTGGTACCCATTTGTGGTATGGGGTTAACATGGTGGTACCCATCTGTGGATGGGGTTATCAGGTACCTTCCGGTTTACGAGGGGTTAACCTGGAAGGGGTAAAAGTCACTGCGAAAGTTGAGTACCGTCTCCGGGTCCTGGGGGGGGCTTGCGACTGGAGGCCTAAAGTTAAAAAGAAGTTTGTCGCAGTGACCAGTGGCGTGTGTGTCACCCTTGAAGACCCCAATAGGACATAAGTTGTGTAAAGAGTTATTTAAAATGTTATTTGGTTAATTTTAAAGTAATTGTTAATAACAGGCCGTCACGGCCATTTACTCCAAAATCTTGTCATGTCATTTGTGAGGGGGTTTGGAGGGGTTGGATATTATGTTTAATGGGGGGCTTAAGGGACTGTGAGTTAGGTCCTTCACATGTCATGTGTATTCTATGTGTGTATTTAACTTTGTGCCTGCAGTTCGGGGTTTAAAGGGAAGCAGTCACCTGGAAAAGAGAGCCTGTACCTGCGGGGGACTCCATCTAACAGCCATGTTCTACCCCCCCCCCCCCCCGTGTCTAGATTAACGATGCAATCTAATGCCAAGGCCGCACTGGGCTGCAGCTACTTGAAGTGAAGACCCCCAATGTCCGGACTCCAGGCACTGCTGGGTGCTCTTGACTCTGAGCAGCTGTTGGAGAAATAAACAGTAGGCTTCAAAATGTCTAAATTTCCACAGCTGGATACTAATTATTTGGCGGTGGGGGGTAAACGTAAGAAGTTTTTTGTTACTTTTTTTTTTGCTTTCATCTGCTCTATAATCATCCTCTGCATGCGTGTAACTAAAATGTGTAGTATCTCCTACAACGAGACCTTGTACATTGTTTGGTGGTTCTAGCGGGGGGGGGCGGGGGGGGAGGTAATCATATACCCTTGGATTGTTCTAAAAATCTTGCATTTAACTTCCGCCATGGCCAGTCCCAAGTCCATGCCGTGAAAAGGAGGAAGGTTATGCCCTGCCCTGTAAAAAAAAAAACATTTGCCACTATATTTCAAGTCGACGCGGTATGGAATGAGGAAAAATCGTAACCACTTCCGGACCGCTGCACGCTGGTATACGTCCTAACTTTGACGAGGGATATCTTTGTTATGGCGTAACCCCGGTATCCTCTTCTTTGGACGGCGGCCTGCTTTCCGATAATAGTGGTCTCTTTCGGCGGATTCACCGGCAAGATCACTTTTATCGGCAGCGGGAGAGGGCCCCTCGCTTCGCGCCGCTCACGGGAACCCGGAGCAGTCAGCAGCGGCGGAGGCGATGGTTCTAGCGGCGGGGGGGAGGTAATCATATACCCTTGGATTGTTCTAAAAATCTTGCATTTAACTTCCACCACGGCCAGTCCCAAGTCCATGCCGTGAAAAGGAGGAAGGTTATGCCCTGCCCTGTAAAAAAACATTTGCCACTATATTTCAAGTCGACGCGGTATGGAATGCAAATTGTAACCACTTCCGGACCGCCGCACGCTGGTATACGTCCTAACTTTGACGAGGGATATCTTTGTTATGGCGTAACCCCGGTATCCTCTTCTTTGGACGGCGGCCTGCTTTCCAATAATAGTGGTCTCTTTCGGCGGATTCACCGGCAAGATCACTTTTATCGGCAGCAGGAGAGGCTTCACGCCGCTCACCGGTACCCGGAGCAGTCAGCAGCGGCGGAGGCGATGGTTCTAGCGGGGGGGGGGGGCTAATCATATACCCTTGGATTGTTCTAAAAATCTTGCATTTAACTTCCACCATGGCCAGTCCCAAGTCCATGCCGTGAAAAGTAGGAAGGTTATGCCCTGCCCTGTAAAAAAAAAAACATTTGCCACTATATTTCAAGTCGACGCCACTTCCGGACCGTCGCACGCCGGAATACGGAATTTGTTATGGCGTAACCCTGGTATCCTCTTCTTCGGGCGGCGGTCTGCTTTCCGATAATAGAGCCCCCCCCACTTCATGACGCTCACCGGTACCCTCCGCCGTTTACCGGAGCCGTTAGCAGCGGCGGAGGTGATCGGATCCTTCTGCTGGCTGGGTATGGAGACGAGTGAGGGGGAAGATGGCCCCCACCTATCTCCATGCCATTGCAGGGCGGAACTGACGTCAAAACATCACTTCCGCCCATAGCTCTTAAAGGGCCAGTTTTTTTTTTTTTTCATTGCATTTAAAGCGGAGGTCCACCCTAAAGTGGACCTTCCGCTCATCGGAACCCTCCCCCCCTCCGGCGCCACAATTGGCACCTTTCAGGGGGGAGGGGGGTGCAGGTACCTGTACAGTACAGGTATCTGCACCCACTTCCTGGATAGCTCTCTGCGGAAAGGGGCGTAGATTACGCCCCTTTCCGAAAGTCCCCCGCTGCCTGCTGGGAAACACACAGATCCCAGAGGCAACGGGGACCGTCCTTATTGCGCAGCGCGACTCGCGCATGCGCAGTAGGGAACCGGGAAATGAAGCCGAAAAGGCTCCACTTCCTGATTCCCATACCCAAGATGGCGGCAGCAGCACCCGAGAGACGATCGATAGATCGGCTTCGGGTGCTGACATCGCGGGCGCGCTGGACAGGTAAGTGTCACTATTTTAAAAGTCAGCAGCTGCAGTATTTGTAGCTGCTGGCTTTTAAAAAAAAAAAAAAAACGCGGAGTCCCGGCGGACTCCCACTTTAAGTGTAAATATGAGATCTGAGGTCTTTTTGACCCCACATCTCATATTTAAGAGGTCCTGCCATGCTTTTTTTCTATTACAAGGGAAATAAATAAGATTTTTTTTTTAATATTTTTTTTTAGACGCGCCCCGACGAGCGACCGCATACGTGATAACAGTGTTCAAACCACACATGTGAGGTATCGCCGCGATCGGTACAGCGAGAGCAATAATTCTAGCCTTAGACCTCCTCTGTCACTCAAAATATGCAACCTGTGGAATTTTTTAAATGTCGACTATGGAGACTTCTAAGGGTAAAGGTTTGTCGCCATTCCACAATTTTGAAGCGTGACGTGTTGGGTATCAATTTACTCAGCGTAACATTATCTTTCACAATATAAAAAAAAAATTGGGCTAACTTTACTGTCGTCCAATTTTTTTAATTCAAAAAGGTGTATCTTTTCCATAAAAAAAGTGCGCTTGTAAGACCGCTGCACTAATAAGGTGTGACAGACAGTATTGCAACGACCGCCATTTTATTCTCTAGGGGAAAGAAAATGTATAATGTTTGGGGGTTCTAAGTAATCTTCTAGCAATAAGAAAACTGTTTTTAACTTGTAAACAACAAATCTCAGAACGAGGCTCGGTCCTTAAGTGGTTAAAGTTTTCAATTTTTCAAGTATCCCCCTACAGTGAGACCTTGTATATTGTTTGGCGGTTCTAGCGGGTAGTCCGATACCCCTGGACTGTTGTAATCATTTTGACGTTAAAGCGGAGGTCCACCCTAAAGTGGACCTTCCGCTCATCGGAACCCTCCACCCCTCCCGCGCCACAATTGGCACCTTTCAGGGGGGAGGGGGGTGCAGATACCTGTACAGTACAGGTATTCTGCACCCACTTCCGGGATAGCTCTCTGCGGAAAGGGGCGTAGATTACGCCCCTTTCCGCAAGTGCCCGCCCCTTTCCGCAAGTGCCCCGCTGCCTGCTGGGAAACACACAGATCCCAGAGGCAGTGGGGACCATCCTTATTGCGCAGCGCGATTCGCGCATGCGCAGTAGGGAACCGGGAAATGAAGCCGAAAGGCTCCATTTCCTGATTCCCATACCCAAGATGGCGGCGGCAGCACCCGACAAGACGATCTAGAGATCGGCTTCGGGTGCCGACATCGCGGGCGCGCTGGACAGGTAAGTGTCACTATTTTAAAAGTCAGCAGCTGCAGTATTTGTAGCTGCTGGCTTTTAAAAAAAAAAAAAAAAAACGCGGAGTCCCGGCGGACTCCCGCTTTAACTCCGCCATGGCTGGTCCCAAACCCGGACTGTGAAAGGAGGAAGGTTGGGTTTTGAAACAGAAAACCAGCCCTATAAAAAAAACATTTTCTACTATATTTCATAATTTTAGAATAGTTTTCAATTATCTGACGATGGGGGGGGGGTGTCAGAAGTAAAAGTTTTTGTTTTTGGTTTTGTTTCTGCTCTATAATCATACTTTACATGCTTGCAAATAAAATGTGTTACATTGTAGAGGGCTCTGATGTCTCAGCATTGGTGGTGCTGCTGATCATCTACAGTAGTGGTGGCCATCTTACTAGATATCACGCGAGAGGCCACGCATTGTAAGCATGTGAAAAAATTCCACGTGAAATGTTCAGAGATTGCAGGAATGAAAAGGAAGGGGTGCGGCGCACAGAAATAGTTAAGACCAGTTAGCAATAAAAAGTCTACGAAAGCAAAAAAAACAATCCAAACGGCAGTCTCTGATCTGCGTAGAACAAGGTTTAGTTAGTACCACCTGTGGCTGCTATCCTCTGAGTTGTGACATCCTCTGTGTAGTCAATGAGAGAAAGGAACTATCTATGACGGTGTTCCTACAATCTCAGAGAGAAAGGAGCAAAGGGAGGGGAGCGCCAGCTAAGTGTAGTAACTCCGTAAAGGCTTTAATAACAGTGGATAAAAAACACTCACAAGAGATATACGGTACAAAGGCCCATCTGGTGTGGAGTATATAGGTGTAGATTCCTCCTAAATCTGACCTGCGGGACCGCTGTGGGGGAGGAAAGTGGTCCACTCTGGAACCTGGAGGAGCCCCGGGAAGCCACGTGTTGATGTGCGTTCCACACTGGTCAGCGTGGCTTCCTGGGGCTCCTCCAGGCTCCCAATTGATTTCAGTGGCCGTACTTGTGGCCTCGTATATCTAATAAGATGACCACCACTACTGTAGATGATCAGCACCACCAGCAATGCTGACACATCAGAGCCCTCTACAATGTAACACATTTTATTTGCAAGCATGTAAAGCAGGGGCGTCGGGAGGGGGTGGCTGGGGGGGGGGGCTGAAGCCCCGAATGTGACCCCCTAAAGCCCCTGCAGGGTAGCCCCGAGCGCCACGGCGAGAGCGCCGGTATTCTGGCAGATAGTGTCCTGCCATCATATAGCATCCGCCCAGTACGGGGCAGAAGAAGCTTCGGAAAATCTCCGAAGATGAACGGCGCCTGCGCCGTGAGTGGAGGTGGTAGCCCCACCATCCAAGCGGACATAGGGTTGTGAAAATTACAGGGCCCCTCGCGGGCGAGCTTTGCTCACCACGCTTCAGGCTCGGCCTCGCCTCTTTTTTATTCCTACTCTATGTCCACTTGGATGGTGGAGCTAGAACCTGGACTCACAGCGCAGGTGCCGTTCATCCTCGGCTATTTTCGGAATCTGTGTTGCTGTGTACTGCGCATGCGCAGTACACAGCGGACACTATCTGATGGGGGACCTTATATGATGGGACACCGGGACCAATCTGATCCCGAGCACCGCTGAGTGTGGCGAAGTGCCAGAGCAGGTCCCGCCTTCTGGAGCCTGCACATCTATGATGGACGTCCCACTGGTCCAATGCCGGGACCGCGGAAACGTGTGACATCATAGGCGCTGTTGGCTCCATAAGGCGGGAATTACAAAGTGGCTGCTGCGCCACATCCCCGCTTGGCGCTCGGGCGAGCCCCTCTCCTCTCCTCCTCGGCTCCTCCTCTGAGGACTGGCTGCTGTGACACCGCACACCACGGCTGAGACAGGTCAGTGTGTTTTAATGTCAGCTTAGGTAGGTCAGTGTGTGTTAATGTCAGTGTAGGTAGGTCAGTGTGTGTTAATGTCAGTGTAGGTAGGTCAGTGTATGTAAATGTCAGTGTAGGTAGGTCAGTGTGTGTTAATGTCAGTGTAGGTAGGTCAGTGTGTGTTAATGTCAGTATAGGTAGGTCAGTGTGTGTTAATGTCAGTATAGGTACGTCAGTGTGTGTTAATGTCAGTGTAGGTATGTCAGTGTATGGTAAGTCAGTGTAGGTAGGTCAGTGAAGGTAGGTCGGTGTATATGTAGGTCAGTCAGTGTAGGTAGGTCAGTGTAGGTAGGTCAGGCAAGTAAGTGTAGGTAGGTCACTACCGTTAGTGTATGTAGGTCAGTGTATGCATATGTCCAGTGTATGTAGGTCAGGCAGGTGAGTGTAGGTAGGTCACTATCGTCAGTGTAGGTTGGTCAGGTAGGTAGGTCACTACCGTCAGTGTAGGTAGGTTAGTGTAGGTAAGTCACTACCGTCAGTGTCACTGCCCAGCCCAAAAAAACCTGTGCCACGTACAACACCCCCCCCCGTTTCCGGGCTTGGACTCCGGGCCAAAGCCCCTGGTCCTTTTGACATCTAGCAACCCACTGATGTAAAGGATGATTATCGGAAGTGACGTCACTGGAAGGATGAAGGTCCAGAAGAGATGAGCTTTCTCTGTTCACCTAGCGCTGACTCCATGCATGCACTTCGCTAAACTCTTCCTCTTCCACTCCTGTGTAGAGGCTGAGGATCTCGGCGGTGCAAATCTGCTCCCGTTGCAAAATCTCCCTCGCTGCAAGAGGCTATCTCACCTGTCACACGAACAAGCTCACAAAAGGCTGCTAGAGAAACCTCCATTACCCTTAGCATTACACCCCTTTAGTAACTTCAGACCAGGCAAAGGCAACGTTTCAAAAGCTTAACTGAAGAATAAGTTAACATGGCAGTTCAACATAAAGTGCATTTTTTTTCCCTAACATCCCTAGTACCTGCACAAAAAAGAGTCCATTCTTGGCAGAGTCCATCATTGTAGTGTCCACATTCGGCCTCTTCAGGGGCGGACTTTAAGTCTCAGCAGCTGTAGTAGGGTCCTGGGGGGCAGAAGTGAGTTACTCGTCATCTCGGACTTGGCATATTCAGCAGGCTAGCAGGATGGAGTCTGGTAATGGCAACCTTAGTGTCACGATGGCCACGTACCTGAGGTGAGACCGAAGTAGTGCGGAGGCCTCCCTTGCACCATGAAGCCTCCAGAAATGGAGAGACTTGATGGACACCGAGTGGCATGGGTCCCAGAGGTGCGGAGCACCGTGCAAGCCTTAGTCCGAGATCCGAGCCGAGGTCCAGTTCAGTTTGGCAACGATACTTAAAAGGGTTAATCGGAAGAAGTCGAGATCCAAGCCGAGATCCAAGCCGGGGTCGGTTCCAATCTGGCAGCTGAGTACAAAACGGGCAAAGAAGTAGAATGGTCAAGGTGCAAATCCGAGGTCAATGGCAAGTAGCAATCAAGAGTAATCAAACAGGTTTCCAGGTCACAACAAGTTCAGACAGATCACACACTAGCACAGGAACAAGGGGGGATGGAAGATAATCCAGCAATTTGGCAGTGTCTGGGCTGGGCTTAAATAGGGAAGTTTGAGGTCACTTCCTGTGCACCTCCTGGGCATTTCCCCACCTTTTTCCATCGGGTTGAGGTCACTTCCTGTGCACCTCCTGGGCATTTCCCCGCCTTTTTCCATCGGGTTGAGGTCACTTCCTGGGCACCTCCTGGGCATTTTCCCGCCTTTTTCCATCGGGTTGAGGTCACTTCCTGGGCACCTCCTGGGCATTTCCCCACCTTTTTCCATCGGGTTGAGGTCACTTCCTGTGCACCTCCTGGGCATTTCCCCACCTTTTTCCATAGGGTTGAGGTCACTTCCTGTGCACCTCCTGGGCATTTTCCCGCCTTTTTCCATCGGGTTGAGGTCACTTCCTGTGTGCCTCCTGGGCATTTCCCCGCCTTTTTCCATCAGGTTGAGGTCACTTCCTGTGCGCCTCCTGGGCATTTCCCCGCCTTTTTCCATCAGGTTGAGGTCACTTCCTGTGCGCATGCTGGGCATTTTCCTGCCTTTTTCCATCAGGTCTTCTGCACAGGTGCGGGTTGGCGCAGTGAGACGTCTTTGGCGCATGCTCAGTTGGTGCAGATTTCCTCTTGCGGCAACGCGACATTGGTGCATGCGTAGTAAGCTTTGGACTCTTATACTTTAGACTTCTAATAGCTATCCCTCTTCGGTCTCATGGGTACAGACTACTGTCCCTTTTATAATATACAGAATCAGTGGGTCAGACCCAGAAAAGCCTGCCAAGAAAAGAACCAGAAATACAAATAAAGTTTTACTAAACCCAGGAGCCTGCATTCACTATATCTGGTCTCCCACAGTACACATGGAAATAAAATGATTTTAGTAAATATAAACTGCTAAGTAGGGATGAGCTTGATGTTCGAGTCGAACATACGTTCGACTCGAACATCGGCTGTTCGCACGTTCGGCGAATACCGAACGTTATGGGCTGCTTGTGCCAAATTCATGTGGCGCTCACGGCCCACAATGTACTGAGCCATCACAGTGCATTGCTGGCTCATGATTGGCCAAGCATGCACTGTGACCCTGCATGCTTGGCCAATCACAGCGCCGGCAGCAAGGAGAGTCATGATTGGCCACAGGCAGGATGCCTGTGGCCAATCATAGCTCAGGCTGTGTAGTACACGCCCCACACTATATAAGGCCGCCAGCACGGCAGCCTTGTGTAGTGTGTTGGCGTCTGTAGGAGTTAGTGGGTGTTCTCTGTGTACCTTCAACACAGTATACACCGTTCGTTATCAGCCGATTTAGCGTTCTTGCTCTTCTGTAATTGAGCTTTTAGCAATCTGCAGGAGTTTTTGCGTGTTGTCTGCGTGCCCTGACCGCAGTATACACCATTATCCACCTATATAGCTAGCTATATTGCTCTTCTGTAATAGAGCTTTCAGTCAGCTGTAGGAGATTGTTGGTGTTGTCTGTGTGCCCTGACCGCAGTATACACCATTATCCACCTATATAGCTCTTCTCTAATTGAGCCATCTGCAGGAGTTAGTTGGTGTTGTGTGCCTCCAGCACAGCACAGTATACACCGGTATCTACCCTTTAATTCCTGTTCTATAATAAAGGCATCTGCAGGAGTTAGTGGGTGTTGTGTGCCTCCAGCACAATATACACTACCCAATTGCTGGTTTTCCCATCTCCCTTCAGGCCATTACCATGTCTGTGTCATGGTTA
This sequence comes from Lithobates pipiens, assembly GCF_037356315.1. Classification (NCBI taxonomy): domain Eukaryota; kingdom Metazoa; phylum Chordata; class Amphibia; order Anura; family Ranidae; genus Lithobates; species Lithobates pipiens. The sequence goes on from NW_027507787.1 coordinate 243,406,181, forward strand.
TGCAATAGAGTTGGTCTGCTTACCTGTTTCCATGTGTTCATCTCTAGAGACCAGCCGACCCTCACCTGACTGCTTTTGTAATCCATCCTCTGGCATGACTCCACCCTAGCTCCTATCAGAGAACTCTATATTAACCTGTGCACTGCAGGCCAGCCCTGCTGATCAACCATTGCGTATTCCTTTGTGTGTTAGCTTCCTGTTACCTGCTGTGTGCTCTTCTGTTGTTCCATTACCGACTTTGGCGTGTCTTTGACTATCCCTGTTTGCCTGTGATCCTGACCTTTTGGCGTGTCCCTGACTATTCCTGTCTGCTTGTGGCCCCGACCTTGGCTTTGTCCCTCACCATCCCTATCCTCCTGTTGCCTACTGTGGGTGTGAGCTGGGGGACCCTGGGGGTCGCAACCTGGAGCCAGTTGCAGCCAAGTCTTATGCTCTAACCCCGGTGGGACCTGTCTCCCGTCCGCAGCAGTCAGCCGTAGGGTCCACAACCTTGGGGTGCACTCCTGATCCCTACGGTGTGCATCTGTGACCTCGCCTCAAGGTGACCTGACAGTCTGGAAGGCCAACAAGGAGAAGGAGATAGGCACAATGCTTTGCAATGCTTTGCAGCAGGGCTAATTCCTGCAATAAAACTAGAGTATATGGGAGAGGTTGCAGTGTCGTGGCACCAGCACCAGTGCCTAAGGCCCAATTTTTCAGCCCCTGTTTAACAGGGGCGTTTAATTACAATTTTTGATGCATTGCTTGCAGCAGGGCTCATTCCTGCACTACAACTAGAGTATATGGGAGAGGTTGCAGTATCCTGGCACCAGCGCCAGTGCCTAAGGCCCAATTTTTCAGCCCCTGTTTAACAGGGGCGTTTAATTAAAATTTTTGATGCAATGCTTTGCAGCAGGGCTCATTCCTGCACTACAACTAGAGTATATGGCAGAGGTTGCAGTGTCATGGCACCAGCACCAGTGCCTAAGGCCCAATTTTTAAGCCCCTGTTTAACAGGGGCATGTAATTACAATTCTTGATATAATCGTTCACAGCAGGGTGCTCCAGCGCCCACCAAGAGTCACTTTGAGGGCTTACAATGTTGTGGCAACACCAACACCTTGTTCCGCCATTTCTGCAGAGCATATAGGGCAGGCCCCTACTTTCAAACATCCAACTTACAAACATCTCCTACTTGCAAACGGAAGGAGACAACAGGAAGTGAGATGAAAAAAGACAGACGGCAAAACAAATTATACAGGGGTGATAACCCTTCCCTATGTTTTCCAAAAAGCTTAAAAATAGATTTTTTGACTGGAGCTACACTTTAAAAATGTACCAGTTCAAAATTACAAACAGATTCTACTTAACACAAGAAACCTACACAGTCCCTGTCTTGTTTGCACCGCCAGTATACTGCTGTTCTGAGTATATAGGTCCTGGGGGCCCCACGTCTTTCCTTTTTTTAATATGGGTAGGGGGTTCCCCCTAATATCCGTACAAGACCCAAAGGGGCTGGTAATGGGCAGGGAGGGCTACCCATGCCATTTTTCTCAATGATTTTCATCCATATTGCCGGAACCAGATATTACATTAAAAACGCAAGCAGTTTTAAATGACTTTTTTTCCGTTAAATGTCATTTTGTGCAGGGACTGTTCTAAACACGGGAAACACGTGGCACTTCACAGGCATACTATAGATACCCCCCAGGCACGATATTTAAAGGAATATTTCACATTTTTTTTCCACTTTAATCATCATTAAAATTAGTGCTCCCGCCAAAACAGACATTTTGAAAAACATTTTAGGCATTGACCTATGTCCCCTGGGGCAGGAGCCAGGTCCCCAAACCCTTTTTAGGACAGTATCTTGCATATTAGCCATTAAAATTAGCACTTTTTATTTCGAACATTCGAGTCCCATAGACTTCAATGGGGATCTAAAGTTTGTACGAATTTGCGGTCCGTTCGAAAGTTCTGATGTGAACCGAACCAGGGGGTGTTATGCTCATCTCTACTGCTAAGTACCTTTTCTCATCAGCAGTATATAGCAGGCTTGTGACTTCTATCAGTGTCTTGTTAAAGCTTGCAGGGGGTGTTTTTATTCTACTCTGACTGTCCTATGAGGCTGCAGGACCCCTGACCCTCTGTCTGGAAAGTGCTGATTGGCCCTGTGCTGATCACATGCACCCTCCTAAGAAAAAAAAAAAACTCTTTAGCAATACAAGCCAAACTGAGCATGTGCGAAGTGACACCAAGACTCTGTTCTATCAGGAGATGGATTAGGGACAGTGGAAGAAGGGGAAGATCAGAGAAGACAGGATCAAACAGCCTTTTTACACAATGTAGAGGATGAACCCCTTAGGTTCCACAGTGAGTATAACAAGCATGCTTTACTGCCTATACAGACTGATTTTACTGTTGTGGGTTTAGCAACACTTTAACCCTAACCTTCCTAACTGGAACAGCGTTAGCCACTGCTCCCTACAGCCTCAGCTGCGCATGTTTCCCTATGAGACTGTAAGAGAGGGGCGTGTCCCTTCCCTATCCTCAGGTCTCAGATTACACACAGCTCCCTGCACTATGTCAAACAACTGGGCTAGGAAAATAGTGGGCTGAGGCTCCATAAGTGCCAAAGGGCTGGAGATTGGGCACCAGAAATCTACAAGACAACTGATCAGGGCCCTCTTTAATATTGATTGGACCCTGGCTAACATTTTTATTGCCCCCCCCCCCCCCAATGCAATTTTACTCTCCACCTGCTCTGAGACATACAATAAATAGCAGCAATACTTAAAATCAGTTTACTGTATCAGATCAGGCAGCAATTGTGATTGGTTGTCAGCGCTTACAGCATATCATTACCACTTACTGACTGGTTGTTACAGCACACATTACGGCTCACTGATTGGTTGCTAGAGGTCACAGCAAATTATTTCTGCTTGCTAATTGGTTGCTAGAAATTACTGTACAGTAATACTGCTCACTGATTGGTTGCTATAGGTTACAGCATATCATCTCTTCACTGCAGGGGAGCTTGATATACATATGAATGCCGCCTTTATTTACATATCAATGCAGCAGGCCGCAGCTATTTACTTAGTAATGCCGCTGCTGTTTACATATGAATGCCGGTTATTTACATGTAAACACAGGGTCTGCAGGTGAGTCATCTGTACACAACAATAGGGCAGCGCTGGGCAGCATTAGTAGCCGCACTTCACACTGAGATATCAGGACACAGCACGGGACTAAAACTTCAAGGGACATGGGAATTTAAACTGGGATAGTTTGCAAGTATGAGGCAGCTGCTTTGGGCCCCACAACAATGACAGGGCCCAGGGCAGCTGCCCCTTTTGCCCTGCCTTAAAGACGGCCCTGCAACTGATATAATAGCACAAGATTCCCACTGAACCCCGAGGAGATTCATCTGACCCATAAATACTTTGACACACTTTTCTTCTAGCAATGGCCATACAGGTCAGCCAGGCCCAGGTCCAGCGACGGCGATCTAAAACCTGACTGCTCTTATGGATGCTGCACCTTGTCCATTGCTATTTGCACTGATTTATTAAATGCCAGAAAGATAAAGCAATTTCATCTGGAGGGGCTTCAAGAGGATGCAGTCAAGCCGGTAAATTAAAGGCTTCTGTACAATCTTTGCTGCTAAGGAGAAACTAGTCAGCTTGATTACTATGTTTCGAAGATAAGGTGGCAGAACGATTGATAACAGAAGATCTTCCTTAACCACTGACAGCTCCAAATATTTTTAATCTATTTCAGAAGGCTGAAAGGTATTAAACTCAAGTATAAAAAAAAAAAGTTTTTTTAGTGGGACGTATTTATTTTTCATTAGCACAAAATTGTGGCACATATTTCTTTCCCTTTCCTTTTCTTCTTCTTCTTTTTCTTTCTTTTTCTTCTTCTTCTTCTTCCTCTTCTTCTTCTTTTTCTTTCTCTTTCTTTTTCTTCTTCTTCTTCTTCTTCTTCCTCTTCTTCTTCTTTTTCTTTCTCTTTCTTCTTCTTCTTTTTCTTTCTTCTTCTTCTTCTTCCTCTTCCTCTTCCTCTTCCTCTTCCTCTTCCTCTTCCTCTTCCTCTTCCTCTTTTCGGGGCAAGCAGGACTCCATACGTTACTGGTTACTAGGGTTGCATCGATACTAGTATGTGCCGATACCGAGTATTTGCACAAGTATCGGTACTCCTGCAAATGCACCAATACCTGAAACCGATACTCTCAGGCTCGGTTCTTTGAGCTGTCAGCGGGTCTCCCCTGTTGACAGCTGAAGTGTTAGCCCTTGTACACACGGTCGGAAATTCCGATGGAAAATGTCCGATTGGACCGTGTTGTCGGATAATCCGACCGTGTGCGGGCTCCATCTGACTTTTTCCGTCGGAATGTCCGACCAACAAAGTTTGAGAGCTGGATATAAAATTTTTCCGACAGCATGATCCGATCAGACTTTTTCTGATCGTTTGTAGAGAATTCCGATCGGTCAAAGTGCCACGCATTGTCAGATCAATTTACGAGACCAAAGCTATTGGCTATTAGCCTGAACGTAGTCCCGCCGTAACGAACGAACGTCATCACGTTCCGAATGATTGGATTTTCCGAAACAACTTTGTCCGACCGTGTGTATGCAACACCAGTTTCGGACAAAATCCATTGCAAAAAATTTAGATGGATTTTGTGGTCGGAATTTCCGACCGTGTGTACAAGGGCTTAAAGAAGTCCGGTAATTGGAGCTGTCAGAAAAAAAAAAAAACAACCGGCAATGTTTATAACAACATTCATGCTCAGCTGAAACACTAAAATTAAAAGAAACATTGTTTCTTTTTGTATCTTTCTGTTTCTTCATCTGCAGATCAAAGGGATGAACAAATGTTTCTCTGTTTAACATAACCCTTAATTTACACTAATCAGCCTTCATTAAATCCCTATTTTCCTCCATTTATTTATTATTTTCTTGCTTTTTATTTTATTTTATTTTTTCACGTCTATTTTACAAACGATAAACAATGAAAACTTTTTAATTTCTTTGCTTTGTTAATGAATATTTTACATATATATATTAACATATATATATTTACACATTTCACATTGAAAAAGCACATTACAAATAAATAAAAAAAATAAATTTAATTTGTAAAAACCTTTTCAATGCTTTGTACCTTTGCTGACAGCTGAAGTGAAAACAAGACATTTGCGGTAGGTATCGTTAATCGGTATTGGCGACGACGGCGAGGACTAAAAAAAAAGTATCGGTAATCGTAGTCGCACTCGTTGTAAAAAAAAAAAAATGGTACCGGTTCATCCCTACTGGTAACAAATCCAATGGATCTTGCTTATGTCTTTTGAGAGTCTACCATTTTGCCCTGCCCGTCCAGACGAAGCTACGCTACTTCCATAGCGAAACGCGCTGACGTCACGGACATCACGTGACGCTGAATGCGGAAAGGCCCTGCTGCATGGGGATGATGAGCCAGATTGGGCTGCAGCGTGTAGACATGTGCGATTAGTTTCGTATGAACCGGAAATTCGTACGAATCCGAAATACAAATTTTTATGCTTACGTATTTCATACGAAATTGCGTTGTTTTAGATGACAATTGCGCGGTCGTGCGACGTTGCAACCAAACAAAATTGACGTCCTTTTTTTCCCACAAATACAGATTTCTTTTGGTGGTATTTTGGTGGTATTTTATGACCTCTGCGTTTGTTTTTTTTTTTGTTTTTTTTTATTTTTTTGCGCTATAAATAAAAAAAGAGCTGAAATTGTGAAAAAAAAAATTTTTTTTACTTTTTGCTCTAATAAATATCCCCCAAAAATAATATATTAATAATAATATTAAAAAAACATTTATTTTCCTCAGTTTAGGCCGACACGTATTCTTCTACATATTTTTGGTAAGAAAAAAAATCGCAATAAGCGTATATTGATTGGTTTGCACAAAAGTTATAGCGTCTACAAAATAGGGGAGAGTTTTATTGTATTTTTATTATTTGTTTTTTTGTAATGGCGGCAATCGTGACTGTCGGACATATCAGATGCTTTTGACACTATTTTGGGACTGTTGTCATTTATACAGCGATCAGTGCTATAAAATTGCTCTGATTACTGTGTAAATGACACTGGCAGGGAAGGGGTTAACCACTAGGGGGCAATGAAGGGGTTAAGTGTGTCCTAGGTAGTGATTCTAACTGTGGGGGGGGGGGTGGGCTACTACTCACATGACAGCGATCACTGCTCCCGATGGCAGGGAGCAGTAGATCTCTGTCATGTCACAAGGCAGAACGGGGAAATCCCAGGAGCCCCATGATCTCCTATTGCCCGGGGGTCCCATAATCTCCTATTGCCCGGGGGCCCCATAATCTCCTATTGCCCGGGGGTCCCATAATCTCCTATTGCCCGGGGGCCCCATGATCTCCTATTGCCCGGGGGTCCCATAATCTCCTATTGCCCGGGGGCCCCATAATCTTCTCCTATTGCCCAGGGGCCCCATAATCTCCTATTGCCCGGGGGTCCCATAATCTCCTATTGCCCGGGGGCCCCATAATCTTCTCCTATTGCCCGGGGGCCCCATGATCTCCTATTGCCCGGGGGTCCCATAATCTCCTATTGCCCAGGGGCCCCATGATCTTCTCCTATTGCCCAGGGGCCCCATGATCTCCTATTGCCCAGGGGCCCCATGAGTTGTCAGTCCGCCCCTGGATGTCCTTTACTTATGCACACCCTACTTATAGAACCCTGTATGCGACTTGTATCGCATGACATCCTTTCTGTGCATCATGACATCATTCATACGTTATATGTTGTCATGTTCCATGTATGTCCTTGTCTGATGTTTACTAGATATGCGTTGCACTGATTGAATTCTGCCGGTGTCATCTATGACAATGCAAAACTGAACATTTGAGTAGGAGTATCGCACTCCATTGATTTTATTGTTTGATATCATTAAAACATTTTTTTGAATACATACTCCTTAATATTGCCCTTTGTTACCTAAGTAACCTCTTTTCACCCAGTGAATCTCATAGGTTAATTTATATGTTGTTGTTCAGTTTATAGTGATAACACTTTAATCGGTAAGTGGCTATGGAATATTTTCCAATTTTGCAGTGACCTTACCACACCCAAGTTGAAAGCCGGGCTCCTCCGCTAGCAAAAGAGCGGCAAAAGAGCAGAATATAGCAGAGGAGCCTGGCGAGAAGACCCCCGAAGTCGGAAGAAGACCCCCCGGAGCTGCCTAATAAACTACTTTAAAAACCTGTGTTGTGTTTTTTTATTGACACTTTTTCCCCCCAGGTGAATGGGTAGGGGTATGATGTACTCATTCAAATAAGGTGGGGGGGCCGGTATCTGGGGGCCCCCTTATTAAAGGGGGCTCCTGGATTCCGATAAGCCCCCCGGCCGCAGACCACAACAACCAACGGCCAGGGTTGTCGGGAAGAGGCCCTTGTCCTCATCAACATGGGGACAAGGTGCTTTGGGGTGGCCCCCCTTCCCCAAAGTACCCACCCCCCCATGTTGAGGGCACGCGGCCTGGTACGGTTCAAGAGGGGAGGGGAAATCGCTCGTCCCCACCCCCTTTCCTCACCGACCGGGCTGCGTGCTCGGATAAGGGTCTGGTATGGACTTTGGGGGGACTTTACCCTTAAAACCCATACCAAGCGACGGGGCTTGCAAAGGAGTCAATCTCGCCGATGGAGGCGGCGACATTGACTTCCTTCGCTAGTCCCGTCGTACCTGAAGTCACGTTCAAAATGAACGGACTTTAGTCTGTGTGTGTGGGCAAGTCCGTTCATTTGTAAAGTCCGGCGGACTAGCACACAGATGAGCGGATTGTCCGACGGAAAGCCGAGTCCGGCGGACAATTTTGAGTCAAGTCTTCTAACAAAGTCCGCCGGACTTTTGGGAAGAAAAAGTCTGCCGGAGCCCACGCGCGGTCGAATTGTGCCACAAATTTTGTGCTAATAAAAAATAAATACGTCCACTAATGCCATGTACACACGATCTAAGTCCGCCGGATAGTCCGATCGTGTGTACGCGGTCTTAGTGGACGTATTTATTTTTTATTAGCACAAAATTTGTGGCACATATTTCAGGGCAAGCAGGACTCAATTAGTTACCGGTAACAAATACAATGGCTCTTGCTTAGGCCTTCGGAAGACTACCATTTTGCCATGCTCCCCTCTGAAGCACTCTGAGGCATCACCTCTCCCGAGCCAGACGAAATCTTCCTCTTGGCTGACGTCCTTCTTCTGCACACTATCAGTTGGCGTCTGACCAAGAGAACAATTCAAACGTACAGTACTCTATCATTGCTTGGGCAAGACCTCTTGTCAGTTCTGTTTCTTCTGTATTCAGCTTAGTGATCATTATTTTCAATCAGGTTTGACCGTGAATTATCCTTGGCCATTCTTTCTGCTGCCTGCCCTGACTCTCCACCTACTTCCTGACTCTGCTGCCTTTCCTGACCTTCTGCCTGGTTTCTGACTACATCTAGGCCTTAGGATTTTGGTGCTTTATTATTTGCCTATTTGTCTGCCTTTCATCTATCACCCATTCATTAGACATGATCGTTTAGTTTCGTACGAAACGAAAATTTTGTAGGAATTTCCGGAAATTCGTGCATTCGTACGAATCCGAAATACAAATTTTTATGCATACGAATTACATATGAAATACGAAATTTCGTTTTACGAATTTCGGATCCAAATTCATAACGAAAATTCGTAATTGTTACGAAAAGTTAACGAACCTAAAAGTTAAAAACCCCAGGAAGTCAGCACAGGGATGATGGGAACCCTATGGGGCATTTCTATGCTACGAATTTCATGCGAAATACGAAATTTCGTTAACGAATTTCAGAATTTCGGATCCAAATTAACAGAATTGTGACTGGTGTTTTGTTCACCAATCAAAGGAAGTCAGCACAGCACAGGGATGGTTGGAACCCCTCATAATGGGCACAGCAGGTGTACACTCAGACCCGGAAACTCAGCACCGGGATGGTGGGGACCCCTCATAATGGGCACAGCGGGGGGTACACTCAGACCCGGGAATGCGGCACAGGGATGGTTGAAACCCCTCATAATGGGCACAGCGGGTGTACACTCAGACCTGGAAACTCAGCCCTGGGATGGTGGGGACCCCTCATAATGATAAATTCATCATAACAAACTTTTGTTATTTTAACGAAAAAGTTTAGAAATCTAACGAAAATTCGTATTTCGTACGAATCCGAATTGAATTTCGTACACGAATTACGATTTTTTTTTCCGTATGAAACGGAACGAAACAAAACAATTTTTTGGACGGCGCCCATGTCTACCATCCATCAGTCCTGATTGCTGCCATACAGCTGAGTTTCTGTTTCAATCTTTTTATTCAATTTTTAACCACTTAAAGCGGGAGTTCCGCCGTTTTTTTTTTTTTTTTAAAAGCCAGCAGCTACAAATACTGCAGCTGCTGACTTTTAAAATAATGACACTTACCCGCCCAGCGCGCCCGCGATGTCGGCACCCGAAGCCGATCTCTAGATCGTCTCTCGGGTGCTGCCGCCGCCATCTTGGGTATGGGAATCAGGAAGTGCAGCCTTTCGGCTTCATTTCCTGGTTCCCTACTGCGCATGCGCGAGTCGCGCTGCGCAATAAGGATGGTCCCCGCTGTCTCTGGGATCCGTGTGTTTCCCAGCAGGCAGCGGGGGACTTTCGGAAAGGGGCGTAGATTCTGCGGAAAGGGGCGTACCTTCTGCAGATATCTATGCCAGAAAGGGGGTGCAGATACCTGTACTGTACAAGTACCTGCACCCTCCTCCCCCCGAAAGGTGCCAATTGTGGCGCCGGAGGGGGGGGGAGGGTTCCAATGAGCGGAAGGTCCACTTTAGGGTGGACCTCCGCTTTAAGGACCGAGCCTCTTTTTGAGATGTGTTGTTTAGAGGTTAAAAACATTTTTTGCTAGAAAATTACTCAGAATCCCCCAAACATAATACATTTTTTTTCCTAACACCGTAGAGAATAAAATGGCGGTCTTTGCAATACGTTCTGTCACACCGTATTTGCGCAGTGGTCTTACAAGCGCACTTTTTTGGAAAAAATACACTTTTTTGAATTAAAAAAATAAGACAACACTAAAGTTACACCAATTTTTTTCTTATATTGTGAAAGATGATGTTACGCCAAGTAAATTGATACCCAACACGTCACGCTTCAAAATTGTGCCCCGCTTGTGGAATGGCGACAAACTTTTACCCTTAACAATCTCCATAGGCGACGTTTAAAAAAATTCTACAGGTTGCATGTTTTAAGAGGAGGTCTAGGGCTAGAATTATTGCTCTCGCTCTATCGATCGCAGCGATACCTCACATGTGGGGTTTGAATCCTGTTTTCATATGTCGGCGCTACTCTATGTGTTCGCTTCTGCACGCGAGCTCGGTGGGAAGGGACGCGTTTAGCTTTTTTTTTTTCTTATTTATTTTACATTTTATTTTTACACTTTTAAAAAAAAAATGTGTTACTTTTATTCCTATTACAAGCAATGTAAACATCCCTTGTAGTAGGAAAAAAGCATGACAGGTCCTCTTAAATATGAGATCTGGGGGGTCAAACAGACTTCAGATCTCATATTTACACTAAAATGTAATAAAAAAAAAAAAATTGTCATTAAAAGAAAAATTAAAAAAAATGGCACTTTAAGAGCTATGGGTGGAAGTAACGTTTTGACGTTGCTTCAGCCCTGCAAGGAGACGGGTGGGAGGCCATCTTCCCCTCACTCGTCTCCATACCCAGTAAGGGTGATGATCCGATCTCCTCCTCTGCGGAATTTTTATATTTACGCTTTGAAAAATCTGAGAGATGAAGAAGATGTCTGGCCGGGTCAGATCACAGATCATGGTCAGTGAGCTGCCCTACGATGTCTCTCATCTTTGAACCAAAACTCCTCTCATTTCCAAGAGGACCAAAAAAAATATGCAACATGGTACCCTCTTCCTCTCCACAACGCCAACGGGTATTCATCCTTTCGGGATAGATTTTTTGCAGCAGGGATTGAACTTTTTACCAACGTGTGAGGATCTTATAAGTCAGCTCTTGATATTTACTAGCCGCTGAAGAATAGTGGGCAAAGTATAGAGCAGCCTTTCTCAACCTTTTCAACACAGAGGAACCCTTGAAATAGTTCTCCGGTCTGGGGGAACCCCCTGCTAAAAATTTTAAATCTACAACTCATAATACATTAGTGTGATGGTCGGTGGGAAGAATGGTCCTTACACTTGTGGTCATTGGAGGATATCAAGTGCCTCCCCAGGAAGCTTCTGGAGAAGAGGATTTTGGGCTCTGCTTTCAGTGTGTCACTGGCCTTAAGGGATTGCCCGGGCTCTGTAATGAGGGAAGGGTTGCGTTTAATCAATTTAGAAAGAATCCCCTTGAAGTTTAGGGATCAAGCCTGGCTCGCTTTCCATGGAAGGCTCTATGTGAGAAGGAACTTGAAGCATCGCCCTGTGGATGATCGGGATTGTCCTAGAGCGGAGTGTGTTGGTAAAGTGGAGTCTATGGACCACTTTTTGCTCCAGTGTCCCTTTAACATAGAGGTGTATAAAAGGGTGGGGAGGGCTCTAGGCATCCCCTTTTTCTATCGTATGAGTTATGCGGAGTGGGTGTATGGGGCATTCCCGACTCGCTGGGATTTTGATTTGGATACACTGTTTTTAGTTAGTATAGTTGTCCGTTACTTCACAGGGAATGCACGGTGCCAAATTACCCTGCGGAAGAAAGTCCTCTCTGTTGAGGTGGTGGTGCACGATATTCTGGGTGAGGTTGGGAAAATTCGGTGTCTTGAGAAGGGCAGGGAGCCTCGGGCAGTCTGGATGAGGGCATGGAGGAATATCAGACCTGCCTTTGGTGAACTGCCCATCTCTGGGTGAGGTGCTCTTTTCTTTTTCTGTTTCTTTCACTCCCTTAGCTTTTGTTGGTTAGTATCTTCTTTTTGAAGAAGGGCTGCATGCATAATGGGTGCGGGATTGTTTCTTAACCTCACAAGTTTGATGTCTGGTGTAATGGTGTGAGTCGTAATAGGATTTATGTTATTGCTGTAAAGTATTTTTTTGTTTTGAGAGCAGATTTGCTATATTTATTTTCATTTATGTAGATATGTATATATTTATGTATATTTATATATTGTGATTTTATGCTTATTGATTGCAAGACTTTTAATAAAGAAAAATTGGGAAGAATGTCCCTTACATTAGTGTGATGGTCGGTGGGAAGAATGTTCCTTACACTTGTGGTCATTGGGAAGAATGGTCCTTACACTTGTGGTCGTTGGGAAGAATGGTCCTCACACTTGTGGTCATTGGGAAGAATGGTCCTTACACTTGTGGTCATTGGGAAGAATGGTCCTTACACTTGTGGTCAGTGGGAAGAATGGTCCTTACACTTGTGGTCGTTGGGAAGAATGGTCCTCACACTTGTGGTCATTGGGAAGAATGGTCCTTACACTTGTGGTCATTGGGAAGAATGGTCCTCACACTTGTGGTCATTGGGAAGAATGGTCCTTACACTTGTGGTCATTGGGAAGAATGGTCCTCACACTTGTGGTCAGTGGGAAGAATGGTCCTTACACTTGTGGTCGTTGGGAAGAATGGTCCTCACACTTGTGGTCATTGGGAAGAATGGTCCTTACACTTGTGGTCATTGGGAAGAATGGTCCTCACACTTGTGGTCAGTGGGAAGAATGGTCCTTACACTTGTGGTCGTTGGGAAGAATGGTCCTCACACTTGTGGTCATTGGGAAGAATGGTCCTCACACTTGTGGTCATTGGGAAGAATGGTCCTTACACTTGTGGTCGTTGGGAAGAATGGTCCTCACACTTGTGGTCATTGGGAAGAATGGTCCTTACACTTGTGGTCATTGGGAAGAATGGTCCTCACACTTGTGGTCAGTGGGAAGAATGGTCCTTACACTTGTGGTCGTTGGGAAGAATGGTCCTCACACTTGTGGTCAGTGGGAAGAATGGTCCTCACACTTGTGGTCATTGAGAAGAATGGTCCTTACACTTGTGGTCAGTGGGAAGAATGGTCCTCACACTTGTGGTCATTGGGAAGAATGGTCCTTACACTTGTGGTCAGTGGGAAGAATGGTCCTCACACTTGTGGTCATTGGGAAGAATGGTCCTCACACTTGTGATCATTGGGAAGAATGGACCTTACACTTGTGGTCAGTGGGAAGAATGGTCCTCACACTTGTGGTCATTGGGAAGAATGGTCCTCACACTTGTGGTCATTGGGAAGAATGGTCCTCACACTTGTGGTCATTGAGAAGAATGGTCCTTACACTTGTGGTCAGTGGGAAGAATGGTCCTCACACTTGTGGTCATTGGGAAGAATGGTCCTTACACTTGTGGTCAGTGGGAAGAATGGTCCTCACACTTGTGGTCATTGGGAAGAATGGTCCTCACACTTGTGGTCATTGGGAAGAAAGGTCCTTACACTTGTGGTCATTGGGAAGAATGGTCCTTACACTTGTGATCATTGGGAAGAATGGACCTTACACTTGTGGTCAGTGGGAAGAATGGTCCTCACACTTGTGGTCATTGGGAAGAATGGTCCTTACACTTGTGGTCATTGGGAAGAATGGTCCTCACACTTGTGGTCATTGGGAAGAAAGGTCCTTACACTTGTGGTCATTGGGAAGAATGGTCCTTACACTTGTGATCATTGGGAAGAATGGACCTTACACTTGTGGTCAGTGGGAAGAATGGTCCTCACACTTGTGGTCATTGGGAAGAATGGTCCTCACACTTGTGGTCAGTGGGAAGAATGGTCCTTACACTTGTGGTCATTGGGAAGAATTACCTCCTTACAGAGAGCTAAAAAGATCAATGGTGTCAGTGGGAACTTATCCGAGAGGCAGAAATGGCCCAATGCTGAAGGAACCTCTACACCCTCTGGAGGAACTCTAGTTGAGGATCACTGGTATAGAATATGACCCTGCTGCTCTTCGGAGAATACGGTGTCCAAATCTCTTTCCCATTTCTGGAGGAATCGCCCTTGTACACACGGTCGGAGATTCCGTCGGAATGTGTCCGATCGGAGCGTTTTGTCGGATAATCTGACTGTGTGTGGTCTCCATCGGACTGTTTCCGTCTGAATATCCGTCGGACCCAATTTTCCAACTTGTTGGAAATATTTTCCGACAAACTGGTTCGATCGGACATACTCCGATCATGTGTAGAGAATTCCGATCGGACAAAGTGCCACGCATGCTCAGATCAAATTCCTACACCAAAGCTATTGGCTACTAGCCTGAATGTAGTCCCGTCGTAACGAAATTACGTCATCATGTTCTGAACGATCGGATTTTCCGACAACTTCGTCCGACCGTGTGTATGCAACAGTTTCGGACAAAATCCGACAGACAAAATCTGACGGATTTGGTTGTCGGAATCTCTGATCGTGTGTACAAGGGCATCCAGGGACAAAAACCTTCAGGAGGATGTGTTAGCACTTTATATGCCTCCGATACCCCACGGGCAGAGGGTGCTTGTACCAAGCATACATTTTCCAATGGCGTATTAGAGCGGTTTGACCACCCCCCTCCCCCCCGCGAAGGAGATAGCCAAGAAAATGGGTAACTTGCTGCATCCGCCACGGGTCCAATGGAGGGATTAAACAACAACTGTTTTTCCGCCCTAGTCTTCAACCTCGAGTCTTCACGGTAATCACCTAAACGAAATTTACCTTGCCCAAAAGTTTGTTTAAAACAGCTATCAGTGTGGCCCGGGGGGGGGGGGGGGGGATGCTGGGTTCCCCAATACTGGGTAGAGCTGCTTTAAAACACATCCAATAAAAAAATGTTAAAAAATCGAATTTCTTCATCAATTTGGAATTTCTTCATCAATTTAGGCCAATATGTATTCTGCTAATTGGTAAAAAAAAAATCCTAAAAAGCGTATATAGATTAGTTTGCGCAAAAGTTCTAGTGTCTACAAACTACGGGATAGATTTATAGACTTTTTATTATTTTTTTATTTATTTTTTTTTTACTAGTAATGGCGACGATCTGTGATTTTTTATCAGGACTGCGACATTGCGGCGGACAGATCGGACACTTTTGACACTTTTTTTTTTTGGGACCATAGACATTTTTATTTTATTGTTTTTACTAGTAATGGTGGTGATCAGCGATTTTTGGAAAGGCCTGCCACCTGCGGCGTACAAAACCAAGTGACAGGTTTTTGAGTACCAGTGACACCAATACAGTGATCAGTGCTAAAACAAATGCACCGTCACTGTATAAATTACACTGGCAGGGCAGGAGCAATTAACCACTTACGGACCGCCCCGCCGCAGTTTTACGGCGGCTGTTTGAAGGAGGATAACGTTGTTATGGTAGGAGCTAGCTGCCATAATCCCCGGTATCCCCTTCTTCAGCGGGTGGTCTGCTATAGGATAAAAGTGGTCTCTGCGGCGGATTCGCCGCAAGATCACTTTTATCGGTGGCGGGAGAGGGAATATAGGATAAATTCCCATGGTTACACAGTAAAAAAAACGAAATGAGACCTCTCTCTTCTTTGTTGAATTGGCCAAAATACAATACAGCTATGCAGCATCACACTTATCCGACCAACCAAAAATCATTTCCTTGCATAGCCTGCCCAATAATATCTCCATAACTCGCATTCTAATGCAGCATTGTGGGGACTGAGGCCAGATGTTGAAGTCGTCTAATCCAATACAGTTAGATATGGATTCTGTTCACACTTCACAGATTAAGTTTAAACCTCGACCATAAAGCACCATAAAATACCAATGATATGTATATTGGGTGTCAACCATTTAGCAGAACTGGTGACATAGATGGGGAGACATCGTATTTATAGTGACTATATTTAGTTTCTCCGAGGATTTTAATGAGATTTATTCCTGGAGGCAGCTGTACTGATTAGATTACTGGCACACGCAGAATTTATCCATGGGAAAAAAAAATAAAAAATCTGTACAGCGCAGACCTGCCGTACAGCGCCTGGAAAAAGTATTCACACCCCTTGAAATTTCCCCGCGCTTTTGTCGCGTTACAACCAAAAAACATAAATGTATTTTATTGGGATTTTATGTGATAGACCAACACAAAAGTGGCACATAATTGTGAAGTGGAAAAAAAATGATAAATGGTTTTCGATTTTTTTTTTTTTACAAATAAATATGAAAAGTGTGGGGTACATTTGTATGGCGCCCCCTTTACTCTGATACCCCTAACTAAAATCTAATGGAACCAATTTCCTTCAGAAGTCACCTAATTATTAAATAGAGTCCACCTGTGTGTAATTTAATCTCAGTGTAAATGCAACTGTTCTGTGAAGCCCTCAGAGGTTTGTTAGAGAACCTTTGTGAACAGACAGCATCATCATTTGGCAGCACAGTGGTGTAGTGGTCAGCACTCCCGCCTAGCAGTAAGAAGGGTCACTGGTTCAAATCCCAACCACGACACTACTTGCCTAGAGTTTGCATGTTCTCCCTGTGCCTGCGTGGGTTTCCTCCGGGTACTCCCACACTCCTAAGCCCTTGTACACACGGTCGGAGATTCCGACGGAATGTGTCCGATCGGACTGTTTTGTCGGATATTCCGACTGTGTGTGGTCTGCATCGGACTGTTTCCGTCGGAGTATTCGACGGACCAAGTTTTCCAACTTGTTGGTAAAATTTTCTGACAAAATGCTCCGATCGGACATACTCCGATCATGTGTAGAGAATTCCGATCGGACAAAGTGCCACGCATGCTCAGATCAAATTCCTACATCAAAGCTATTGACTACTAGCCTGAACGTAGTCCCGTCGTAACGAAATAACGTCATCAGTTTGGATTTTCCGACAACTTTGTCCGACCGTGTGTATGCAACAGTTTCGGACAAAATCCGATGGATTTGGTTGTCGGAATCTCCGACCGTGTATACAAGGGCAAAGACATGCAGGTAGGTTAATTGGCTTCTGCCCAAAATCGGCCCCTAGTATATGAATGGGGACCTTGGATTGTGGGCTCCTTGAGGGTAGGGACCAATGTGAGTGTGCAATGTACAGGGATAGGGACAATTGTAGACACTCACTCAGGATGGACTGGTGTCTTTATTCAACCTTACTAACTATGTAACTATGAAGGCCAAGGAACACACCAGGCAGGTCAGGGATAAAGTTGTGGAGAAGTATAAAGCAGGGTTTGGTTATAAAAAAATCTCCCAAGCTTTAAACATCTCACGGAGCTCTGTTCAATCCATCATCAGAAAATGGAAAGAGTATGGCACAACTGCAAACCTACCAAGACATGGCCGTCCACCTAAACTGACCGGGCCGGGCAAGAAGAGCATTCATCAGAGAAGAGCCAAGAGGTCCATGGTAACTCTGGAGGAGCTGCAGAGATCCACAGCTCAGGGGGGAGAATCTGTCAACAGGACAACTATTAGGGTCCTTTCACACGGATATACGTGGATATCCGTTTGCTCAGCGGGGATCACTCCGTCGATCCCCGCTGAGCAGGGAGATGACAGGTCCGTCTCTGAATACTGCGCAGGGACGGACCTGTCACAGCGCCGCTCTCCCCTATGGGAGATCGGATGGCGACGGACCGCAGTGCCCGTCGTCACCCGATCCGATCTGCAGACGGATGGAAAAATAGTTTTTTCCTCCGTTACACTTTTTCGGATCGGAGCGGGTCGGATGTCAGCGGACATGTCACCGCTGACATCCGACGCTCCATAGAGCTCTATGGAGCACCCGTTCAGGTCCGCCTGAAAAACTGACAGGCAGGCCTGAACGGAACGTCAGTGTGAAAGGGGCCTTAGTCGTCTCTCCACAAATCTGCCCTTTATGGAAGAGTGACAAGAAGAAAGACATTGGAGAAAGAAAGTCATAAGAAGTCCTGTTTGTAGTTTGTGAGAAGCCATGTGGGGGAGGGGGCAGCAAACATGTGGAGGAAGGTGATCTGGTCAGATGAGACCAAAATTCAACTTTTTGGCCTAAAAGCAAAACTCTATGTGTGGTGGAAAACTAACACTACCCATCCCCCTGAACACACCATCCCCACCGTGAGACATGGTGGTGGCAGCTTCATGTGGTGGGGATGCTTTTCTTCAGCAGGGACAGGGAAGCTGGTCAGAGATGATGGGAAGATGGATGGAGCCAAATACAGGGCAAATCTTAGAAGAAAACCTGTGATGCCGTGTACACGCGATCGGTTTTCCCGTCAGAATAAACTCCAAATGTTTTTCGACGGAGTTCCGCTGAGACTGTCGTGCGTACACACGATCACACCAAAGTCCAATCGTTAAGAACGCGGTGATGTACAGCACGTACAACTGGACTAGAAAAAGGAAGTTCAATAGCCAGTATCCAATAGCTTCCGTCTCGTACTTGAGTCAGAGCATGCATCGTTTTTTGGTCCGTCGCAAAAACATACAGAAGAGCGGTTTTCTGTTTTCGGTTTTGCGTTTCGGCGGACTAAGTACTCCACACTATTTCTAGGTCCGTCAGAATTATCGTAAAATAAAGTCCGATGGGGCACACACACGATCGGAATATACCATGAAAAGATTCCATCTGACTTTTTCTGTCGGACATTCCCCTCGTGTGTACGCGGCATTAGAGTCTGCAAAAGACTTGAGACCGGGGCGGAGGTTCCCCCTCCAGCAGGACAACGACCCGAAACATCCAGCCAGAGCTACAATGGAATGGTTTACATCAAAGCATATTCATGTGTTAGAATGGCCCAGTCACAGTCCAGACCTAAATCCCATTGAGAATATGTGGTAAAAGTTAAAAATTGCTGTTCACAGACGCTCTCCATCCAATCTGCATAGAATGCATTAAGGTGAAAAACCATGAGGGTTTACATGGATATGTTTTGTAACATTAGAAGAAAACGTTTTTTGTTTTTTTTTCAAAATTTTCATTTTTTTCATTTATATAGCAAAAAAAATTAAAAACCCCAGTGGCGATTAAATACCACCAAAAGAAAGCTCTATTTGTGTGAAAAAAAATCATATCAATTCAATCTGGGTACAGTGTTGCATGACCGCACAATTGGCAGTTAAAGTAGCAAAGTCCTAAAGGGAGTAAAACTCTCCGGAGTTGAACTGGTTAACCGCTAGCCGACCCAGCCGCCACAGTTATACTGCGGCAGGTTGGCACGGCTGCCCAAATTCGCCGTAGCTATACGTCGGCTCAGTAAGACGTTATAGCAGGCGGCGCGCGTGCCCGCAGCATGTCCCCAGGGGGGCCGATGTGTGGGGGCGCGATGTCCGCTAGGCACCCGCGATCGCTCCTGACAGAATGAGAACGGGGATCTGTGTTTGCGTAAACCCACAAATCCCAGTTCTGTCAGGGGAGTAGAGACAAAATCGTGTGCTCCTACTAAGTAGGAACACCGATCGGTCTACTCCCCCAGGCAGCCACATTCCCCCCACACTGAGGGAACACACTTAACCCCTTGATCGTCCCCTAGTGTTAACCCCTTTCCTGCCAGTGACATTTATACAGTAATCAGTGGCTAGTTTTAGCTCTGATCGCTACTAATGCCGTGTACACACGATCGAATTGTCCGGCGTACTTAGTCCGGTAAACAATCCGGCGGATAGTCCGGCGGACTTTCTACTGAATGGACTTGGCCACACACGGACACACAGAAAGTTTGGCATTTGCTAGCGCGATGACGTACAGCACGTACGACGGGACTAGAAAAAGGAAGTTCACCTGGCCAGTAGCCAATAGCTTCCTTTTTCGTACTTGCTTCTGAGCATGCGTCATTCCTAGTCCACCGGACTAGCATACTGACGAACGTATTGTCCACTGAAACCCAAGTCCGACGGGAAGATTGGAGCGCAAAAATACTTTCTAAGTCCACCAGACTTTACACTGGAAAAGTCCGCTGAAGCCCACACACGATCGGATTGTCCGCTGAAATGCGTTTCAGCGGACTAAGTACGCCGGACAATTCGCTCGTGTGTACACGGGATTAAATGTAAAAAAAAAAGTGTCAAAAGTGTCCGCCGTAATGTCGCAAGTCCTGACAAAAAACGCAGATCGCCGCCATTACAAGTAAAAAAAAAAAAAAAAAAAAAAAAAAATGACATAATCTATCCCCTGTTTTGTAGACAATATAACTTTTGCGCAAACCAATCAATATACGCTTATTGCAATTTTTTTTTTTTTTTACCAAAAATATGTAGAAGAATACGTATCAGCCTTATCTTTTCGTTTTTTTACATTTTTAGGGGGATATTTATTATATATTTATTATAGCAAAAAGTACAAAATATTGTATTCTTTTCAAAATTGTCTTTATTTCTTTGATTATAACGCAAAAAATAAAAACAGCAGAGGTGATCAAATACCAACAAAAGAAAGCTCTATTTGAGGGAAAGAAAGGACGTAAATTTTGTTTGGGTACAGCGTCGCGCGACCGCGCAATTCTCCGTTAAACCGACGCAGTGCCGAATCGCAAAAAAATGGTGCCGACGCAGTGCCAAATCGCAAAAAAACGGTGCCGGTCAAGAAGGTGGTAAATCCTTCTGGGGCCGAAGTGGTCAAGTAGGTTTTCTTTTTCGGCCGATATTCTTTTTGCCATTATTATAGGCGGTATAAAAAGATACATTTGTGTTTTTGTTGTTTTTCGTTCTGATTCTCCCTACCAGTGTAATACTTTCTGGAAAAACTTTCTTTTTTATCCCCCCCCCCCCCCTTTACCAGCCAAGCGTCGGAGGTTCCATTTTTCACTTTAGTGTTATGATCAGTGAACCAAACATGAAGCTTTTCTCCTGGAAGTAAAGACGATGCATTAAGACAAGTCAGATCTAAACAATGAGAAGTAAACTGTATATATCTGGAGTAAACCGTACCCAGACAGAACACAGAGGAGGAACAGTAGCTCGCTCTCCGGAGTCGTGCCAGGTTGCTCCTCGCTTTAACAGCTCATCACTCTTGACAAGGAGGATGAAGGCTCCACCGCGCCGAGTCCATCCAAACGACCCGCCATGTATACAGAGTCTTCGAATGAGAGTTTCTAAGAAGTCTTCTCTGGTTCTGCCAGCTGGCGTGAAGGATGGCGGCCGGTGTCATTTTCTCAAACCTTTCTGATACTTCAGCTAAATGAACGCGGAATGGAATTTTCCATCATTTACATACAGATGGATAAATGGACAAAAGCCGCTCCGTTCCTGGTGTATACACAAGTTCATCTGTTTACCTATTGCCTAATGATCATCGTCTTTCTTTATCATTTTTTCTTGGGGGGGGGGGCATGTATGTATCTCTTTGTCTAAGCAGAGAAATGTAAGATACCACCCAGGCATCAGGCGATAGAGCCCGGCTCACCGAGACCTCCAGCGTGCTCCAAGCTCACATTCCCTCCATTACTCAACGCCGTTCTTTTTAATCTATGGATTTTCGCAAAAGGCCAAGCCATTTATATTTGTGTTTTGAGTTTCTTGCTGAAATGAAGAAGAGTTCCAAGGTGTTCGACTGGAAACCTCAAGTTGAAATGTTTAAGGAAAATCATCTCTCTCTAATCTCACGTAGGACTGTGGTGACAGGTTTAACCTAATGGAAACATTGTCTCATTTATTAACAGATTTTGAAACGTGGAGAGGTCTAAATTCTAGTGTTCTTTGATGATTGTAGTGCACCTCTCAAGGAGCCACCGGGGGAACTTGGTTCCTTTCCCAAGTTAAAGTGCACGCAGCATTTTCTCCACTCTCTCTCTAGCTCAAATGAACAGTCTAGGTCATGAGGTGCCCAACCTGTGGCCCTCCAGCTGTTGTGAAACTATAAGTCCCATCATGCCCTTGTCCTTTGGGAGCCATGCTTGTAAACTGTCTGCCTGGCAATGCTTCATGGGACTTGTGGTTCCGCAACAGCTGGAGGGCCGCAGGTTGAGCATCCATGGTCTAGGTGGTGTCTTTTTTAGTGTTTTTATTGTAATAGTGACCTTGGATGGGGTAAAGGAAGCATGGTAGACCCCAAAAACTGGACTCTTTGAGAGCTCCTCTCTATCTTGCTAACCTGCACAAAATTCCCACATAATCTCTAATGCGTGGGTGACTGACTTCTCCCAGAAGACCGAAAACCAGGGGCGTAACTATAGGCGGTGCAGCAGTCGCGACTGCAACTGGGCCCTGTGCTGCAGGGGGCCCATGCAGCCTCCTCTACATATGGCATAGGCAGCTAGGGGCACACGGGTGGCTGGAGGTGGAGGGTGACTAGCAGAGCTCCATGCTCGACTATCGCACTGGCTGCTCTTTAATTGTGCATTCCTCGCATGACCTGTGTCCTCGGCCGGCTCCTCAGAGTACCCCTCTCCTGCTCCATGCATTGCCGCTCAGTCCGATGTCTGTTCTCCCCAGCCAGATGGGGCACCTAAAAATAAAAAAAATAAATAAAAAAAAACTACTGATGCCAGTGGTGGAACTACAGGGCTCACAAAGGTCATACCTGTGACCACGCCCTGGAGTTCCACCGCCGGACTCGGAGGGAAGGGCCCTGGCTGGGGTTCAGGGGGGCCCTTCATGGTTTCTTGCATCGGGGCCCTTCATGGTTTCTTGCATCAGGGCCCTGAAGGTTCTAGTTACACCACTGCCGAAAACTACACACAGTTACTAACTTCTTGGGTCATCTACTCACAATGACACAGGATCATTGGTTTCCTCCTTCTAAGATCCACTCTTCAGTGAGGGAGATGCAAACTCACATCATCATAGGATAGCTGGACACTTTTCTCCCTACGTCCTCCTGGCATTCTTCAATGAGCTTCTCCAGACCCAAAACGACTCCAGAACTATGCTTTTCAAATACACCCCCCCAGCTAAGGGGACCCCAATGTCTTCTAAGTGACACCTCGAATCAGGGACAGGACAAGGGGTGGGCAGGAGGGGTGGCTAGGGACACATTCATTCTGTTACAATGCTGGACTGTTTGCCATTTTTTCCTCGGGCACTGGATAACCTTTTTGCAGCAGAAATGCCTTCAATAATACTTCCCTATTGGCAGAGTCCCTACATGGGGATCTCCTAGAGTAGGACTTGACCAAGGAACTCACTCCCTCCCAGTCTCAGACCTATTTATGGACTCTCCACCCACCTACTGGACACACCTCCCCAGAAATTGGCTGGACTCCACATACATATTAAGGCTGCCTACTTTGTTCTTCCTACCATTATGATTCTAGAATCCTTAGAATACAGGGGGAGTAATCAGAGCAGCAGCCTGCGAGACACTGAGCAGGCCAAAACGGTCAACTCCTGCTCCATACTGAGGAGCTAAACTAAATTAACCTATCAAGCTGCACTAACTAGGGGGGTGCTACAGGATAAATGAAGAACAAGTTGTAGTCATCAGTGTGGTTGTGTGGCTGTCACGATCACTCTGGCGTTTCGGCCGTACACAGGAGACTTACCCGTAGAAACCTGTCGTGGAGAACCCGTCGTTTCCCCTTGACGCGCGCTAAAGCTAACGAACGCACACGCGTCAACTTGAACGAGCGCACGCACGCACGTGGGGTCACGAACGGGCGCACGTCTACTCGCGGGGGCGCGCTGACCCGTCGCACGACCGTTTTGGCGCCCTAAGGTCTTCTTAAGGCACTTGCTCCCTTCCATCCGTGCTGTCCAGTCTACAGCGTGTCCGTGACCTTGCTTCCTGTACCTGCACCTGTTACCTTGGTTCCTGATACCCGGCTTGTTCTTTGACTCTGATCCGTTGCTGCCTGCCTACGACCTCTGCTTGTCTGACCACGTCTCTGCCTTATCCTCTTGTACCTTGCTGATCGATTCCTGCTGACCCGGCCTGCACCTGACCCTGCTGTTCCTGCTTACCTGTTGGGGTTCCTGTATTTCCTGACGTCCACCTGCCTGCCAGTCTACCCACTTGTGCCTGCCTGCTACAGTCAAGTACCATCAGCTCTACCTACTCGCTGTCGGTGCCCTGCTGCTTATCCGGACCGGTCTTCATCCGCCAGGCACTTGTGCCCCCTGAACTTTTGAATACCTGTCTCCATCTCCAGGGGTTCATTAGCCAGGGGATACGAGGGGCCGCTCCCTGCATTCCAGGCTCAACTACTAGGTACGTGACAATGGCTGAGTCTCTGTCTAACCTTGTCTCTCCATAATATTACCTTTCTTTATTAGATACAGATGATTTTCAATGAAGAAATTGAAAGTGGCTTGTCCAAGGTCACAAGGAGTCGACGTGAGGGTGAGGTTCCATGTTTTCAGGAAGACTTTTTTGGCTACACTGTGTCAGCAAAATTGTGGCCGTACGCAGTGCACACAGCCAAATCTCCTGTTTCTAATAATAATAACATTTCGTCTTAATGATATAATACTTTAGCTTACCTTCCAACTTATTCATCCCAATGAACAGTCATAACCATCCTTCTTACGTACTCAGTTTAATGCTTATGCCCCCATCCCCCCCCCCCCCCCCCCGGGGGCCCAACATCACCTTTTATTATCTCTCAAAGAATGACAAACAGGAAGTGCTTGCCCACAACAGGCAAGCACTTCCTCAGTACAGAAAATGACACCACAGGAAATGACATACATTAAAGGGGAGGGCACTCACAAGAGGAAGTGCACACACCCCCTTTTAGTCAGCATGGAGCACAGACCATAGTGCTTTCAAAGTAAACAGTATGGAGTGAGCTCATTCTAATGGTTCTTAAAAGCTTGAGAAAATCTGCGGGGACATTGCTACTGGTGTTGTTAATATACGGTACGAGTATATTAACAAGGCAGATACCAATGTCCTCTTATTAAAGCAGATATGTATCCAAAAGGGATAACGTAGCCACACAGAGATAAAATAATATGTTTAGCTCGTTATGTGGACTTCGCTTCTCTAATGCGCATAGTCATTTGAAGGTAAGAAGCCCTGCACATTGCTCTTGGTACCTACAAACCAACAAACATCCACAGACACAGAGAACACATCTCAAATCCCGTGAGAAGGTTTTCATACTGACCGTTTTTACACCAATGGTCTCGAAATGACCCAAGTGCGCTCTGCTAGAGCGCTCCTCGATTAAACCAGACACAGGGAGACAGATGACAATCTATAAAACACACATCCTAGAATAAAATGTTATACAATCAAATTTTCCACAACAACTGGCCGTCAGAGTACTTAACCTGCTAGTGGTGGCTCCTTGAAAAGTGAAGACCAGCATGTGGATTCAAACCCATGCCTGAAAAGAAGTCCCCTCTGGCTGCCCTGGCCATCAAAGCACTTAAACTGTAAGCTGTGGTGGTTTCCAATGAAGGGTCTGCTTCACCTTTATTATAAGCTGACGGTTATTGGGGACAAGTTCAAAGTCTGGTGTCAACGCAGGTTTGGAGCGAACTTTGCTAGTTTGGGCATTTCATCTAAAGACTGGACTGTTTGCTCATTTGGCGGGAGCCAAACATCGTATATATAGTAGCAATGCTTCTACTTTCCCCCTTTCTGGGGGGGGGGGGGGGGCACCGTCTTTTCCCCCCTTTCCTGACTTGCATGCTCAGATAAGGGTTGGTCAATCTGTATATGCGAAGAGTGAGGAGGACTTGTGCTGGTATGTAGTTGGACGGTCTACAGTCCCCTCATCGGGAACCCGGTCGGGTTCCAGGAAATTAACTTGAGTGTTTAAGATGAACTTGATCTAACTAACCAAAGGTATAGACCGGACCACAGGGCAGGGGCACCAGGGACAATGTTACTGCCAGATAAGAATGAGAAGACGTGAGGTTGTTACATTTTATTAATTATTTAAGTTGAAACGTATTCGGTTGATGAAGAGCTTTGCCTGGTCTGAGAGATGTTATATAAAATGGTTGTAAACCACGGACATGAAATGTGAACAAGGCATACCCTTCCATAGTGTGTACCAGCTTTATAAATTCTGGAATTTGAACGGCTGTAGAGAAGAGAAGGCAGCAGATAAACAGGTACCACTTATGTAGGAGGATTTGTTTCATCTCTGTGTATCACCTGAGGCCTGCCACTTCACTGGTTATATGGAGGGGTTTACAACCACTTTACAGGAATTTTGCAGTTTTATGACTCCCTCATACGGGGAATACTACTACATTGCACGCCCCAGCAAGGCCATAGTTACCCGCACAGGAATGCGCAAGCTCCCAATTAGACTTCTGTGCTGGTGTGGGTGCAAAGGCCCGAATGCACACAATGTGAGTTTGGGAACAAACACCTGCATGCACCCACATGGATGTAAAATAGAATACTATATATTACTCTCCAAGCATCCTCCCCTGTGCTCAACGGACGCCCCCTCCCTCCAGCTGCAAATAAAAGGGAAATTTGAGAAACTTTCACAATGGCGAAATGCGGCTATTTGGGAGGCATGTCCTTTTTGTGTAGTGATTGGCCAACTTGTCTCCCAAGATGCTAGGAATTAATTGGTTTTTAGCCTACCTGATGCTGTACCCAAAGAGAGACCCTGCTGGACCCAGGCATTGCACCCAAAGGCCGCCCATGCCAGACTCAGGTATTGCACCCAAAGGCCGCCCCTGCCAGACCCAGGCTCTGCACCTACAGGGAGCCCCTGCCAGACCCAGGCTCTGCACCTATAGGGAGCCCCTGCCGGACCAAAGCTTTACACCCACAGGCAGCCCCAGCATGACCAAGGCTCTGCACCCACAGGAGGCCCTGCAAGACCCAGCCTCTGCACCCACAGGCAGCCCCTGCAAGATCCAGCCTCTGCCCTTACAGGCAGCCCCCTGCAAGATCCAGCCTCTGCCCTTACAGGCAGCCCCTGCCGGACCAAAGCTCTGCACCCATAGGCAGCTCCTGGAAGACCCAGGCTCTGCACCCATGGGCAGCCCCTGCCGGGCCAAAGCTCTGCACCAACAAGCAGCCCCTAGAAGACCCAGGCTCTGCACCCACAGACAGCCCCTAGAGAAGCAAAATTATACCCCAGATCCACTGCCAATATGGTGATCTATGAACTGTGGACCGGTGCTCTAGCCAGGACGTTCAGGCCCCAAAAGGCAGTACTTGAATCTGAAAAGGGCTGATGACTCGGATGCTCTTGAATAAAAGTCCTTTATTTGGTTACATGGGTACACGGGTACAGGCTACACTGCGTTTCGGCTAAGAAGCCTTCATCAAAGCATGACACAGACAGCCCCTGCCAGACCAAAGCTCTGCACCCACAGGCAGCCCCTGCCAGACCAAGGCTTTGCACCCACAGGCAGCCCCTGCCAGACCAAGGCTTTGCACCCACAGGCAGCCCCTGCTAGACCAAGGCTTTGCAACCACAGGCAGCCCCTGGCAGACCAAAGCTCTGCACCCACAGGCAGCCCCTGTCAGACCAAGGCTTTGCACCCACAGGCAGCCCCTGCTAGACCAAGGCTTTGCAACCACAGGCAGCCCCTGCCAGACCAAAGCTCTGCACCCAGAGGCAGCTCCTGCCAGACCAAAGCTCTGCACCCACAGGCAGCCCCTGCCAGACCAAAGCTATGCACCCACAGGCAGCTCCTGCCAGACCAAGGCTTTGCAACCACAGGCAGCCCCTGCAAGACCCAGGCTCTGCACCCACAGGCAGCTCCTGCCAAACACAGGCTCTGCACCTATAGGTAGCACCTGCCGGACCCAGGCTTTCCACCCACAGGCAACCCCTGCCAGACCCAGGCTCTGCACCCACAGGCAGTCCCTGCCAGAACCAGGCTCTGCACCCACAGGCAGTCCCTGCCAGAACCAGGCTCTGCACCCACAGGCAGTCCCTGCCAGAACCAGGCTCTGCACCCACAGGCAGTCCCTGACAGAACCTGGCTCTGCATCTACAGGCAGCCCCTGCTGGACCAAGGCTCTGCACTCACAGGCAGCCACCGCTAGTTAGCTTCCAAAGCCGACCCACTACTGGTGGCCATGCACACTCATCATGACGCAACGCTGTAGTATGAAGGGCCCTTAATCCAATAGTTACTCTTTAAACCTGTTACATTTTGCTCAGTTTTCTTCATCTATCAGTTTTCATCAAAAGTAAAACATTGTTTACAAAGACACTTAGCAGAGCTGGGGTGCTAATAGCGCTAGACTTTCTTTCAGCTGCCATATGCCCAGCTGCTTGATAAATATACCCACGATCCAATCTACGAGGTTAGGAAGAAACGATCTTTATTTAGACATCTTTGGCATGGCAGCTGGAATCTTAACTCCCCAGCTTGTGGAGAAGGCCTATAATCAGGAGGTTCTAATAAATGTAGATGTCATATGGTTATAGCTCAGCAAGCTACGGAATTTCATACTAGAGACAGAAAATCATCCGTATTTGCATAACTTAATGTTTAAAGTAAAGATTTGAAAAGCAGCAGAAAGACACAAAGTGATGGTGGGATCAGGCGTCAATTCTCAGGGTAGGGAAGTCAATCACACCGGCCTTTCACAAATCTTTTAACATGGAAAGAACCCTTTCTGGTCGCAGGGAACATTTGCTAATAATGATTAGTGATGGACGAACGTTTCGCCCGGCGGTCGTTTCGCGGCGAATTTCCGACTTTCGCCGTCCGCGGGTTCGAACGCCTTTTTCCGTCGTTCGCCCCGGCGGACTTACGTGTTTAATGTATACAAGAACTTTAACCTTTCGTGACACGTTTATCATGTGTTACAGGACAACCAATTGAGACATGACAGCTCATGGACACTTGGACATTCCCCCTAACCTATAAATACACCCGATCCGGTGGCCATTTTACATTCTTTCTTCTGTCACTGTAGGGAAAGGATCCTGTGTGGAGTAGGGACAGAGAAAACGCTAGCTATTTGGTACACAAAAGTTCTTTTCAGGACTGGTATAGGTGTTAGGTCAGCAGCCTGAGTTTCTTTTGTCAGTTTAGATAAAGGGACAGAGCGCTGTATGCTGCTATTTTAGGGACAGCTCAGCCAGATTAGTCTTTCTTCATCATCATCATCATCATCATCATTAGCTGTTACTATCAGGTCCACAAAAGAGCTATTCCAGCTAATCGTTCCAGCCTACTCTTTTTTGCCAATTTGTATAGGGACAGGCAGGAAGCAGTGTGTCAGGCAGTGAGGATAATTTTAAAGACTTGCTGTTACTATTAGTTCCACAAAGGTTCTTTTCAGGACTGGTATCAGTGGTACGGTAATAGGCTTGTACACGTATAATATTCTTTCTTCCAAATATAGAAAGAATATTATACTTGACTGCTGCCCTTCTGCTGCAGTCTGCTAATCATTCACAACTCACTTGTTCCACAAAGCTCTTTATCAGGACTGGTAACTTGGTCTGTCTAGGGTGCTACGGTACATAGGCTTGGGTGCGGTACAGTCTGCTGTTCTGTAAGGACCGCTATCGGTCCACAATACATAGGGTTGCCGTGCACTACTGCTGACCGCTGCCCTATACTGCAGCAGTCCTTCAGCGGTATAGGGACTGACGCACAGTCTGCTAAACACTAATACACAACCTGCTTGGTCCACAAAAGTTCTTATAAGGACTGGTAACTTGGTATAGGGTGCTACGGTACATAGGCCTGA
Organism: Lithobates pipiens; assembly: GCF_037356315.1. NCBI lineage: Eukaryota > Metazoa > Chordata > Amphibia > Anura > Ranidae > Lithobates > Lithobates pipiens. Next base: position 243,435,696 of record NW_027507787.1, read on the forward strand.
GTGCGTTACAGTCTGCTGTTCTGTAAGGACCGCTATCGGTCCACAATACATAGGGTTGACGTGCACTACTGCTGACCGCTGCCCTATACTGCAGCAGTCCTTCAGCGGTATAGGGACTGACGCACAGTCTGCTAAACACTAACACACAACCTGCTTGGTCCACAAAAGTTCTTATAAGGACTGGTAACTTGGTATAGGGTGCTACGGTACATAGGCCTGAGTGCAGTACAGTCTGCTGTTCTGTAAGGACCGCTATCGGTCCACAATACATAGGGTTGCCGTGCACTACTGCTGACCGCTGCCCTATACTGCAGCAGTCCTTCATTGGTATAGGGACTGACGTACAGTCTGCTAATCACTAACACACAACCTGCTTGGTCCACAAAAGTTCTTATAAGGACTGGTAACTTGGTATAGGGTGCTACGGTACATAGGCCTGAGTGCGTTACAGTCTGCTGTTCTGTAAGGACCGCTATCGGTCCACAATACATAGGGTTGACGTGCACTACTGCTGACCGCTGCCCTATACTGCAGCAGTCCTTCATTGGTATAGGGACTGACGTACAGTCTGCTAATCACTAACACACAACCTGCTTGGTCCACAAAAGTTCTTATAAGGACTGGTAACTTGGTATAGGGTGCTACGGTACATAGGCCTGAGTGCGTTACAGTCTGCTGTTCTGTAAGGACCGCTATCGGTCCACAATACATAGGGTTGACGTGCACTACTGCTGACCGCTGCCCTATACTGCAGCAGTCCTTCAGCGGTATAGGGACTGACGCACAGTCTGCTAAACACTAACACACAACCTGCTTGGTCCACAAAAGTTTTTATAAGGACTGGTAACTTGGTATAGGGTGCTACGGTACATAGGCCTGAGTGCAGTACAGTCTGCTGTTCTGTAAGGACTGCTATCGGTCCACAATACATAGGGTTGCCGTGCACTACTGCTGACCGCTGCCCTATACTGCAGCAGTCCTTCAGCGGTATAGGGACTGACGCACAGTCTGCTAAACACTAACACACAACCTGCTTGGTCCACAAAAGTTTTTATAAGGACTGGTAACTTGGTATAGGGTGCTACGGTACATAGGCCTGAGTGCGTTACAGTCTGCTGTTCTGTAAGGACCGCTATCGGTCCACAATACATAGGGTTGCCGTGCACTACTGCTGACCGCTGCCCTATACTGCAGCAGTCCTTCAGCGGTATAGGGACTGACGCACAGTCTGCTAAACACTAACACACAACCTGCTTGGTCCACAAAAGTTTTTATAAGGACTGGTAACTTGGTATAGGGTGCTACGGTACATAGGCCTGAGTGCAGTACAGTCTGCTGTTCTGTAAGGACCGCTATCGGTCCACAATACATAGGGTTGACGTGCACTACTGCTGACCGCTGCCCTATACTGCAGCAGTCCTTCAGCGGTATAGGGACTAAGAGTTTTGTCACAGGGTGATTTAAAAAATGACAGGCAGAGGAAGAGGCAGGCCCTTCCGCAGGGGTGGTAGGGGTAGGGCAGGAGCAACAGCCTTGAGCCAAAGTGGGAAGTTGCAGAAGGTGCGTTCAATTACTTTAAAGGACGCACCAGACTTGGTTGAGTGGCTCACTCAGCCTTATTCTTCTGCACCCTCCTCATCCTCTCGATCTGCACCCTCTTCTTCACTCTCTGCTATGTGCACCCCCAAAGACACTACCACCAACAACACCACCACCACCACATACCTTCCGCTTGAGTGCAAATGGGGGCCTTCATGCTCCAGTGTTTTAATAGGGACCCCCGTATAAAAAGCATGAGGGTCAAGGACCAGTACTGGGTGGCAACGTACTTAGATCCCCGGTACAAACACAAAATGGCGGAAATGTTACCGCCGTCGCAGAGGGCTGTCAGAATGCAGCACTTCCAGGCCTTGCTTCGAGAAATGCTGCATTCTGCTTTTGCGTGCGCTGGCAGAGGAGCAATTCCCACTCCCAGAGAAGGATTTGCGGGTACCAATCCAACAGCGCCTGCAAGAAGAGGCCGGTTTGAAGATGTGTTGGTGACTTCGGATATGAGGTCATTCTTTCAGCCGACCCATCGACAGGTGTCATCCGGATCCAGCATCAGGGAACGCCTAGACCGTCAGGTGTCCGACTACATTGGGTTAACGGCCGATGTGGACGCTCTGAGGAGTGATGAACCCCTAGACTACTGGGTGGGCAGGCTTGACCTCTGGCCAGAGCTTGCCCAATTTGCAATCGAACTGTTGGCTTGCCCCTCATCCAGTGTCCTGTCCGAAAGGACGTTCAGCGCAGCAGGGGGGATTGTGACCGATAAGCGTACTCGCCTAGCTCACGACAGTGTTAACTACCTCACATTTCTAAAAATGAATGAGGCATGGATCTCGGAGGAATTCAACACATGTGATCAGTAGACCATGTATATGTCTATAAACAATTTTTGGAATCAAGCACACAGACCTTCTTAATTCATTTGGCTCACTTCCCTGACCCAAAAAAGCACACCGTACTATATGCCCCTACCCTCCTCTTTGAAGAGGTTGAGCGGTGTCATATTTCTACTGGGGCTGCTTATTATGAGGGGTTCCCACCATCCCTGTGCTGTGCTGACTTCCTCCTGGGGGTTCTTATTATGAGGGGATCACACCATCCCTGTGCTGTGCTGACTTCCTCCTGGGGCTGCTTACGGTGCTGCTGTCAGCGCTGTATGTCACGGAGCTGCTGTCAGCGCTGTATGTCACGGAGCTGCTGTCAGCGCTGTATGTCACGGAGCTGCTGTCAGCGCTGTATGTCACGGAGCTGCTGTCAGCGCTGTATGTCACGGAGCTGCTGTCAGCGCTGTATGTCACGGAGCTGCTGTCAGCGCTGTATGTCACGGTGCTGCTGTCAGCGCTGTATGTCACGGAGCTGCTGTCAGCGCTGTATGTCACGGAGCTGCTGTCAGTGCTGTATGTCACGGAGCTGCTGTCAGCGCTGTATGTCACGGAGCTGCTGTCAGCGCTGTATGTCACGGAGCTGCTGTCAGCGCTGTATGTCACGGTGCTGCTGTCAGCGCTGTATGTCACGGAGCTGCTGTCAGCGCTGTATGTCACGGAGCTGCTGTCAGCGCTGTATGTCACGGAGCTGCTGTCAGCGCTGTATGTCACGGAGCTGCTGTCAGCGCTGTATGTCACGGAGCTGCTGTCAGCGCTGTATGTCACGGTGCTGATGTCAGTGCTCTGTATTACGGTGCTGCTGTCAGTGCTCTGTATCTCCTGCACCCTCTTGTTTGCCTACCCTGGTCCCTGACCTTCCCTCTCCTCCATTGCCTTCATTAGCTCCATAGTCCTGAATTGTCAGAACAATTTCCCAAATAAAAAAAAAATGCTTGTAGTTATCGATCCCAAATTCACCTCATACATGTATTATGCTATTGTCCAGGTGGTGGGACTACGTGCTACCCCCTAATAATTACCCCGTGGCCGCAAATTCGACCTAAAGGTTTGCGAAATTCGCCTCCCATTGAAGTCAATGGAGCCCGCGGCGAACGGTCGTTTTCGCGAACGTTTGTGTCCGTTCGCGTTTCGCGTTCGCGAAACGTCCCGTCGGAAGTTCGTCCATCACTAATAATGATTACTATATCTAAAACTCACAGTATATTAGTAGGATGTTCAGTAGAAGAATGTTCCTTACATTGGTGATCAGTGAGAAGAATGTTCCTTACATTGGTGATCAGTGAGAAGAATGTTCCTTACATTGGTGATCAGTGAGAAGAATGTCCCTTACATTGGTGATCAGTGAGAAGAATGTTCCTTACATTGGTGATCAGTGAGAAGAATGTTCCTTACATTGGTGATCAGTGAGAAGAATGTTCCTTACATTGGTGATCAGTGGGAAGAATGTTCCTTACATTGGTGATCAGTGAGAAGAATGTTCCTTACATTGGTGATCAGTGGGAAGAATGTTCCTTACATTGGTGATCAGTGGGAAGAATGTTCCTTACATTGGTGATCGGTGAGAAGAATGGTCCTTACATTGGTGATCAGTGAGAAGAATGTTCCTTACATTGGTGATCAGTGAGAAGAATGTTCCTTACATTGGTGATCAGTGAGAAGAATGTTCCTTACATTGGTGATCAGTGAGAAGAATGTTCCTTACATTGGTGATCAGTGAGAAGAATGTCCCTTACATTGGTGATCAGTGAGAAGAATGTTCCTTACATTGGTGATCAGTGAGAAGAATGTTCCTTACATTGGTGATCAGTGAGAAGAATGTTCCTTACATTGGTGATCAGTGAGAAGAATGTTCCTTACATTGGTGGTCAGTGGGAAGAATGTTCCTTACATTGGTGATCAGTGAGAAGAATGTTCCTTACATTGGTGATCAGTGGGAAGAATGTTCCTTACATTGGTGATCAGTGGGAAGAATGTTTCTTACATTGGTGATCAGTGGGAAGAATGTTTCTTACATTGGTGATCAGTGAGAAGAATGTTCCTTACATTGGTGATCAGTGGGAAGAATGTTCCTTACATTGGTGATCAGTGAGAAGAATGTCCCTTACATTGGTGATCAGTGGGAAAAATGTTTCTTACATTGGTGATCAGTGGGAAGAATGTTTCTTACATTGGTGATCAGTGATAAGAATGTTCCTTACATTGGTGATCAGTGGGAAGAATGTTTCTTACATTGGTGATCAGTGAGAAGAATGTTCCTTACATTGGTGGTCAGTGAGAAGAATGTTCCTTACATTGGTGATCAGTGGGAAGAATGTTCCTTACATTGGTGATCAGTGAGAAGAATGTTCCTTACATTGGTGATCAGTGAGAAGAATGTTCCTTACATTGGTGATCAGTGAGAAGAATGTTCCTTACATTGGTGATCAGTGGGAAGAATGTCCCTTACATTGGTGATCAGTGGGAAGAATGTTCCTTACATTGGTGATCAGTGGGAAGAATGTTCCTTACATTGATGATCAGTGAGAAGAATGTACCTTACATTGGTGATCAGTGGGAAGAATGTTTCTTACATTGGTGATCAGTGAGAAGAATGTTCCTTACATTGGTGATCAGTGGGAAGAATGTCCCTTACATTGGTGATCAGTGGGAAGAATGTTCCTTACATTGGTGATCAGTGAGAAGAATGTCCCTTACATTGGTGATCAGTGGGAAGAATGTTCCTTACATTGGTGATCAGTGGGAAGAATGTTCCTTACATTGGTGATCAGTGAGAAGAATGTTCCTTACATTGGTGATCAGTGAGAAGAATGTTCCTTACATTGGTGATCAGTGGGGAAGTTCATCCCTTACAATGGTGTGCTATAGACCAGGGGTCTCCAAACTATGGCCTGTGGCCACATCCAACCCACTAGGAGATATTATCTGGCTGCAGCTAAGGTCAGTGGTGGAGCCTCAGACTTAGTGCCCAGACTAAGCCCTTGTACACACGATCGGACATTCCAATGGACAATGTCCGATAGGACTGTGTTGTCGGATAATCCGACTGTGTGTGGGCTCCATCGGACTGTTTCTGTCGGACTATCCGATGGACCAATTTTTCCAACTGGGCTATAAAATTTTCCGACAACCTGATCCGATCGGACTTTGTCCGATCATGTGTAGAGAATTCCGATCAGACAAAGTGCCACGCATGCTCAGATCAAATTCCTAGACCAAGGCTATTGGCTACTAGCCTGAACGTAGTCCCGTCCTAACTAAATAACGTCATCACGTTAAGTGCGATCGGATTTTCTGACAACTTTGTCCGACCGTGTGTATGCAACAGTTTCGGACAAAATACGTCGGACAAAATCCGACGGATTTGGTTGTCGGAATGTCCGACCGTGTGTACAAGGGCTAAGGATTTAGATACGTTTGTATCTGCTGCTTTGCCCCCCCCCCTTTTAGTCTCCAGTGCAGGTACCCCCCTCCCCCTTACAAACCCCCAACTGCACAGCATCCTGGTAACCAATGACATGCTTACCCCAGTATTCACTGGAGGACAGAACTTCCTCCATCCAGACCTCCTCTGCCTTGGGGCTTCCCCCCATCTGCTACATAGCTATGGCAACTCTGTAAGTTCAAAATTACAGTGGTAAGGAAGGGGACTCTGGTGGGGGGCACTGATGCCTTTATGTAAGGAGTGAGTCTGATGCGGATGCTTATGTGAGGGAGAACTCTTATGGGTTATCCGATGTAATGGGGAACTCTGATGGAGACACTTATATAAGGGGAAAACAAATGTTTAGGAAAGAGTGAACTCTGATGGGCCCACTGATATAACAGAGTACTCTAAAGGGGACTCATATAAGGGGGACTCTGATGGGGAGACTCATATAAGAGGGTACTCTGATGGGGAGACTCATATAGGGGGGTACTCTGATGGGGACCAATGGTGTAAGGGTGGACCCTTGCGACAGCTACAAATACTGGCGCTACTGACTTTTAAAAATCAGGTATTTACTAGAGCCTGGTGTCCAGTGCTGTCTTGCTGCAGCCAGGTTTCTTACCACTGCAGGTCCCCAGTGCTGTCATCTTGAATATAGGAGAAGGCTGTGGCTGATAAAAATCAGTACTCGCCAGGCCCGGATTGGCCTAGGGCAAACCAGGCACTTGCCCGGTGTCCCGCGGCCGCCAGGCTGCAAGTCCTCGTGGGGCCCAAGGCAGCTGGGCTGCTCTTTGAGCCTGCGTCGCTCATACAGCCTCTCCGCAGCCACCCGGCTGACAGTTAAGCTCAGCCATCGGTGCCAGGGGTGGAGCTAGATTAGATGCCTTCGGCCTCTCCGCGGCCGCACAGCACCCATATAGGTCAGCCGTCGGTGCCGAAGGGGGGAGGAGCCAGAGCAGACACCTGCTGCAAACAGGGCAAGTGCCTGGTTTGCCCTTGGGGCCGGATAACAGAAAACTTGAGTGTAGCCCCCCTGTAACCTGGATGGGAGGAGCAGTGGGGGCAGCTGCATATAGAACAATCATTATGTTCATCTTCCTCCTGCAGTATCGGAATGCCTGCGAAAGGTAGAGGAGAAGCATTCAGAGACTGCAGGAGGAAGATGGAGAGAATCCTTTTCCACTGCTCCTCCTATCCTGCTTCTTTCTGCTGCCTCCCTGGGCTCTCCACCCCCACCCATACTCTTTGCCTGCTCGTACTCCTTCTACCTACCCCATGCACTTTGCCGCCCCTCTGTTCTCTCCACCTCCCCCATGCTCTCTGCCGCCCCCTCCCAGTGCTGTCCACCGCCCCCCATGCTCTCTACCACCCCCCAGTGCTCTCCACCTCCCCCATGCTCTCTGCCGCCGCCCCTGTGCTCTCCACCTCCCCCCATGCTCTCCATCTCCCCCCATGCTCTCTGCCACCCCCGTGCTCTCCACATCACCTGCATGCTCTCTGCTGCCCCCCTGTGCTCTCCACCTCCCCCCATGCTTTCCATTCCCCCCATGCTCTCTGCCACCCCCGTGCTCTCCACATCACCTCCATGCTCTCTGCTGCCCCCCTTTGCTCTTCACCTCCCCCCATGCTCTCCATCTCCCCCCATGCTCTCTGCTGCCCCCCTGTGCTCTTCACATCCCCCCATGCTCTCCGCTTCCCCCCTGTGTCTTCACATCCCCCCATGCTCTCCGCTTCCCCCCTGTGCTCTTCACATCCCCCCATGCTCTCCGCTGCACCCCAAGCTCTCCGCTGCCCCACTGTGCTCTCTACCTTCCCCCATGCTCTCCGCTGCCCTCCCTGGTGCTCTCCGCCTCCTCCCATGCTCTCTCCGCTGCCCCCTCGTGCTCTCTCCGCTGCTACTGTGCTCTCCACCTCCCCCCCATGCTCTCTGCCGCCCTCCCTGTGGCTTTCACCTCCCCCCATGCTCTCTGCCACCCTCCCTGTGCTCTCAATCTCCCCCCAAACACTCTGCGGCCCTCCCCATGCTCTCCACCTTCCTCCCTGTGCTCTCACCTCCCCCCATGCTCTCCGCTGCCCCCCTGTGCTCTCCACCCTCCCCCCATGCTCTCCAGCCTCCCCAGTGCTCTCCATCTCCCCCCATGCTCTCCGCTGCCCCCCTGTGCTCTCCACCTCCCCCCATGCTCTCCACCACCCTCCCTGTGCTCTCCACCTCCCCAATGCTCTCCACCACCCTCCCTGTACTCTCCTCCTCCCCCCCATGTTCTCCGCTGCCCCCCTGTGCTCTTGCCCCACCCCATGTTCTCAAGGTTCTTCCCTGTGCTCTCCACCCCCCCCATGCTCTTCCTGGTCCCACCTCACCCCCCCCCCCTCCCCACACCTCTGCTGGGTTCCCCCCTCCCCTCTCTCAGGGGATCTGTCAGGGTGGAAAGTGGGAAGGGGCCACTTAACATGTCATGGGCTGCTCAATCCAAAATGCTGGGCCTATTTTTGTCCCAGTCCGGGCCTAGTACTCGCTACCCACCATCCCCCCCTCCCCCCTCCTAAAAAAAAACTGTACTGTAACTCAGTTTCAGGGGTGGGGTGGGGGGCGAGGAAGCAAACCAGCCTAGTAAACACCAAAAAACAGGAGCCTAATGTACCATCTTTTGGCTGAAAACTGTAAATATGAAAAAAAAAATTAGGCAATATATATCATTTATTTAATTAATTTCGTTTTAATTTCACCCGACTAAAAGAAAAAGGAAAACATATTTGTTAAGTTTGATATTTTCAGTTGTGAATCTAATAATGAGAATACATATAAAACCATTAGACTTTGCTTTATTACAGATTTCGCTGGACGAAATGATATTGCTCACCACTTTCACATAATGCTGGATGTCACCAGAAGGGTGGGGGGGGAAGAAACATTGAGCGCGTCGTCTATTTCCAGACATTAAAGTACAGAAAGTCAGATGTCGTCCAAATTTCCAATTACCGTGGCTGTAGCGTTGATGCTTAAAAATAATTTATTACGATGTCTGAATGAGGTTGTTGAATGAAGAAATATTTATTCGTACTTCGTCAGCCAATGAGTGTTACGGTAATATTTATTAGCTGAGAAAGCAAACATTTTGGGATATTCAGCGCTTGGCTTACACGTCGGCTATTTGTATAAGACAAGAAACTCTCTGGAGTCGGCCGTTATCTCACTTGTTTTTACATTAATCTTAAAGAATCCATTAGTCTATGAGGCCATTACCCCCCCTCCCCCCCCCTTTCCTTTTATAAACACCGCGTTCCCATTATCTAAAATAATGGCTGATGCTTGCGCTTATAAAGCACATACGTTTGCAGATGATTGTAGTCAAAAAAACACAAAATAATTACATTGTAGCAAATGTGCTTGATTAATAAATGAAGGTGACCTTCAGCTGAAATATGAAAAGTATTACCTTCATTATAGAGATCATGGCACAGGTAAGGTGTTCATAGACGCTGGGTTATAGTCTCATACCTGGGGTCAGGGCCGTCTTTAAGGCAGGACAAAAGGGGCAGCTGCCCTGGGCCCCCGTCATTGTTGTGGGGCTCAAAGCAGCTGCCGCATACTTTGCCAACTATTCCTGTGTCCCTTAACTGCTTGCCGACCGCCTCACGCCGATATACGTTGGCAGAAGGGAGCGTACAGGCAGAATCACGTACCTGTATGTGGCCCTTTAAGAGTGGGCAGGGGCACGCTTGCACACCCGCGGGAAGCTCCGTGAGTCGGGTTGTGGGTCACGCGAACTCGATCGCCACAGGGATACCCGCGATCGCCTCACGGAAAGGAAGAACGGGGAGATGCTAAAGTAAACAAGCATCTCCCTGTTCTGCCTAGCGACAGTGACGCTGATCTCTGCCTCCTGTGATTGGAGCAGAGATCAGTGATGTGTAAAACACAGCCACGCTCCCCCCCCACCCCCACACACAGTTAGAAACACGCCCCTAGGACACACTTAACCCCTACACAGCCACCTAGTGGTAAACTCCTTCACTGCAATGTCATTTACACAGCAATCAGTGCATTTGTATAGCACTGATTGCTGTATAAATGACAATGGTCCCAAAAATGTGTCAAAAATGTCCGATGTGTCCGCCATAATTCGCAGTCATGATAAAAAATCTCTGATCGCCCCCATTTAAAAAAAAAAATATATATATATATATATATATATATAATATATATATATGTATATATATATATATTATATATATATATATATATATATTATGAAATAAAAATGCTATAAAACTATCCCTATTTTGTAAACGCTATCATTTTTGCGCCAACCAATCAATAATCGCTTATTACGATTTTTATTTTACCAAAAATATGTAGAAGAATACGTATCGGCCTAAACTGAGGAAAAAAATGTTTTTTTATATATTTTGGGGGGATATTTATTATAGAAAAAAGTAAAAAAATTTGGTGGTTTTTTCAAAATTGTTGCTCTTTTTTTGTTTATAGCGCAAAAAAAAAAAAACGTAGAGGTGATCAAATACCCCCAAAAGAAATCTCTATTTGTGGAAAAAAAAGGACGTCAATTTTGTTTGAAAGCCACGTCGCACGACAGCGCAACTGTCAGTTAAATCGATACAGTGCCAAATCGCAAAAAGTGGTCTGGTCAGGAAGGGGGTAAATTCTTCCGGGGCTGGAGTGGTTAAAGCGGTGTTCCAGCTGAATTTTTTTTTTTTTTTAAAGTAAGTAGCTACAAACACTGTAGCTGTTGACTTTTAATAAGCACACTTACCTGTCCAGGGTGCCCACGATGCCGGCCGCTTCTAGGCCGATACGTTCATCGGATCGGGTCCCGGCGCCGCCATTCCAAGTAAGGGAAACGGGCAGTGAGCCTTGCGGCTTCACTGCCCGTTTCCTACTGCGCATGCGCGAGTCGCGAGGCGCTTTGTGAATAGCCGGCTGTATTCTGGGACACACACAGGTCCCAGATGACAGTGTGACCCATTCCCCAGAAGACAATGCGAGGATGAGAAGAATGAAGAATAGGAAGTGGCAGATTAGGACGATCTGCCTAGCAACAGCCATTTCTGGTAAGTAAAAAAAAATGGATGGTGCTCCTGTGTTCTTTGTCCAACAGCATTGTGCTGGGTTTCCCCTAAGCCCCTGTGTCATCCATGCGGCTCCCAGCCTCCGGGGTACTGTCAGTTTTTTAATCCAAGTCTCTGCATGACCATCAATTGACTGCTGTATTGCCTTGGTGAACATTTTATTATTCTTTTAACAATAATAAAACGTTTTTACTTTGTCTCTGAGGGTCCTATTTATGTCTGCTGATCAGAGCTGTTCACCCCTTTGATTATATCTTCTGTCCTCATTTGTCTAAGCCCTTGTACACACGGTCGGACATTCCGACGGAAAAATGTCCGATCGGACCGTGTTGTCGGATATCCGACAGTGTGTGGGCCCATCGGACTGTTTCCGTGGGAATATCCGACCGACAAAGTTTTAGAGCTGGGCTATAAAATTTTCCGACAACATGCTCCGATCGGACTTTGTCCGCGATCGTTTGTAGAGAATTCCAATCGTACAAAGTGTCACGCATGCTCAGATCAAATTCCTAGACCAAAAGCTATTTGGCTACTTAGCCTGAACGTAGTCCCGTCGTAACTAAATAACGTCATCATGTTACGAACGATCGGATTTTTTCCGACAACTTTGTCTGACCGTGTGTATGCAACACAAGTTTCAGCCAAAATCCGACGGATTTTGTTGTCGGAATGTCCGACCGCGTGTGTACAAGGGCTATGAGTTCTGGACGGCAGTGGCCACAGCTACATGAAATTTTTCTTTTTGACTTTCACTTGGCCTCTGGTCTGTGCGCCTGGATTTTTGTTTTTTAGACTGTGGTCATTAAGCCAAAGATCAGTCTGTTCTGCAAAGGTAAAGCAAATTGGTGGGGGGGGGGGGGCGGGGGGGGGGGTTTTAGGGTGGGGTGGGCAGAGGTAAGCAGAGAAGGAATCACACTCACACTTTGGGGTGCACAGGAGGCAGTTAGAGTTAAAGGGGTGGAGGGGTAGGAGCGGAGAGGATGAATCCCCTGGCCTGCTGGGAGAGCCTATATATTTGGGTGGAGTCGGGTAATCTATGAGCTGTGCCACCTGGACAGCTGTCTGGGTGAACGTGTGTTGTACTGTCCCAGGCTGCTAGGCCGGAGATTGGGCCTATCCCGGGCCACGTTAGGCTGCTAGGCTGTCTGAGGGCCTATCTAGAAGCAAGAGAGAGCAGCACAGGGTTGGGATTGCGGCTGGCAGTACAACCAAAATTGACGGTTCTGCCGGCCGGAGAAGCGGTTGTGGTCGGAGGTAGAAGGAAAGATGTCGCCAGTAAAGGACCAACCACCTTATTACCAGGGACCACAGTGAGTCGCTGAAGCAAGTACCGGAGCAGTATTCTCACCGACCGGGGATGGTGAAGAATCAGGAAACTTTAGCAGGAGTCAAGCCAGGGACCCAGCCAGCGGAGATGACGCTTGCATAGCTGCCTTGTGTGCCAAGCCCGGGACCAAGCAGGCCAGCAGGGGTGAAGCTTGAGAGGTGTCTAGGGTGCCAAGCCAGGGACCCGGCCAGCGGAGGTGACGCATGCAGAGCTGCCTTGTGTGCCAAGCCCGGGACCGAGCAGGCCAGCAGGGGTGAAGCTTGAGAGGTATCTAGGGTGCCAAGCCAGGGACCCAGCCAGCGGAGGTGACGCATGCAGAGCTGCCTTGTGTGCCAAGCCCGGGACCGAGCAGGCCAGCAGGGGTGAAGCTTGAGAGGTATCTAGGGTGCCAAGCCAGGGACCCGGCCAGTGGAGGTGACGCATGCAGAGCTGCCTTGTGTGCCAAGCCTGGGACCGAGCAGGCCAGCAGGGGTGACGCTTGAGAGGTATCTAGGGTGCCAAGCCAGGGACCCAGCCAGCGTAGATGACGCTTGCATAGCTGCCTTGTGTGCCAAGCCCGGGACCAAGCAGGCCAGCAGGGGTGAAGCTTGAGAGGTGTCTAGGGTGCCAAGCCAGGGACCTGGCCAGCGGAGGTGACGCATGCAGAGCTGCCTTGTGTGCCAAGCCTGTGACCGAGCAGGCCAGCAGGGGTGACGCTTGAGAGGTATCTAGGTGCCAAGCCAGGGACCCAGCCAGCGGAGGTGACGCTTGCATAGCTGCCTTGTGTGCCAAGCCCGGGACCGAGCAGGCCAGCAGGGGTGAAGCTTGAGAGGTATCTAGGGTGCCAAGCCAGGGACCCAGCCAGTGGAGGTGACGCATGCAGAGCTGCCTTGTGTGCCAAGCCGGGGACCGAGCAGGCCAGCAGGGGTGACGCTTGAGAGGTATCTAGGGTGCCAAGCCAAGGATCCAGCCAGCGGAGGTGACGCATGCAGAGCTGCCTTGTGTGCCAAGCCTGGGACCGAGCAGGCCAGCAGGGGTGACGCTTGAGAGGTATCTAGGGTGCCAAGCCAGGGACTCAGCCAGCGGAGGTGACGCTTGCATAGCTGCCTTGTGTGCCAAGCCCGGGACCGAGCAGGCCAGCAGGGGTGAAGCTTGAGAGTTATCTAGGGTGCCAAGCCAGGGACCCAGCCAGCGGAGGTGACGCATGCAGAGCTGCCTTGTGTGCCAAGCCCGGGACCGAGCAGGCCAGCAGGGATGACGCTTGAGAGGTATCTAGGGTGCCAAGTCAGGGACCCAGCAGAGAGGCGGGGTGACGCTTGAGGAAGATACCACAGTGAAGATTGGGGGCAGCCAGGTGCCGGATACCACCGGGTGCAGCAATGCTGGCAGCACTCATACGTCTATTTCCCAAAGACAACCTCTGGATATGACGCTGAGCACGTGACCTCAACCTCTTTGGTGGACCATGGCGAGGCCTGTTCTGAGTGGAACCTGTCCTGTTATACCGCTGTATGGTCTTGGCCACGGTGCTGCAGCTCAGTTTCAGGGTCTTGGCAATCTTCTTATAGCCTAGGCCAGTGATGGCGAACCTTGGCACCCCAGATGTTTTGGAACTACATTTCCCATGATGCTCCACTACACTGCAGAGTGCCAGAGCATCATGGGAAATGTAGTTCCAAAACATCTGGGGTGCCGAGGTTCACCATCACTGGCCTAGGCCATCCTTTATTGTAGAGCAACAATTCTTTTCTTTTCTAAACATTTTAGTCGACTAAATGAATACTATTTTAGTCAACTAAAATACGACTAAAACGAAAAAAAAACAAAAACAATTGAGATGACTAAAATATGACTAAAACTAAAAGCCATTTTAGTCAAAAGACTATGACTAAAACTAAATTGCAATTGCTGAAATGTACTTGATATTTAGTCGACTAAATACGACTAAAACTAAAACAATTTGCAGAAGACTAAAATGGGACTAAAACTAAAATGCAATTTTAGTCCTAAGACTAAAAATAACACTGTTAAACTTCAGCTTGAATGAATATTGATAAAGACATAAAGAGTTTCCCTTAAAACCAATGGCCTCCCTCCGGGGGGCAGCACTCTTCCTTACCACCACGTGCTCTGTGGTTCTCTAATGTTTTATTACTTTTACTCCACAATAAATCACTTTCCCGGGAAATACAGAGATCAGCGACATCTTCACCATGGACTGTCAGCTCTGCAGACATGGCCTCTCCCAGCTACTTCATTGCAGATCCTTATCTCTGTCTTGTGATGGAAGTGCCATTTCCAGATACAGAGCGCCGGCTTACCGAACATTTTACATGCAGAGAATAAATTCCAGAACTGTTTTGTAATTTGTGTGCTGCAAAAGCCATAAAGATAATCTTCATTAAATCATAAAATCTGACATATAATACATGTACCAGACATCTACATTCAGAATAAATCCGCGCACGAAAAACAAGGGAAACCGTGCAAGAAATCTCTTTACTTTTTAAATATGCGGGGCGCCTGCCGAGTAGTCTGCAGTGGAAATCCAGTCGTCTGGGCACCCCATAGCTCTGTAGAGTTGGGAAGTCTGCACACTGCTTTGTACCGGACACTATAGAGAACTATTGTGGATTCCTACAGTCGTTTTTAATTTGACATTGTACCATTAAACACCAGGCAGATATAAAAGGCACGCATTCATTGCATGAAGATAGGCAGCGAGAAAAGTAGGAGAGAAGAATGGCAGCCAGGAAAGTTACATTTTGGAAGGAGAGATCGGTGGGGGTAGCCTCCATCTCAGGGGTGTTGGATTCATATTCACAGAGCGCTCAGTAAAGTTCTCTTCCAGCAGAAGTCCAAACCTCATGTTTGTGCTATGATTCCGATTCTGTATATTACAGACCCCTCCTCCCTTTATATCGGTGACCTCAGAACCCCTTCACATCACAGCCCCCCCTTTACATCCTGATCATCACAGCCCCACCCCCCTTTACATCAATCCTCATCATCACAGCCCCCCCCTTTACATCCTGATCATCACAGCCCCCCCTTTACATCAATCCTCATCATCACAGCCCTCCCCCTTTACATCCATCCTCATCATCACAGCCCCCCCTTTATATCAGTGACCTCAGAACCCCCTTCACATCACAGCCCCCCCTTTACATCCTGCTTATCACAGCCATCTCCCCCCTTTACATCAATCCTCATCATCACAGCCCCCCCTTTACATCCTGCTTATCACAGCCATCTCCCCCCTTTACATCAATCCTCATCATCACAGCCCCCCCTTTACATCCTGATCATCACAGCCCCACCCCCCTTTACATCAATCCTCATCATCACAGCCCTCCCCCTTTACATCCATCCTCATCATCACAGCCCCCCCTTTACATTCTGATCATCACAGCCCCCCCTTTACATCATGATCATCACAGCCCCACCCCCTTTACATCATGATCATCACAGCCCCACCCCCCTTTACATCAATCCTCATCATCACAGCCCTCCCCTTTACATCCATCCTCATCATCACAGCCCCCCCTTTACATCCTGATCATCACAGCCCCCCCTTTACATCCTGATCATCACAGCCATCTCCCCTTTACATCCTGATCATCACAGCCCCACCCCCCTTTACATCAATCCTCATCATCACAGCCCTCCCCCTTTACATCCATCCTCATCATCACAGCCCCCCCTTTACATTCTGATCATCACAGCCCCCCCTTTACATCCTGCTTATCACAACCATCTCCCCTTTACATCCCGATAATCACAGCCCCACCCCCCTTTACATCAATCCTCATCATCACAGCCCTCCCCCTTTACATCCATCCTCATCATCACAGCCCCCCCTTTACATTCTGATCATCACAGCCCCCCCTTTACATCATGATCATCACAGCCCCACCCCCCTTTACATCATGATCATCACAGCCCCACCCCCCTTTACATCCTGATCATCACAGCCCCACCCCCCTTTACATCAATCCTCATCATCACAGCCCCACCCCTTATATCCTGATCATCACAGACCCCCTTTACATCCTAATTATCATAACCAGTCCCCCCTTTATATCCTAATTATCACAACCCCCCCTTTACATCCCGACAATCACAGCCCTCCCCCTTTACATCCATCCTCATCATCACAGCCCCCCCCCTTTACATCCTGATCATCACAGCCCCCCCTTTACATCCCGATCATCACAGCCCCCCCTTTACAACTCGATCATCACAGCCCCCCTTTACATCCTAATTATCACAACCCCCCTTTTACATCCCGATGATCACAGCCCCCCTTTACATCCTGATCATCACAGCCTCCCCCCCTTTACATCCTGATCATCACAGCCCCCCCCCCTTTACATCCTAATTATCACAGCCTTCCCCCCTTTACATCCTAATTATCACAGCCCCCTCCCCCTTTACATCCTGATCATCACAGCCTCCCCCCCTTTACATCCTGATCATCACAGCCTCCCCCCCTTTACATCCTAATTATCACGGCCTTCCCCCCTTTACATCCTGATAATCACCGCCCCCCCCCCTTTACATCCTGATCATCACAGCCTCCCCCCCTTTACATCCTGATCATCACAGCCTTCCCCCCTTTACATCCTGATCCTCACAGCCCTCCCCCTTTACATCCTGATAATCACAGCCCCCCCCCCTTTTACATCCTGACCATCACAGCCCCCCTTTACATCCCGATCATCACAGCCCCCCCTTTACATCCTAATTATCACAACCCCCCTTTACATCCTGATAATCACAGCCCCCCCTTTACATCCTGATAATCACAGCCCCCCCCCTTTACATCCTGATCATCACAGTCCCCCCTTTACATCCTGATCATCATAACCCCCCCTTTACATCCTGATCATCACAGTCCCCCCTTTACATCCCGATCATCACAGCCCCCCTTTACATCCCGATCATCACAGCCCCCTTTACATCCTGATCATCACAGCCTCCCCCCCCTTTACATCCTGATCATCACAGCCCTCCCCCTTTACATCCTGATAATCACAGCCCCCCCCCCCTTTACATCCTGATCATCACAGCCCCCCTTTACATCCCGATCATCACAGCCCCCCCTTTACATCCTAATTATCACAACCCCCCCTTTACATCTCGACAATCACAGCCCCCGCTTTACATCCTGATCATCCCAGTTCCTCCCTTTACATCCTGATTATCACAGCCCCCCCCCTTTACATTCTAATCATTGCAGTCCCCCCTTTACATTCTGATCATCACAGCCCCCCCTTTACATCCCGATCATCACAGTCACCCCTTTGCATCACAGCACCCCCCCCCCCCCCCCCAACATCACAATTCTCCACCTCTTTACATCATCCACCTACATCACTGGACCCAACCTCTTTACATCACACCCCCTAATATCACAGCCCCTCCCCATCACTGGACCCAAACTC
The DNA here is from genome assembly GCF_037356315.1 of Lithobates pipiens. Taxonomy (NCBI): domain Eukaryota; kingdom Metazoa; phylum Chordata; class Amphibia; order Anura; family Ranidae; genus Lithobates; species Lithobates pipiens. The sequence continues at coordinate 243,453,396 of NW_027507787.1, forward strand.
TTTACATCACACCCCCTAATATCACAGCCCCCCATCACTGGACTCAACCTCTTTACATCACACCCCCTAATATCACAGCCCCCCCATCACTGGACCCAACCTCTTTACATCACAGCCCCCCTTTACATCACAGCCCCCCTTTTTATAGCAGTCCCTCTCATATCACAGTCCCCTCTATCACATCACAGATCCCTCTTCATATCACAGACCCCCTGTTTACAGCCCCCATTTACATCACACCCATTTTTGCAGCACAGCACCCTCCCCACATATCAGTCTCCCCAACCTCTTTATGTCCCCTTCACATATTAGTCCCCCTTTACCTAACAGTCCCACTGTACATCACAGTTCCCTCTTTAAGTTAGTGTCCTTAGTCCCCCCCCCCTTCACACCAAACTCCCCCCTTTTCATCACGGTCCCCCTTTAACATCAGTGTCAGAGGGGCTCTGACGTAAAGGTGTGACATCTGATGTGATGGGGGGCCTCTGAAGTGAATTGGGGCTGATGTGAATGGGGTGGGGCCTTTGATGTGAAGTTATTTCATCAAGGTGCCAATGTGAAGAAAGTCTGGCTGGCCGCACTTTGATGCAGAAAACGACAATCCACGATGTACAAATGAGGTGTTTAGCATACAACTAACGCATTTCACTCCATTCTTGGCGCTTAATCATAGCTCCTATGATTCAAGCTATGATTAAGCGCCAAGATTGACATGAAACGTGTTAGCTGTATGCTATACCCTTCATGTGTACATTGTGGATTATTGTTGTGAATTTTCTGCATCGATAAAATGTGATTTTATGGAAGTATTCCGTTACAGAGTTGCGCTAAAACCAAAAAAGGGAGACAAGTAAAGTTCGGTAAAAAATGAAAAATAAAAGGAAAGAAAGAAAGAAAGGTGGGGGGACGACGACTTATGATTAAGTAAGGAAATCCGCCACTTGGGGAGACTCAGCCATACAAGATCCAAAAAAATATAAATCTTGCCATAGCATAAAATCCTTTTAACATTTATTTAAATAAAAAAAAAAAGGTGCACCTTTAACCACTTGCTTACTGGGCACTTAAACCCCCCTCAGTCCCAGACCAATTTTCAGCTTTCAGCGCTGATGCACTTTGAATGACAATTGCGCGGTCATACAACACTGTACCCAAATGACATTTTTATCATTTTTTCCCCACAAATAGAGCTTTCTTTTGGTGGTATTTAATTACAGCTCGGAGTTTTATTTTTTAAACAAACAAAAAAAGATGCAAAAAAAAAAAAAAAATCATGTTTAATAGTTTGTTATAAAATTTTGCAAACGGGTCATTTTTCTCCTTCATTGAAGTGCGCTGATTAGGCGGCACTGATAGGCTGCACTGGTGGGCACTGATGGGCTGCATTGGTGGGCACTGATAGGCTGCATTGGTGGGCACTGATAGGCTGCACTGGTGGGCACTGATAGGCATAGTTAAGGCGGTACTAATAGGCACAGATAAGGCGGCACCGATGGGCACAGATAAGGCGGCACTGATGGGCAAAGATGGGCATGGATAGGTGGCACGGATGGGTGGCACGGATGGGTGGCACGGATGGGCACTGATAGGTACCACTGATAGATGGGACTGATGGGCACTGATAGGTGGCACTTATAGGTGGCTCTGATAGGTGGCACTGCTGGGCACTGATGGGCGGCACTGCTGGGCACTGGTAGATGACACTGATGGGCACGGATAAGTGGCACTGGGGTGCAGCACCTTTGAGGCAGATTGTGGGCACTGCTGGGTGGCACTGCTGGGTGGCACTGTGGGTGGCACTGTGGGTGGCACTGTGGGCACTGCTGGGTGGCACTGTGGGCACTGCTGGGTGGCACTGACGGGGGGCACTTAACATTTGGCACTGCAGGGGGCAGGTGGGCATTGGCAGGGGGCAGGTGAGCACTAGCAGGGCTGGCCGTGATCGGAACTGATGTCCCGATCACGGCCGCCGGTGATCGGCTTTTTTTTTTTCTCCTCGAGCTGTACCGGCTCCGTTATATCACATGATCAGCTGTCATTGGCTGACAGCTGATCACGTGATAAGGGGTCGGGATCGACCCCTTGCACAGATCGGTGATCAGGCGAGTCTCATGGACTCGCCGATCACAGAGCGCGCCGCGCGCGCAGGCCGCTCGTGCACGGGACGACGTCAATAGACGTCGTCCCGGCAAAGGAGATCCGCGCTGTAGCCGTCATTTGGCTATAGCGCGGATCTCAAGTGGTTAAAGCGCTTTAAAACTCGCATGAAAATTACAAGCCAGCCGGACCTGTGTAGCCTGTCCTTTCCGGGATTGACATCAGCGCGTTGCTCCAGCCGACGCGTTTCGTCACACACTGATGTCGTCCTGGGGCACGGGGATTTTATGGAAGTGCGGCCAGTCAGACTTTCTTCACATTGGGATTCTTGTGATGTACAGGGCCAGCACCCATCAGTGTGCAGTGGCAACAGTGGAGACTCGCCTGAGGTGGTGTTTGAAAGGAATTCTGGTTCTGGACGACCACCCTGGTTAACTTCAGCAGACTACCATGACCCCCCCCGGTACCGTGAGACACCCAATGAAACTCATGAAACAAGATGTGAGTTCAAAAGCTGTCTGTCTTTATTGAGCCTCAACGTGGCTTATATTCAGTATAGAACAAAGGAGGGGGGGGGGTGGTTAGTTTAATGCATAGTGTCTAGGGTTAATCAAGTTCGTTACTTGATACTTATCTAACAGTGGTTAGATAAGACATCTGGTCATTTAGTGACATATCTTAGCTGATCGCCTAAGGCTAAACAGGATATACATTCCAAGAAACAGGTTTGAACCAGGCTCAGGTTCCTCATTAAAGCGGACCTTCAGTAATTTTTTCAACTTTCTATTAAATCTTCTGCCCTTGCTGTTTTAACTTTGGATAGTAAAACCTTTTTTTTTTTCTGCCAGTTAATACCTTATACAGCCCACTTCCTGTTTCTTGCCTGGTCATTAGCCTAGACTTATGACATCATGCACAGCTCTCTCTCTCTCACTCTCATGACAGTTTGCCAGGAAGGAAGGGGGGGGGGGGGGTGAGTCATAAGAGGGTCAATGAAAGCTGCAGAGCTGGAGGTGTTTCTCTGTGTAAATCCAGGAAGTGAACAGTCAGCAGCTTCAGCTGCCCACAGTTAAAATGGTTGCAGCCAGACTCAGTGGAGGGAGATTTCTGCAGCATATTTGGCAAGTACAGAATTGCAGTATATATAAAATAATATGCAAAGTGGTTGGAGGGAAGCTTCAGAATGGCAAAGATGTTTTTATTAGAAATTATGTGAGCAGACCGCAGCTCCTCTTTAATGTGCATTTATGTTTTTTTTTTTATATTTTAAGTGGGAATACCTGTAGATTTTGCAAACTTTTAACCACTTCCCGACCAGCGCACGACGATGTACGTCGTCAGAATGGCACGGGCAGGCATATTGGCGTACAGGTATGTCCAATATTCAATGCCACCCTGCCATCGGGAGCGCCCCGGCGGCGGCGCGCTCCCGCTCTGGTCGGGACCCCCGTGAGTCCGGTCGCGGGACCCGCGGACTCGATCGGCGCGGGCATCCCCGCGATCGTCTCACGGAGCGCCGAATGGAGGAAATGCAGAGTAAACAGCATTTCTCCATTCTGCCTAGCAACTAGTGACGCTGATCTCTGCTCCATGTGATTGGAGCAGAGATCAGTGTTCACTAAATGAAAGCCCAACCCCCCCACAGTTAGTAACACACCCCTAGGAACACTTAACCCCTACACTGCCACCCACTGGTTAACCCCTTCACTGCCAGTGTCATTTACACAGGAATCACTGCATTTATATAGCAGTGATTGCTGTATAAATGACAATGGTCCAAAAAATGTGTCAAAAATGTCCGATGGGTCCCCCACAATGTCGCAGTCACAATAAAAATCGCTGATCGCCACCATTACTAGTAAAAAAAAAATAATAAAAAATTATCAATAAAAATGCTGTAAAACTATCCCTATTTTGTAAATGCTATAACTTTTGCGCAAACCAATCAATAATCGCTTATTGCGATTTTTTTTACCAAACATATGTAGAAGAATACGTATCGGCCTAAACTGAGGGAAAAAAATTTTTTTTTATATATTTTTGGGGGATATTTATTATAACAAAAAGTAAAAAATAATGCGTTTTTTTCAAAATTGTCGCTCTATTTTTGTTTATAGCGCAAAAAATAAAAACCGCAGGGGTGATCAAATACCACCAAAAGAAAGCTCTATTTGTGGGAAAAAAAGGACGTCGATTTTGTTTGGGAGCCACGTCGCACGACCGCGCAATTGTCAGTTAAAACGACGCAGTGCCGAATCGCAAAAAGTGGTCTGGTCTTTGACCAGCAAATTGGTCCGGGGCTGAAAGTGGTTAATGTGCATTTATGGTTTTTTTTTTATATCTTAGGTGGGAACACCTGTAGATTTTGCATACTTTTAAAGTGTGGCGTCAATCTAAAAGGTTGAGAAACGTTGGGTTAGGATGTTATGTGATATTGATACATTTTCATACAAGGGTTGTGGCTGATTTCTTTTTTTTCTTGAGGGGATTGTGCTGGTTTTATTTCACAGGTGCAAAAAAGTGACTCAAAGAACTTTACGCAAGAAAGCAAACTTGGCTTTGGTTGGCAGGAAGAATCAGAGGCAATAGAAGATTATTATTATTATAATACAGGATTTCTATAGCGTCGACAGTTTACGCAGCGCTTTACAACTTGAGGATAGACAATACAACTACAATACACTTTAATACAGTAGGAATTAGAGGGCACTGCTTGTTAGAGCTTACAATCTAATGCCGCATACACACGATCCGATTTTCCGCCAACAAATGTTGGATGTGAGCTTGTTGGCGGAAAGTCCGACCGTGCGTACGCTCCGTCGAACATTTGTTGGCGGACTTCCCGCCAACAAATGTTGGCTAGCAGTTTCTCAAATTTTCCGGCAACAAATTTTTGTTGTCTGACTTTCCGATCGCGTGTACACAAGTCCGTCGCACAAAAGTCCACGCATGCTCGGGAATCAATGCTCACCAAACACAACACTAGCAGAAGGAGCCCAAAGGGTGGAGCGTGACTATTGAACATGTATTGTACGTCACTACGTTCATATTTGTTGGCCAACATTTGTGTGACCGCGTGTGTGCAAGACAAGTTGGACCCAACAACCTTCTAACAAAATTCCACGGTTTTGTTGTCGGAAAGTCCGATCATGTGTAGAGGGAGGGTCAAGAAGAGATACAAGAGGTAAAAACTGTGGGGGATAGGCTGATGGAGAAGATAACTGTACAGTTGTTAGGTGGGGGCCAGATAAGATTCTCTGAAGAGGAGAGTTTTCAGGGATTGTCTGAAAGAAGACAAAGTAGGAGATAGTCGGACAGACTGGGGGTAGAGCGTTCCAAAGGATGGGAGAGGCTCGGGAGAAGTCCTGGAGTTGAGCTTGGGAGGAGGGAGCTAGAGAGCAGGAGGTCTTTGGAGCAGTGAAAGGAACGATTTGGTTTTGAGATCAGGTTAGGGATGTAGCTGGGGGCTGAATTATGGATGGCTTTGTAAGTTATGGTTAGTATGTTGATGTCAGAAACCATGAAATCAGACCGAGACAGAAGTACGGTTAAATCACACTTGTTTAATAATAAAAGTAAAAAGAACAAATGTAGTCAAAACATAGCCAAAGTTCAATAACCGGAACGGATAGTCAGCCAAGCCAGAAGTCAGGGATCAAAGTATTGGAACAGCAAGCAGGATCTGGAGCCATAAGGGATGTCAGCAAAGCCAGTCTTTAAACAGGAACACAGGAGAGGTTTCTTGTGATGTTGACCAAGGCGAAGGCAGAGCTCCTCTGGACCTACATTAAGACTTACCTGTAGGTCCAAGAAATATCTCCTAAACCTACACGGTTTAGGAGATATTTACTAAAAGATATTTACTAAAAGACGGCGCATGCACCGTAGTCAGCGGCGCAGAGGGCACACTATCGCCGTTATTGCCACGCCGCAGCTAACGGCGATATGCCGTTCGCGGCGGCTCCTGTGCGCATGCGCGGAAGTGATGTCATCGCTACTCCGGCGCTGTGAGTGCCCGGAACAGCAATACCCAGAAGAAGATGGACGCTCCGGACTACAGGGGACAGCGGTGACATCGCTGGCTCCTGTGTCAGGTAAGTGACACATAATGGGCTACTTTGTGATGCATAGTAGTCCATTATGCTTTACCTTTGCAGGGAATGAAAGAGGAAGTAAATTCGTCAGCGATTATTGATTGGTTTGCGCAAAAGTTATAGCGTTTACAAAATAGGGGATAGTTTTATGGCATTTTTATTAATAATTATTTTTTTTACTAGTAATGGCGGCGATCAGCAATTTTTATTGTGACTGCGACATTATGGCGGACACATCGGACATTTTTGACACATTTTCGGGACTATTGTCATTTATACAGCAATCACTGCTATATAAATGCAGTGATTCCTGTGTAAATGACACTGGCAGTGAAGGGGTTAACCAGTGGGTGGCAGTGTAGGGGTTAAGTGTTCCTAGGGGTGTGTTACTAACTGTGGGGGGGCTGGGATTTCATTTAGTGAACACTGATCTCTGCTCCAATCACATGGCGCAGAGATCAGCGTCACTAGTTGCTAGGCAGAATGGGGAAATGCTGTTTACAACGGCATTTCTCCATTCAGCCACCCGCGTATGCCCGCGGCGATCGAGTCTGCGGGACCCTCAACCGGACTCACGGGGGTCCCAACCATCACGCGAGTGTGCCACCGGCGGCACGCTCATGATGAATGAATGAATGAATGAATATAATACTTGTATAGCGCACAATGCGAACTGAATCGCCTCTAGGCGCTGTGGCGAGCTTTGATCATCTGCTAAAAGAGGAAGGTCTTGAGTTTTTTTCCTAAAAGCCAGGTGATTTTCTTCCAGGCGGATGTTGATTGGTAGAGCATTCAATAGCTGAGGCCCTTGGACAGCGAATCTCCGATCCCCCTTGGATTTATACTGGGCTTTAGGCTGCTGATGGCGATCAGCGATTTTTATTGTGACTGCGACATTATGGCGGACATATCGGACATTTTTGACACATTTTTGGGACCATTGTCATTTATACAGCAATCACTGCTATATAAATGCAGTGATTCCTGTGTAAATGACACTGGCAGTGAATGGGGTTAACCAGTGGGTGGCAGTGTAGGGGTTAAGTGTTCCTAGGGGTGTGTTACTAACTGTTGGGGGCTGGGCTTTAATTTAGTGAACACTGATCTCTGCTCCAATCACATGGAGCAGAGATCAGCGCCACTAGTTGCTAGGCAGAATGGAGAAATGCTGTTTACAATGGCATTTCTTCATGAGACGATCGCGGGTATGCCCACGGCAATCGAGTCCGCGGGTCCGGACTCATGGGGGTCCCGACCAGCGCGGGAGCGCGCCGCCGGCGGCGCACTCCCGATGGCAGGGCGGCAAATTTACAGGTACGCCCATTTGCCTGCCCGTGCCATTCTGCCGACGTACTTCGGCGTGCGCCGTTCGGTAACCGGTTAAGTAGGCAGGACTGACGAGCAGGATCATCAACAGCTGAGTAACTGTTTAGAGAGATGGGAGCTGGCAATTAGCCGACCAGCTCTGAGAAGGGAAGGCTGAGCCCAGCCCTGACAGTTGAATTTAATTCATTGGTTGAGTGGCAGCCAATGGAGGTATTGGCAAAGAGGGGTAGCGGACGCCAATGCGGTTAATAAGGTGGATGGGTCTGGCAAGCAACGTTCATGATGGACTGAAGGGGGCGATAGCCTATTTAAAAAACGTAAGCCAATGAGTCGAGAGATGACCAGGGAGTGAATTAGAAGCTTTGCGGTGTCGTTGGTTAGGAAGGGGTGTATCTTGGAGATGTTGCGGAGGTTGAGGCGGCAAGGTTTGGACGGTGACTGGATGTGTGGGAACATTAACCTGCGATCCCCGGAGTGAAAAGAAACAATGTAATAAAAGGCTCAGAGGATACTTTGTCAGGAAGAGGCACACAAATATTTGTAGAAGATTATAAAGTCCATTTGCTTCCATCGCAGATTTGTATTTGGGTTGGCTGGATGAGGAAGGACCATCAGACAATGGTGGAAAAAGAACAGACTCCATAAGATAAGGGAGGGGGGACAAAGCGGTGACATATAAAACACAAAGAATTCATATTTGTGCCAAACAATCTGTTTATTATATGTAAGATCGGAGCAACGCTGGATATACGTGGCCCCTATAAGTACATGAGTCACTCAACAAAAAGAAACAAAGACAAAGGCTCAGCTCCGTCTGCAGCAGATGGGAACCTTCCCTAATGGGCCCCGGGATTTACTTCCCTAACATATTTCACCATCTGTAATCCCAAATTTTACAGATTTCGCTAAGCCAATAAATATTGCCTCTTTATTCACCTTTTTTCTGGCTTTTCTCTGAGCAATTACCATATTTTGCTGACCGATGGGATCCTCCTCCTTTGCAATCTAAACATAAAAAGTTAATTAGCGCTTTAACACAACACATAAATATTCCGCGGTTGGAGGGGACGAGGCTGGTGGAAGGCTGGACTCAATGACCCGGAGAGCTGACTGTCGACTTAATTGGGTCCTCGTGCTTTTTGATGGGACCGTAATGGAGATGTTAACATCTTTGTCTTATTAAAACAGGTGGAAAAATAAAGACGTATTTCATTCTGAATGAAAATTACAAATTGCAGGGATGCCGCGGTTTTTTCACGCAACGTTGACTATTAACGAGCCCGGAGACCAGAAACTTGCCTGGTCCTGGTTTTTTATGAAGCAGAATATCGTAGCCGTAGGCGAAGGATGGAGGAGAATTGTCTCTTCAGCGCCTTTCTGTTTCCTCTGCTATTCCAGTATTCATTGGGGAAGAAAAGAAACAATTAATGAAACGGAACTCAACATACCCCTGCCCCTTAATGTTTACCCCACTTATATGCAATGCCGTAATGCTCTTCAAACCAGGTACAAGCAGGGCTGGACTGGGACAAAAATTTGGCCCTGGACTTCATCAAGACCGGCCCACTTTAATTTTGCAAACACGCAAAAAACAGTATATAAACTGTACGCAATTGGGCAAAAAAGCCCCTAGAGAGCCCCCCTTACATCTGGGTCCCCAGAGAGCCCCCCACTTACATCAGGGTCCCCAGAGAGCCTCCCCTTACATCAGGGTCCCCATATAGCCTTCCCCATACATCAGGGTCCCCAGAGAGCCCCTCTTACATCAGAGTCTCCAGAGATCATTCGCCTTACATCAGGGTCCCTAGAGAGCCAACCCCTTACATCCGGGCCCCCGCAGAGCCCCCCCTTACATCCGGGTCCACAGAGAGACTCTCTCTTACATCAGGTTCCCCAGAGAGCCTCCAGCTTACATCAGGGTCCCCAGAGAGCCCCTCCTTACATCAGGGTCACCAGAAAGAGGGCAGGTAGTGGGCCTGGACCCTGTGGTTGGGGACTCCTGGACTGACTCGGGGCTATGGGACCCAGATTCGGGGCTATAGCCCCAAAAGTCCCCCCCAGTGATGTCACTGGCTGCCACTGAAACCGGCCCACTGAGCCATCGGCCCACCAGGAAACTCCCTATAGTCCCTATGGCCAGTACATGCCTGGGTACAAGCCCCCCAGAAAAAAATACAGCTTTGATGGTCTAATACAGGGGGGTCTCCAAACTTTCCAAGCAAAGGGTTAGTTTACTTGTCCTTCAGGCTTTAGGGGGCCCAGACTGTGGCCACCAGGATTAGAAAGTACCCAGTCATTGCTTTTCATGGGAGAAATAATGCCCCATTGTTGGTAGCAGTTGAAGAATAGTCCCCCCCATTGATGGTGTCAGTAGGAGGAATGGTGCCCCCATCATTGGTATCAGTTGGTGAATAGTGCTCCATTGTTGGTATCAATTGAAGAATAGTCCCCCCCCCATTGATGGTGTCAGTAGGAGGAATGGTGCCACCATCATTGGTATCAGTTGGTGAATAGTGCCCCATTGTTGGTATCAATTGAAGAATAGTCCCCCCCCATTGATGGTGTCAGTAGGAGGAATGGTGCCCCCATCATTGGTATCAGTTGGTGAATAGTGCCCCTTTGTTGGTATCAATTGAAGAATAGTCCCCCCATTGATGGTGTCAGTAGGAGGAATGGTGCCCCCATCATTGGTATCAGTTGGTAAATAGTGCCCCATTGTTGGTATCAATTGAAGAATAGTCCCCCCCATTGATGGTGTCAGTAAGAGGAATGGTGCCGCCATCATTGGTATCAGTTGGTGAATAGTGCCCCATTGTTGGTATCAATTGAAGAATAGTCCCCCCCCATTGATGGTGTCAGTAAGAGGAATGGGGCCCCCATCATTGGTATCAGTTGGTGAATAGTGCCCCATTGTTGGTATCAATTGAAGAATAGCCCCCCCATTGATGGTGTCAGTAAGAGGAATGGTGCCGCCATCATTGGTATCAGTTGGTGAATAGTGCCCCATTGTTGGTATCAATTGAAGAATAGTCCCCCCATTGATGGTGTCAGTAAGAGGAATGGTGCCGCCATCATTGGTATCAGTTGGTAAATAGTGCCCCATTGTTGGTATCAATTGAAAAATAGTCCCCCCATTGATGGTGTCAGTAAGAGGAATGGTGCCGCCATCATTGGTATCAGTTGGTGAATAGTGCCCCATTGTTGGTATCAATTGAAGAATAGTCCCCCCCCATTGATGGTGTCAGTAAGAGGAATGGTGCCCCCATCATTGGTATCAGTTGGTGAATAGTACCCCATTGTTGGTATCAATTGAAGAATAGTGCCCCATTGATGGTGTCAGTAGGAAGAATGGTGCCACCATCATTGGTATCAGTTGGTGAATAGTGCCCCATTGTTGGTATCAATTGAAGAATAGTCCCCCCATTGATGGTGTCAGTAAGAGGAATGGTGCCGCCATCATTGGTATCAGTTGGTGAATAGTGCCCCATTGTTGGTATCAGTGGAAGAATAGTCCCCCATTGATGGTGTCAGTAAGAGGAATGGTGCCCCCATCATTGGTATCAGTTGGTGAATAGTGCCCCATTGTTGGTATCAATTGAAGAATAGTCCCCCCATTGATGGTGTCAGTAAGAGGAATGGTGCCGCCATCATTGGTATCAGTTGGTAAATAGTGCCCCATTGTTGGTATCAATTGAAAAATAGTCCCCCCACTGATGGTGTCAGTAAGAGGAATGGTGCCGCCATCATTGGTATCAGTTGGTGAATAGTGCCCCATTGTTGATATCAGTGGAAGAATAGTCCCCCCATTGATGGTGTCAGTAAGAGGAATGGTGCCGCCATCATTGGTATCAGTTGGTGAATAGTGCCCCATTGTTGGTATCAGTGGAAGAATAGTCCCCCATTGATGGTGTCAGTAAGAGGAATGGTGCCCCCATCATTGGTATCAGTTGGTGAATAGTGCCCCATTGTTGGTATCAATTGAAGAATAGTCCCCCATTGATGGTGTCAGTAGGAGGAATGGTGCCCCCATCATTGGTATCAGTTGGTGAATAGTGCCCCATTGTTGGTATCATTTGAAGAATAGTGCCCAATTGATGGTGTCAGTAGGAAGAATGGTGCCCCATCATTGGTATCAGTTGGTGAATAGTGCCCCATTGTTGGTATCAATTGAAGAATAGTCCCCCCATTGCTGGTGTCAGTAAGAGGAATGGTGCCGCCATCATTGGTATCAGTTGGTGAATAGTGCCCCATTGTTGGTATCAGTGGAAGAATAGTCCCCTATTGATGGTGTCAGTAGCAGGAATGGTGCCCCCATCATTGGTATCAGTTGGTGAATAGTGCCACATTGTTGGTATCAGTGGAAGAATAGTCCCCGATTGATGGTGTCAGTAGGAGGAATGGTGCCCCCATCATTGGTATCAGTTGCTGAATAGTGCCCCATTGTTGGTATCAATGGAAGAATGGTGCCCCTGTCAGAAACTATGAAATCAGGCTGAGACAGAAGTACAGTTAAATCACACTTGTTTAATAATAAAAGTAAAAAGAACAAACGTAGTCAAAACATAGCCAGAGTTCAGTAACCGGAACGGATAGTCAGACAAGCCAGAAGTCAGGGATCAATGTAGTGAAACAGCGAGCAGGATCTGGAGCCAGAAGGGATGTCAGCAAAACAAAGTCTTGAACAGGATCGCAGGAGATCATTTCTGTGATGTTGACTAAGGCAAAGGCAGAACTCCTCTGGACTGGACGGCTTAAGTAGGCAGGACTGACGAGCAGGATATCATCAACAGCTGAGTAAGCTGTGGAGAGAGATAGGAGCTGGCAATTAGCCAACAGCTGAGCGGCCAGCTCAGAGAAGGAAGGGCTGAGCCCAGGCCTGACAGCCCAATTCTTGGTATCAATTGAAGAATAGTGCCCCATTGATGGTGTCAGTAGGAGGAATGGTGCCTCATCATTGGTATTAGTTGGTGAATAGTGCCCCATTGTTGGTATCAATGGAAGAATAGTGCCCCGTTGTCGGTATAAATGGAAGAATAGTGCCCCATTGATGGTGTCAGTGGGAGGAATAGTGCCCCATCATTGGTATCAGTTGGTGAATAGTGCCCCATCATTGGTATCAGTTGGTGAATAGTGCCCTATCATTGGTATCAGTTGGTGAATAGTGCCACATCATTGGTATCAGTTGGTGAATAGTGCCCTATCATTGGTATCAGTTGGTGAATAGTGCCCCATCATTGGTATCAGTTGGTGAATAGTGCCGCAAGGGTGAGCTAAAGGCAAGTAAAGGGTAACCCTCATGTACCTTTTGTATTGAACTGTACTGTAACTGTGATGCCCCCCCCCCCATACATTGTAAATCGCTGCATAAACTGCTACATAAATCATGAATAATAATAAACCTGATGCAAAAGCTTAATAGAAGGAAATAAGCTGCCATTGTCTAATTAGTCCACCCCTAAACACACCCTCATAAATTATCTACGGCATTACACTGTTAAAGTGATTGTAACCCCCTTTTTACTACAGGTAAGCCTATAATAAGTCTTTCCTGTAGCTACCCCGGATATCTCCTAAACCTGCATGGTATAGGAAGGAGATATCCCCTTTATCAGAATGTGCCGACGTCATCGGCACTGAAACAACGGCTCGTTCGTGCCGTTGTTTCAGCTGACGTGGCTTTACCGGCGGCTCCCGCGCGTATATGGCGTCGTCGCGGCTCCAGCCAATCACAGCCCCGCAATACCTGGAAGTAACCCCGGCAGCGATGTCACCGGCCGGAGCTGTGTATGGGAACTGCTGCAGGGGCTTTGATCTCAGGTGAGTATTTCATAATGAGCTAGTATGCTATGCATACTAGCTCATTATGCCTTTGTCTTGCAGGGTTTTTTTTTTTTTTTTTTTTTTCGTGTGCGTTTACACCCACTTTAAATGTTTTATGCAGAATTAAGTTCCAAAAATAAATATTAGGAACAACTTTAACAATATTAACATAAAGCATATCAGTACCGATCAGTGCAGCCTCATCAGTGCAGCTTATTAGTGCAGCCCCATCAGTGCCCATCAGCGCAGAGTATCATTGCCCATCAGTGCAGCCTATTGGTGCCCACCAGTGCAGCGTATCATTGCCCATCAGTGCAGCCTCAACAGTGCTGCCTCATCAGTGGCTATCAGTACAGCGTATCATTGCCCATCAGTGCAGCCTATTGGGTCCCACCAGTGCCGCCTATCAGTGCCCACCAGTGCAGCGTATCATTGCCCATCAGTACAGCCTATCAGTGCCCACCAGTGTAGCCTATCAGTGCCCACCAGTGCAGCGTATTATTGCTCATCAGTGCAGTCTATCAGTGCCCACCAGTGCAGCCTATCAGTCCCCACCAGTGCAGTGTTTCATTGCCCACCAGTGCAGCCTATCAGTACCCACCAGTGCAGCCTATCAGTGTCCACCAGTGCAGCCTATCAGTGTCCACCAGTGCAGCCTATCAGTGTCCACCAGTGCAGCATATCAGTGCCCATCAGTGCAGCCTATCAGTGTCCACCAGTGCAGCCTATCAGTGTCCACCAGTGCAGCCTATCAGTGCCCATCAGTGCAGCCTATCAGTGTCCACCAGTGCAGCCTATCAGTGTCCACCAGTGCAGCCTATCAGTGCCCATCAGTGCAGCCTATCAGTGCCCATCAGTGCAGCCTATCAGTGCCCATCAGTGCAGCCTATCAGTGTCCACCAGTGCAGCCTATCAGTGCCCATCAGTGCAGCCTATCAGTGTCCACCAGTGCAGCCTATCAGTGTCCACCAGTGCAGCGTATCATTGCCCATCAGTGCAGCATATCATTGCCTACCAGTGCAGCGTATCATTGTCCACCAGTGCAGCCTACCAGTGCCCACCAGTGCAGCGTATCAGTGCCCACCAGTGCAGTGTATCAGTGCCCACCAGTGCAGCCTACCAGTACCTACCAGTGCAGTGTATCATTGCCCTTCAGTGCAGCATATCAGTATCCATCAATGCAGCCTATCATTGACCATATGTGCAGCCTCATCAGTGGCCAGCAATGCATCAGGGAGGATTCAGGAGGATCTGCTGGCCGGATGACACAGAGCGGGGCTTGTATATAAATATCCGGCCGCTGTCAAACAAAGTCCGGCTTCCTAGACCGGCTACTCTAATAGACAGCACACTGGTCCAATGCAGGTCCAGGAGGCGGGACTTTGTTTGAAAGCGGCCGGCTATTCATATGCAAGCTGCGTCCCAGCGGGGCCAGGAGCACCGACCGGGGACCAGAGAAGAGGAGGATCCAGGCTCCTCTGTGCAAAACCATTACACAGAGCAGGTAAGTATAACAGTAAGTAGAGCATTTGCTGGTCTACAATTTGATCAGCCATTTTTGATTTTTATTTTTCAGTTTGGTGGATGGTGAAGGATTCACAGCGGATGTTATTGATTAGCGAGTTGCACGACTATTCTTGGCCAGCGGTTATTTTGGGACCTGTTGTTCTTCGTATCACAGATGGACTTTGGCACTTTTTCACATGTTTTTTTTATCAATTTCAGCACTCCATGCGATATTCTTTGCACATATTTACTGCATTTGCACTTTATTTTGCACATTGATGAAAGAGAAGTATTGATATATTATGTCTATGGTCACATATAGGAATTGGTATATTTTGTGTACAATTGCGCAGATTCATTCGATATTATTATACTGTTTTTTGTATACATATTCCTTTTATATCACTGGTACCGCCCAGACTGATTAGAAAAGAGACCAGCGCCGCACAATATGTCTTTCTCAACACTTGTTTTTTGGTATACCTAATGGTGATGCCTGCACGGCACCAGCAAGGATTTTTGACACCCTAGGCGAAACCTCATTTTGCCGGCCCCCTGGCTCCACCCCTGACTCCACCCCATTTCCCCTGCCCACGTAAACCCCACCTTTTTAATGAAGCGCCCATAGAATGCAGCCTCACCAGCGCCCATCAAATCCAGCCTCACCAGCGCTCATCAAATGCAGCCTCACCAGCGCCCATCAAATGTAGCCTCACCAGCGCCCATCAAATCCAGCCTCACCAGCACCCATCAAATGCAGCCTCACCAGCGCTCATCAAATGCAGCCTCACCAGCGCCCATCAAATCCAGCCTCACCAGCGCCCATCAAATCCAGCCGCACCAGCACCCATCAAATGCAGCCTCACCAGCACCCATCAAATGTAGCTTCACCAGCACCCATCAAATGTAGCCTTGCCAGCGTCCATCAAATGTAGCCTCACCAGCGTCCATTAAATGTAGCCTCATCAGCGCCCATCACATGCAGCCTCACCAGCGCCCATCACATGCAGCCTCACCAGCGCCCATCACATGCAGCCTCACCAGCGCCCATCACATGCAGCCTCACCAGCGCCCATCAAATGCAGCCTCACCAGCGCCCATCAAATGTAGCTTCAACAGCGTCCATCAAATGTAGCCTTGCCAGCGTCCATCAAATGTAGCCTCACCAGCGTCCATTAAATGTAGCCTCACCAGCACCCATCAAATGTAGCCTCATCAGCGCCCATCACATGCAGCCTCACCAGCGCCCATCAAATGCAGCCTCACCAACGCCCATCAAATGTAGCCTCGCCAGCACCCATCAAATGTAGCCTCACCAGCGCCCATCAAATGTAGCCTCTTTAACGTCCATCAAATGCAGCCTCACCAGCACCCATCAAATGTAGCCTTACCAGCGCCCATCAAATGCAGCCACACCAGCACCCATCAAATGTAGCCTTACCAGCGCCCATCAAATGTAGCCTAACCAGCGCCCATCAAATGTAGCCTCATCAGCGTCCATCAAATGCAGCCTCACCAGTGCCCATCTAATACAACCTCACCAGCACCCATCAAATGCAGCCTCACCAGCCCCGTCAAATGTAGCCTCACCAGCGCCCATCAAATGCAGCCTCACCCGTGCCCATCAAATAAGGCCTACGATCGCCCATCAATGCAGCCTACCAGTGCCCATCAATGAATGTTTGCTTGCTTCCATTCATTCATTTGGGACACAAAGTCCCCTGCCGCCACTGCGCCTCTGACACTATGTCCAAACAGAGTGACAGCTGCCTGCTGATGCTGTGACTTAGTTGCTTGCTGCAGAGTGAAGAGAGTAGGAACACCAGTGGCCGGGCACCCTAGGCAGCAGGGCACCCTAGGTGGCTGCCTAGTTTGCCTAGTGGTAGCACTGGCCCTGTGTTAATGTAGCAAAGAGCATGGGTACACCAGCCTAGTGCAATATCGTAAGACTATTTATTGTAGAAGAAATAAAATCCAATGTACTCACACAGATGAACAAATACAGGCATGAAATACATCCAGGCCCAATGCTTCAGTTGTGCCCATCTAAGGGGCATAGCTTACCCATTTCAATGGCAGTGTGCTCTTCATCGGAGCTCTCAGGGGCATACTGGGCCAGGGGGCAGGGTGGCAATTTCCCCCCAGGCTGCCCTAACTTATATTCAAAACGGCCGACCGGCAACCTCCAACTAATCATAAGCAGAGGGGGGCCACCCAGCTCTACCATGGGACCGCTGGCCCCATTGGGCTGCCTCGGAGGGGAAGAGGGGGGCAAGCGCCACCGGATTACACAGAGTGGAGACCTCCCGCTTACCCGGAGGCCGCTGAAATATGAAGTCCTGCCACCTGGACTGGCTCCTATGATAGACAGCACACTGGTAACGTCCATCATAGGAACCGGTCCAGGAGGAGGGCTTCATATTTCAGCGGCCACCAGGTAATCTCGGCTCTGTATAATCCAGCGGTTCTCCTCTCTCTGTGTTGCAGGCTGCATTGGATGGGCACTGGTGATGCTGCACTGATGGGCACTGGTGATACTGCATTGATGGGCACTGATCGGGCTGCATTGATGGGCAGTGATGAGGCTGCGCTGATGGGCACTGGTAATGCTGCATTGCTGGGCACTGGTAATGCTGCATTGCTGGGCACCGATCAGGCTGCATTGATGGGCAGTGATGAGGTTGCACTGAAGTGCACTGGTTACGCAGCACTGAAGTGCACTGGTGACGCTGCACTGAAGGGCACTGGTGACGCTGCATTGTTGGGCACTGATCGAGCTGTATTGATGGGCACCAATGAGGCTGTGCTGATGGGCACTGATCAGGATGCATTGATGAGCACTGATGAGGCTGTGCTAATGGCCACTGATCAGGCTGCATTGATGGGCACTGGTGAGGCTGCATTGATGGGCACTGATCAGGTTGCATTGATGGGCATGGATCAGGCTGCATTGATGGGCAGTGATGAGGTTGCGCTGATGGGCACTGGTGATGCTGCACTGATGGACACTGGTTACGCTGTACTGAAGGGAACTGGTGACGCTGCATTGTTGGGCACTGATCGAGCTGTATTGATTGGCACTGATGAGGCTGTGCTGATGGGTACTGATCAGGCTGCATTGATGAGCACTGATGAGGCTGTGCTAATGGGCACTGATCAGGCTGCATTGATGGGCACTGGTGAGGCTGCATTGATGGGCACTGATCAGGTTGCATTGATGGGCATGGATCAGGCTGCATTGATGGACATTGATGAGGCTGCATTGTTGGGCACTAATCAGGCTGTATTGATGGGCACTGATGACGCTGCATTGTTGGGCACTGGTCAGGCTGCATTGATGGGCACTGATGAGTCTGTGCTGATGGGCACTGATGAGGCTGTGCTGATGGGCACTGATCAGGCTGCATTGATGGGCACTGATCAGGCTGCATTGATGAGCACTGATGAGGCTGCACTGATGGGCACTGGTGATGCTGCATTGATGCATTCTTTTTGTTAAAACTTGTCAGTTACCACATTGTATCATATTTGTCTTGCTTCATAACATCAATATCCTTTACAAAACCAGGGCATGGATGGTGAGCTGATTCGGTGGTTCAGTGGGCCACTTGACTGCACTTGCCCGCCCGGCCTAAGGCCACCAGCCCACCCTTGAGAGCTCTGATGTACAGTGCCTTGAAAAAGTATTCACACCCTTTGAAATTTTCCCCATTTTGTCATGTTGCATCCAAAAATATTTAAAAAAAATTATTTTATCGGGATTTTATGTGATAGACCAACACAAAGTGGCACATAATTGTGAAGTGGAAGGAAAATGATAAATGGTTTTCAATATCTGAAAAGTGTGGCATCTCAATTGTCAGTTAAAGTAGCGCAGTGCTGAACAGCCAAAAATGACCTGGTCATGAGGGGGGGGGGGGGGGGGTAAAACCTACCGGAGATGAAGTGGTTAAACGTTGGCAGAGAGCGCAGAGAGCTCACATTGCCCGGTGGATTACGGAAGTCGCAGAAAACTCAGACGCGGCTGATGGGTTAAATACTGGAACCATTGTGCAAAGGAGAGGACATTAATTGACATAATCTTTAAATACCAGTTTGTCCTCGCTATTCACCCCGCTAATCTGCTTATTCAGGGACAATGGCGCCCATCCAAGGCTTATACCACCGCCGTTTCCAAAAAAACTCTTTTGGAATGGGGGTCTCTGCGGATCTTTTCTTATCCGGGCCGGGGTCCCCCCACTCCCCCTCGTCCCGAGCCTTTCGGAGGCCGGTCTGCCTTCCAGTCTGGGGGCCCCCGTGTTTTGCTAATTTGTTCCATTCCCATGTGAAAAGCGGCTGTGTGCGGGGAGAGGCGCGGGCACTCCGGCACGCACTGGAGCCCCGGCTTTATTCACTTGGAGAGGAAATTAACTCATTGATGCTTCCCATTCAAATCCAGGTCAATCGGGGTCAGCAGAGGGCAATTACTGGTGAATGGAGGCATATTAGAGGCTCTTACAGCCCGGCGAACCTTTTTTTTTCTCTCCATTAGTACTTGACTGTGGGCTGTTACAAACGCTGACAATGCCACCCAGTTGGGCTTTTCTTCTCGCCCAGGAAGCGATATACAAACAAATGGGAACACTGCGCCTGTGTTTTGCATGCGGACTGCGTTCTGTTACGGGTGCTCCGCAACGGAAAGACGAGAGTCTAGAAATGGAGGACGAGCGCGTGTATTAACCACTTGCTGTCCGTGGCAATTTCATGAATTATTCGCACACACGTGCTAAAATCTGCACTTTTTTTTTTTGCTAGAAAATTACTTAGCATCACCCCCCCCCAACCATGATATATTTCCTGAAAGTAGAGGCCCCGAAGAATAAAATTGTGACTAGAACTAGTGTCCCCATTAGAAGATTTCCCCTCTATTACTTTTCTGGGGACAACCCAAAATTTGGGATTTTCTTTCACTTAACATAGCTCCCAACTGTCACAGATTTGGAGCAATGTCCCTCTGTCCCTCTTTCCTCCTCATTTGTCCCTCATGTTGGTCTGATCTTTATAGTTGTATATAGGGTTTTTTTTCTCACAGATTAAGTGCAGGAATTCCCACTTTCCATGTCACCTCTTGTGTCCACCCCCTACCCACCTCCGAGCACCATTCCTTGGCTCCACCTCCTACCCGCCTCTGAGCACCATTCCTTGGTTCCACTTCCTACCCACCCTCCGAGCACCATTCCTTGGTTCCACTCCCTACCCACCTTCGGGCACCATTCCTTGGCTCCACCTCCTATCCACCTCTGGGCACCATTCCTTGGTTCCACTCCCTACCCATCTCCGAGCACCATTCCTTGGCTCCACCTCCTACCCGCCTCTGGGCACCATTCCTTGGTTCCACTCCCTACCCATCTCCGAGCACCATTCCTTGGCTCCACCTCCTATCCACCTCTGGGCACCATTCCTTGGTTCCACTCCCTACCCATCTCCGAGCACCATTCCTTGGTTCCACTCCCTACCCACCTTCGGGCACCATTCCTTGGCTCCACCTCCTATCCACCTCTGGGCACCATTCCTTGGTTCCACTCCCTACCCATCTCCGAGCACCATTCCTTGGCTCCACCTCCTACCCGCCTCTGAGCACCATTCCTTGGCTCCACCTCCTACCCGCCCCTGAGCACCATTCCTTGGCTCCACCTCCTACCCACCTCTGAGCACCATTCCTTGGTTCCACTCCCTACCCATCTTCGAGCACCATTCCTTGGTTCCACCTCCTACCCATCTCCGAGCACCATTCCTTGGTTCCACCCCCTACCCACCTCTGAGCACCATTCCTTGGTTCCACTCCCTACTCATCTCCGATCACCATTCCTTGGTTCCACCTCCTACCCACCTCTGAGCACCATTCCTTGGTTCCACCTCCTACCCATCTCCGAGCACCATTCCTTGGTTCCACTCCCTACCCATCTCCGAGCACCATTCCTTGGTTCCACTCCCTACCCACCTCCGAGCACCATTCCTTGACTCCACCTCCTACCCGCCTCTGAGCACCATTCCTTGGTTCCACTTCCTACCCACCTCCGGGCACCATTCCTTGGCTCCACCTCCTACCCACCTCTGAGCACCATTCCTTGGTTCCACTCCCTACCCATCTCTGAGCACCATTCCTTGGTTCTACTCCCTACCCATCTCCGAGCACCCCCCCTCCGGTGTTTCAGTTGGCACCTTTCAGGGGGGAGGGGGGTGCAGATACCTGTCTAAGACAGGTATTTGCACCAACTTCCGGGCATAGACTCCCACGGAAGTTTATGCTGTTTCCTGCCCCGCCACGCTGTCTGCTGGGACACACACGGGTCCCAGAGACAGCGCGGACCATTCCTAGTGCGCTGTGCGACTCACGCATGCGCAGTAGGGAACCAGGAAGTGAAGCCGCAACGCTTCACTTCCTGATTCCCTCACTTAGAATGGCGGCCGCAGCAGCTGAGAGACGAGCGATCGATCAAGTCTCGGCTGCCGACATCGCTGGACCCCGGGACAGGTGAGTGTCTATTTATTAACCACTTGCCGCCTGCCCTATAGGCAATTGACGGTGGCAAAGTGGTTGCATAATCCTGACCGGACGTCATATGACGTGATCAGGATTATGAGCCGCTGCGCGCCCCCTGGGGCGCACATCGCGGCGATCGTTGTTGCGGGGGGTCAGTCTGACACCCGGCAACTACGATCTCGGTAAAGAGTCTCCGACGGAGACTCTTTACCACGTGATCAGCCGTGTCCAATCACGGCTGATCACAGTGTAAATAGGAAAAGCCGATGATCGGCTTTTCCTCACTCGCATCTGTCAGACGCGAGTAGAGGAGAGCCGATCGGCTGCTCCTCTGACAGGGGGGATCTGTGCTCATCGATTATCAGCACAGCCCCCCCGAGGATGCCCACACTGGACCACCAGGGACGCCACCAGACCACCAGGGATGCCCAGGACAAGGTATGCCACCCTAGACCACCAGGGATTCCAGTCAGTGCCACAATGGATGCCAATCAGTGCCCATAATGGATGCCAATCAGTGCCCACAATGGGCATCACTGATTGGCATGCATCATTGTTTGGCACTGATTGGCATCCATTAGTACAATATATTATAATACAATGCCGCCTATCAGTTCCCATCCATGCCCACCTGTGCCACCTACCCATGCCCACCTGTGCCGACTAACCCATGCCAACCTGTGCCACCTATCCATGCCCATCCATGCCAATCCGTGCCAGCTATCAGTGCCAATTTGTGCCACCTATCAGTGCCCATCCGTGTCGCCCATCAGTGCCACCCATCAGTGCCGCCTATCAGTGCCACATATCGGTGTCCATCAATGCCACCTCATCAGTGCCACTTCATTGGTGCCACCTCATCGGTGCCCATCAGTCCTGCCTTATCATTGCCCATCAGTGTAACCCCATCAGTGCCCATCAGTGAAGGAGAAAACTTACTTATTTGCAAAGTTAAAACTGAAACAAAAAAAACATTTTTTTTTCAAAATTTTCGGTATTTTTTTATTTGTTTAGCAAAAAATAAAAACCACAGAGGTGATCAAATACCACCAAAAGAAAGCTCTATTTGTGGAAAAAAATGATAAAAATTTCATTTGGGTACAGTGTAGTGCGACCGCGCAATTGTCATTCAAAGTGCGACAGCGCTGAAAGCTCAAAATTGGTCTGGGCAGGAAGGTGTTTAAGTGCCCTGTATTGAAGTGGTTAAAAGTCAGCAGCTGAAGTATTTATAGCTGCTGGCTTTTAATATTTTTTTCTTTAAGGTAACAATCAGATAAAGATATAAGAGGATGACCCCTCCACACTGGGCGATACTTGGTCACGATCCCTCAGCACAGATCGTCCAATCTTCAGAAAAAACAGCAGCCGTCCACTCCGCAGATGCACAGCGGGCTCTCGCCCTCAATCAGCGTTGGTCTGCACACCGCACTCCCTGTACTTCAGAGACCATGGACACGCCGCGGTCTCGCGCGGGCTCAGCGTATGGGGCAGAAAAAAATGGAGTATATAGTGCAATATTGTTTTAAACTAAGGAGCTTCTTTATTGTAATATTTAAAAAAAAGGAGAGAGATCCATAAAATTTGACAGTCGCATAGTATAAAAACCGGCAACCGGATAGATAAAAAAAGCGGCGTATCGATATAAACTGCAGCTGCGGCAAAGGCCAGCTAACTGCACCGTACGCCCGGTCCTCTGGCTCCACCCGCCGCGTTTCTCCATATAAGGCTTCAACTGGGAAAGGAGACCAGGAGACCGGCGCTCATCGAGACCATTGCGGGAGCCCGGCGGTCATCGAGAACTTCCGGGCCCTCGAATCGGCTCCGGGGGGGCGAGCTGTGGGCGCCTTGAGGAGCGACGTAACATGACGGCGATTCGCCGGCCCGTGCCATTCAGTATAAATGCGGCGGCTGGTCGGTAAGCAGTTAAAGTAATGCCCCGTACGCACGATCGGAAATTCCGCCAGCAAAAGTTCCGATGTGAGCTTTTGGTCGGAGATTCCGACCATGTGTACGCTCCGTCGGACTTTTGCTGGCGGAATTTCCGGCAGCAAAAGATTGAGAGCAGGTTCTCTATTTTTCTAAAGTTCTGATTGGAAATTCCCGACGTGCATAATTCCTACGCATGCTCGGAAACAATTCGACGCATGCTCGGAACCATTGGACTTCATTTTCTCGGCTCGTCGTAGTGTTGTACGTCACCCGCATTCGGAGAACTTTTGTGTGACGGTGTGTATGCAAGCCAAGCTTGCATACAACCATCCAAGATTTTGCCGACGGAAATTCCGCACGTGTGTACGGGGGCATAACGCAGCGCCGTATCGCAAAAAGGTCATGAAGGAGGAGTAGGACCTCCAGAGGTCAAGTGGTTGAGGTGTCCATAGACTTGACGCTTTAAGGCTGCAGGCTATGAGAGGTTTTTAGGTGACACAATTGGCCTTCAGCTACCACAAGTGATAAATCACAAAAGATTGAGAGCAGGCTCTCTATTTTTCTAAAGTTCCGATTGGAAATTCCCGACGGGCATAATTCCTACGTATGCTCGGAAACAATTCGACGCATGCTCGGAAGCATTGGACTTCATTTTCTCGGCTCGTCGTAGTGTTTTGTACGTCACCCGCGTTCTTGGCGGTCGAAAGTTCGGAGAACTTTTGTGTGACGGTGTGTATGCAAGCCAAGCTTGCATACAACCATCCACGATTTTTCAGACGGAAATTCCGCTCGTGTGTACGGGGGCATAACGCAGCGCCGTATCGTAAAAAGGTCATGAAGTAGGAGTAGGACCTCCATAGGTCAAGTGGTTGAGGTGTCCATAGGTCAAGTGGTTGAGGTGTCCATAGGTCAAGTGGTTGAGGTGTCCATAGGTCAAGTGGTCGAGGTGTCCATAGGTCAAGTGGTTGAGGCTATGAGAGGTTTTTAGGTGACACAATTGGCCTTCAGCTACCACAAGTGATAAATCACAAAAGATTGAGAGCAGGTTCTCTATTTTTCTAAAGTTCCGATTGGAAATTCCCGACGGGCATAATTCCTACGCATGCTCGGAAACAATTCGACGCATGCTCGGAAGCATTGGACTTCATTTTCTCGGCTCGGCGTAGTGTTATACGTCACCCGCGTTCTTGGCGGTTGAAAGTTCGGAGAACTTTTGTGTGACGGTGTGTATGCAAGCCAAGCTTGCATACAACCATCCACGATTTTTCAGACGGAAATTCCGCTCGTGTGTACGGGGGCATAACGCAGCGCCGTATCGTAAAAAGGTCATGAAGGAGGAGTAGGACCTCCATAGGTCAAGTGGTTGAGGTGTCCATAGGTTAAGTGGTTGAGGTGTCCATAGGTCAAGTGGTTGAGGTGTTCATAGGTCAAGTGGTTGAGGTGTCCATAGGTCAAGTGGTTGAGGTGTCCATAGGTCAAGTGGTTGAGGTGTCCATAGGTCAAGTGGTTGAGGGGTCCATAGGTCAAGTGGTTGAGGTGTCCATAGGTCAAGTGGTTGAGGTGTTCATAGGTCAAGTGGTTGAGGTGTCCATAGGTCAAGTGGTTGAGGTGTCCATAGGTCAAGTGGTTGAGGTGTCCATAGGTCAAGTGGTTGAGGTGTCCATAGGTCAAGTGGTTGAGGTGTCCATAGGTCAAGTGGTTGAGGTGTCCATAGGTCAAGTGGTTGAGGTGTCCATAGGTCAAGTGGTTGAGGTGTCCATATGTCAAGTGGTTGAGGGGTCCATAGGTCAAGTGGTTGAGGTGTCCATAGGTCAAGTGGTTGAGGTGTCCATAGGTCAAGTGGTTGAGGTGTCCATAGGTCAAGTGGTTGAGGTGTCCATAGGTCAAGTGGTTGAGGTGTCCATAGGTCAAGTGGTTGAGGTGTCCATAGGTCAAGTGGTTGATGTGTCCATAGGTCAAGTGGTTGAGGCTATGAGAGGTTTTTAGGTGGCACAGTTGGCCTTCGGCCACCACAAGTGATAAATCACAAAACTCCATCAGAACAAAAATGTTCATGTTTAGGGATCTGCCAACTGATGTAGGGGCCTTCTGGCTTCTATGGCCGTTCTTGGAATAAGGACCTACTGTGTAAATATGTGACAGCCTACTATTTACCATTATTTTTTTACAGGTTCATGTAAATGCCTTAAACGATTTAAGTAACCTTGATAGATAGTAAAAACGCTAAATACTCTCGTAAAGCCATTCCGACGAGCGCACTAATTGTGTAATTTATGTGGAATATAAACACACAAATTTGTGGGTCTGGCTTCCTCTATTAACCACAAAGAGTCATCCACTATAAACATAAAGAAATCCTCTCGTGCTAAGCCCTGCAGACCTCAATACCACAACGGGGCCGCCACTCCGCCGCTCCATCCCAGTGTGTGTGTGTCTGTGTGCCAATTTTCTGGCTGCTGTAAGTTATCTGGGAAACAGAGCGAGGAAAGGGGATTGTATAATTTGTCATTCCACTGTTATGTAAGTAAGTCACCATAAAACCGCAGCTTACGGTGTTATTATTTTGCGTTACCAGGCAAGTTTCAGCGAGAGCTAAACAAAAAAATGGCAGCCGCTACCCATCAATGAATAACTAGCTTTTAGAGTATAGTGCGCACAGGGCCGGCGCCAGCATAAGTTTGCTTAGGCAGCCAATGTGGGGTGCCAGGATGGGGCGGGGGGGGGGGTGGAAAAATCCAAATCCCAGCCACTTGCTGGGGATTTGGATTTTTAAAATACTTGTCTTTCAATCCCTGGGGCTGCGCCCCCTCTCTCCTACTGGGCACAGCGTGCAGGTTTTGGCTTGCCTTGCCTGCCAGCTGCCCATGGCGGGTGGCAGGGAGTGCGTGGCCCCATCCCCTCATTTCATACTGCTGTTTGATGGCACGGCTCAGGTTTTCGGTGCTGTGTGGCAACCTTTGTGCTGCACCCCATCACATTGTGGGTGCAGCGTGGTGGGTGGGGGTGCCGGCACAACTGTGGATTGTAAAGGAATGTGGGTGGACCCCCTTATTGCACGCTCTGTTCAAGGGCAGTTTGATTGGGATTTGGGGGGCAGCATTGCATCCTTTACCATACTGGGGTTGTGCCATGTGGGGGTGGGGAGTTACATTGTGGGGGTGGGGGGGGGTGGCAGGGATCCTTGCACTGGCCCTGGATGCACAGAAATGTATGTGGAAGCCACTCTGCCTCATCATTGTCCCTCTGTATAGTGTGGTCCTTAACTCTAATCTATGAGAGCCTCCATGCAGGGGCATAAAAAGATAAATTGATGCCACTTGCTGTAATTGAGGTGGCGGCCTTCAGCTGCCATTGTGCTGCACAAGGCTTCTGGTGTTTTTCTACACCTCCGAGGAATCTCCAGGAATACCTGCCCTCAGTTTATCCATTGTTATATACACTATGCTCCAACATGGAGACTCTCATAGACTATAGTTAGGGACCACACGGTGGGCACTGCCTCGCCAAGGCCCCGCTCTACAGAGTGCTGCTAACTCTAGCCCAGTGTTTCTCAACCTTTTTTTAGTCAAGGTACCCTTTCAAAATTATTGACAGTCTTGAGGCACCCTGTTCTAAATTGTGAAGAATAATTCCTAGGACATTATTTGCAGTAATGGATAATATCAAGGGTTGTAAGGACACGGGTCGGAACCTTCAACCTCTGCTATGTCTGGCATTGCCTCTTCTTATTGAGCCACCTGTAATGCTAGACAGCTCACTGGACAATTCCTTAAAAGACCTTGACTTGAACCTTGTTTCCCTTGCTCCTCCCATGAACGCACTGTTTGCAAGATTATTGTGCTCTCTCCAGCCAATATATTGTTCTGGCCACTCCTGCTGCCTTCTGGATCTCCACCACCGCTCATTATTAGCCTTTGGCTTGTTCCTCGCCTATGCAGTGAAGCTATTACTCCAATGGCTCCCCTTCTCCCAGTAGAATGTGGAGTTCCCTCTTCCCATTTATAGAAGTGAACTCCCGGATGAGGGTGCAGAGTCTATGGAAGTGAGTTTCTCTCACTGATGAGTTCTTGGAGCCCTGTAGCTAGAGATGGTCCTCATCATCTAGGGCCTGCTGATCACATCGCTGACAAAGTCAACTCTCTTCGGCCTTGTAGGTCTGCCTGTGCCATCCTAAATCAAATTCCAGGCTGTGGGCACTCAGTCTGTACAGGCTCAGGGTCTGTCTGTCTTTGAGGTCTTGTAGCATCTCCAGGTATGGGGCCATTTTTTAGTCTCTATGTAGTGACAAATAAGTAGTTAGATTCTCTGAGTTTATTTCATTTTTCCATTCCACAACATACAGGCATGTACTGGCCATCGGGACTACCGGGAGTTTCCCGGTGGGCCGATGGCTCAGTGGGCCACTCTAATGTAAGGGGGCTGGTGATGGGACACTCTGATGTAAGGGGGCTGCTGATGGGACACTCTGATGTAAGGGGGCTGCTGATGGGAGACTCTGATGTAAGGGGGCTGCTCATGGGACACTCTGATGTAAGGGGACTGGTGATGGGACACTCTGATGTAAGGGGGCTGGTGATGGGACACTCTGATGTAAGGGGGCTGGTGATGGGACACTCTGATGTAAGGGGGCTGCTCATGGGACACTCTGATGTAAGGGGACTGGTGATGGGACACTCTGATGTAAGGGGGCTGCTCATGGGACACTCTGATGTAAGGGGGCTGGTGATGGGACACTCTGATGTAAGGGGGCTGTTGATGGGACACTCTGATGTAAGGGAGCTGCTCATGGGACACTCTGATGTAAGGGAGCTGCTAATGGGACACTCTGATGTAAGGGGGCTGCTCATGGGACACTCTGATGTAAGGGGGCTGCTCATGGGACACTCTGATGTAAGGGGGCTGGTGATGGGACACTCTGATGTAAGGGGGCTGCTCATGGGACACTCTGATGTAAGGGGGCTGCTCATGGGACACTCTGATGTAAGGGGGCTGCTCATGGAACACTCTGATGTAAGGCCGCGTACACACGCGGGGACTGTTCGCCCAACTTTGTCCGCTGAACAGTGTTTCGGCGGACAGTCCGCCCGTGTGTGGGCTTTCAGCGGACAGTTTCAGCGAACAGTCTGCTGAACAAAGTTTTTCGGAAATTCCGAAAAACTGTCCGCTGAAACTTGGTTTCAGCGAACAGTCCCCTCGTGTGTAGGCTTGTTCGTCAAACTAAGTTCCGCGCATGCTCAGAAAGGATTTACACGCCGAAAGTTGTAATGCAGTGTATAGGACGTCGTATTTTCCGTCCCGTCGTACGTGCCGTTCACGTCATCGCGCACGGTTTCAGCAAACTGTTCGTTCGTCGTGTGTGGGCAAGTCCGTCCATGCTAATTTTGAGCGGACTGTTCGCTGAAACTGTTTGACGGACAAAGTTGAGTGAACAGTCCCCGCCTGTGTACGCGGCCTAAGGGAGCTGCTCATGGGACACTCTGATGTAAGGGAGCTGCTCATGGGACACTCTGATGTAAGGGAGCTGCTCATGGGACACTCTGATGTAAGGGGGTGCTGATGGGAGTCTCTGATATAAGGGAGCTGTTGATGGGACACTCAAAATGTAAGTGGGCCGGTCTGGATGAAGTCCAGGGCCAAATTTCTGTCCCAGTCCAGCCCTGACAACATATCTTTCTTTGGAATGGTTCATTATGTCTTTTATTTGAGATTATGTCAGGCCACATTATTGGGACAAAGTACTGGTGAGTTGTTGCAGGCCGCACGGTTTAGACTGGTCCCCGTTGGTCAGTAAGGCTTTACAGTGGTATGAGTTTGGGGCTGCTGTTTTGTAGGTGGTCCTAGTATGATAGTGTCCGCTTCTATATTGTAGACAGTAAGGGTAATCTGCATAGATCAGACCTGCATGCACTGTTGGAGTTGCTCCGATTGGACTTGGAAGAGCTGCTTGCAGAATTCCAGATGGAATATTTCGGTAGGGCTGGAGTCTAATTTAAGCGTTAACAGGCCCCATTCTTCACCGCCACAAAGAAAGTTTGGGGTGACGACACTGTTTAAGAAATGACTTGACTTTGGGAGTGCTGGTATCAGGTAGGCAGAAGTACAGAGATGAGGGCACCCCCGACTTCACCAAGACCAGCAGAGTGCAGCGCCGGGTCACAAGCCGAGTTCGGTAACAGTCGGGGCAGGAAGACACCAAATCATGAGCAGAATCAATGTAAGAGACAGGTAGAGCTTGTCAACCTGCAGGCAACGAGCTACAGAACCAGTAAGTAGAATCTTGGTCATGAGTCCAAGCAGAGTTTGGTAATACAGGTAGGCAACAGACATTAACAGGCAGAGGTAGTCTAGAGACTGGTCAGATAGAGACCAGGAAGCAGGGACCACAGACTTAAACTTGAGAGGACTTGTAGGTGTGGTGTGGCAGCAATAATACACTCAGTCCTAGTGCAATGAAAGAACCTGTTTTGAAATAATGCAGAGAGAGTTCACAAATATCCAGATGGGAAGGCAACCCAGCCAGGAACACTTATGCCACGTACACACGATCGGACTTTTCAACACACTATGTCCGGCAAACTTTTTGGCGGAGGTCCGACGGACTTTCTGAACGAACGGACTTGGCCACACATGACCGGACTAAGTCCGTTTGAAAGTCCGTTCGTTTTGAACGTGATGACGGGACTAAACAAGGAAGTTCAATAGCCAGCAGCCAATAGCTGCCCTTGCGTCGTATTTGGTCCGTCGGACCAGCACACAGACGAGCGGTTTCCCTGATTTTTAGTCCGTCGGACTTGAGTCTGTTGGATAGATTTGAAACATGTTCTATTTCTAGGTCCGTCGGACTTTTGGGAAAAAAAGTCCACTGGAGCCCACACACCATCGAATTGTCCGACAGATTCCGGTCCGCCGGACCAAGTCTGCCAGAAAGTCCAATCGTGTGTAGGCGGCATTACAGTTCCAACAGCGTGTAGAGAGCAGGATTCAGACAAACTGACAGTGCCTGTAGAGAGAGGTAGAATACAGCCTGGCTCTCTTGTGCCCAAGCAGGAAGATATCCAGAGAAGTTGTGAGCCCTTTGTTTTTCCCTGCCATTAGTTCTGACCCTACCAGAAGGAGTACCTGTCTCTACTCTACCAACACACCAAACCAGGGAGCCAGGGCCTTAAATAGGCCCTGCCTGACCCAAGATGGCTGCTGGAGTCACAGGGGCGGCAGCATCCAATGGGATAGCTTCCCCAGTGACCCAGGGAACCATAGAGGAACCATGTTCCTCCAGACTTCCTCTGTGGAAGAGCACCACCTGCAGTGGAGAAAGTAGACTGCACCTGCCTACACACAGCTGTCAGGTAAGCAGAAGCACAGTGATGAGGACACCCTGACTTCACCCAGACCAGTAGAGAGCAGACCCGCCAAGTTCAGTAACAGTCGGAGCAGGAAGGCACCAAACCACAAGCAGGGTCAAGGTCAGAGACGAGTAGAGGTTAGCAACTTGCAGGCAAGGAGATACAGAATCGATCAGCAGA
This sequence comes from Lithobates pipiens, assembly GCF_037356315.1. NCBI lineage: Eukaryota > Metazoa > Chordata > Amphibia > Anura > Ranidae > Lithobates > Lithobates pipiens. The sequence continues at coordinate 243,484,214 of NW_027507787.1, forward strand.
ATCAAGTAGGATTCAGGATCAAAGATAGCAGAGATACAAGCTGAAAGACCATCAAGCAATGATCATGCAGGGCTTAAGCTTACCTAGGCCACTAGGCCCCAGTATCCTGGTGGATATGCCCATGCATCCACGTTCATACTGTTGTGCAAGTGGTCCTATGCGTGTCGGCATTGTACACGTATGACCATGAGCCTTACAGCTTGCACAAACACTCTGATGGTTACAGGGGTCGACTGACAACTCATGGGGCCCCCGGGCAATAGAAGATTATGGGGCCCCCAGGCATTAGGAGATTATGGGGCCCCACAGTATACACAAACACACACACACAGTATACAATCACACAGTATACACAGACATGTTTCTATTGGCTGAGAAGGTACTGGAGAGGTGGGGCAGCTATAATCTAGGGATTTTTTAGACCAAAAGGATGTCCATAAGACCCCTTTCACACTGGGGCGTTTTTAAGGCGTTTTTCAGGCACTTTAGCGTTAAAAAAAAGCGCCTGTAAAGCGCTTGAAAGAAGCCTCATCTGCAGCCCCAATGTGAAAGCCCGAGTGCATTAAGAGCCCTTTCACAATGTCAGCGCCCGAAAAACGCTCGTAAAGCGCAGCTTAAACTAGCAGCGCTTTACCAGCGTTTTTTGAGCGTTATTGGGGCGCTTTTAACCCCTGCTAGTGGCCAAATAAAGGGTTAAAAGCGTCCGCAAAACGCTACTGCCAATAGCGCTTTTCAGGCGCTTCCCATTGATTTCAATGGGAAGGGGCGCTTTAGGAGCGTTGTATTCACCGCTCCAAAAGCGCTGCAAAGAAGCTGCTTGCAGGACTTTTTTGACGCCCTGCCAGCGCAGCGCCTCAGTGTGAAAGCACTCGGGGCTTTTACATTGGGATTGCAGTTGCGGCTTCTTTCAGGCTCTTTACAGGCGCTTTTTTTTTTTACGCTAAAGCGCCTGAAAAACGCCCCAGTGTGAAAGGGATCTCAGTGTGAAAGCACTCGGGGCTTTTACATTGGGATTGCAGTTGCAGCTTCTTTCAAGCGCTTTACAGGCGCTTTTTTTAAATGCTAAAGCGCCTGAAAAACGCCCGAAATGGGATTGCAGTTGCGGCTTCTTTCAGGCGCTTTTTTTTAACGCTATAGCGCCTGAAAAACGCCCCAGTGTGAAAGGGATCTCAGTGTGAAAGCACTCGGGGCTTTTACATTGGGATTGCAGTTGCAGCTTCTTTCAAGCGCTTTACAGGCGCTTTTTTTAAACGCTAAAGCGCCTGAAAAACGCCCGAAATGGGATTGCAGTTGCGGCTTCTTTCAGGCGCTTTTTTTTAACGCTAAAGCGCATGAAAAACGCCCCAGTGTGAAAGGGGTCTCAGTGTGAAAGCACTCGGGCTTTTACATTGGGATTGCAGTTGCAGCTTCTTTCAAGCGCTTTACCGGCGCTTTTTTTAACGCTAAAGCGCCTGAAAAACACCCGAAAAACACCCCAGTGTGAAAGGGGTCTAAGGGACATTTCAGAGACAGATGTAAAAAAAAAAAAAACACAGGCTGGCAACCCTGATGGGGCCCTCGGGCAGTGCCCGAGTGGCCGAATGGTCAGACCGCCCCTGGATGGTTGGCATGATGTTCAATCGTGACAATCTTTTCTCGCCCCTTTCTTTATTATTATTATTTCTCTCTCATTTTTCAGATTCAAACACGCTTTCTTGGCCATCTCTCTTCCGCCCCTTCCTTTTCCTCTTTGTGAGTCAATACAATTTCCAGTGATGTCCATTGCTCTGTAGTCATAGCGGAGTCAACTCTCTCCAGTACCATATGACACAAAGAAATGGGATGAATACCGCGCTGTCGGTATGGTATGGATTTTACCTTCGAGGTGTTCTAGCTCATTGTTCAGCGAAGCTGCTCAGCAGTTCACACACCGCCATAAATAAAAGGACCAGGATGTTGTTTCATGACATTTGTTACACAACATTAACAATGAGATATGTTTGGAGGAGCGAGATAAAGTGCACGAGCGTGTAGAGCGGGCATCAATCAGCCCACTGACAGGCCTGGCAGAGAATTACCGTCTAGGAAAACAGCTCATAGAAGCCCAAATATTAGAATATGCCTTTCGGTGCAAGAGGTTTATTTTGACACAGTCAGGAGCTGTGACCGTCCAAGGCAGGAGATCATTCACAGTTTTGGTTTGGGGGTAAAGCGCTCTTGCTGGACCATGTACTGGGCTGCTTAGCGATTTCCAGTATAAATATACCATGACAAATTAAAGCGACAGGCTTGCCCATCCGGAACAGCTGTTGGCCAAATGCCAGAAGCCGAGGAACCCCCTTGGAGGAGCATTCGTGCTCAGCCTTTGCCTTTCAGGAATAGCGCGCCGCACAATTCTGGCTTTCTGCAACGTTTCCATATAATATGATACGATCCGAAGGGCTACATTGTAATATATTGCTACATAAGGCATTACCATAAGATCCACTGTGATCATATAGGAAAGACGTTGCGGAAAGAGGTTAAGGGTGTGAAGACAGGAGAGATAAGAAAAACAACGTCTAAAAACAGGCTCTTAGCCATGGCGTTGTGGGTCAGGTGACCTGAGGGCGGCACATGAGGTCACGTGTCTGGGTCAAAAACCTCAGTGCTCTAGTGCAGTGGTCTCCAAACTGTGGCCTGGATGTGGCCCTTTGCCTGCCTTTATCTGGCACATGGGGCACTTATTCAACTGCCACCTACAAGGAGACACTATTCCACCCACTAACACAAATGATGGGGCCCTATTCCACCCACTAACACAAATGATGGGGCACTATTCCACCCACTAACACCAATGATGGGGCACTATTCCACCCACTGATACCAAAAATGGGGAAATATTTCTTTCATTGACACCAACAATGGGGCACTATTCCTCTCACTGATACCAATAATGGAGCACTATTCCTTCAAGTGGGTGGCACAGTGGTGTAGTGGTTAGCACTCTCACCTAGCAGTAAGAAGGGTCGCTGGTTCGAATCCTCAACCATGACACTCCCTGCCTGGAGTTTGCATGTTCTCCCTGTGCCTGTGTGGGTTTCCTCCGGGTACTCCGGTTTCCTCCCACAAACTCAAAGACATGCAGGTAGGTTAATTGGTTTCTGTCCAAAATTGGCCCTAGTATATGAATGGGGACCTTGGATTGTGGGTAGGGACCAATGTGAGTGTGTAAAGTACAGGGATGGGGACAATTGTAGACACTCGGGTTGAACTGGATGGACTGGTGTCTTTATTCAACCTTACTAACTATGAAACTATGAAGTGACACCAACAATAGGGCACTATTCCTTTCACTGACACCTACAATGAGACACTATTCCACCCACTAACACAAATGATGGGGCACTATTCCACCCACTAACACAAATGATGGGGCCCTATTCCACCCACTAACACAAATGATGGGGCCCTATTCCACCCACTAACACAAATGATGGGGCACTATTCCACCCACTAACACAAATGATGGGGCCCTATTCCACCCACTAACACAAATGATGGGGCACTATTCCACCCACTAACACAAATGATGGGGCACTATTCCTATCATTGATACCAAAAATGGGGAACTATTTCTTTCATTGACACCAACAATGGGGCACTATTCCTCTCACTGATACCAATGATAGGGCACTATTCCGTCAAGTGACACCAACAATAGGGCACTATTCATTCCACTGACAACAACAGGGCACTATTTCTCCCACTGATACCAATAATAGGGCACTATTCCTCTCACTGGTACCAACAATGGGGCACTATTCCTCTCACTGATACCAATAACAGGGCACTATTCCTTCAAGTGACACCAACAATAGGGCACTATTCATTCCACTGACAACAACAGGGCACTATTTCTCCCACTGATACCAATGATGGGGCACTATTCCTTCCACTGACACCAACAATAGGGCACTTGGGCAGCACAGTGGTGTAGTGGGTGGCACAGTGGTATAGTGGTTAGCACTCTCACCTAGCAGTAAGAAGGGTCACTGGTTGAAATCCCAACCATGACACCGCCTGCCTGGAGTTTGCATGTTCTCCCTGTGCCTGCGTGGGTTTCCTCCGGGTACTCCAGTTTCCTCCCACAATCCAAAGACATGCAGGTAGGTTAATTGGCTTCTGTCCAAAATTGGCCCTAATATATGAATGGGGACCTTGGATTGTGTGTACTCCTTGAGGGTAGGGACTAATGTGAGTGTGCAATGTACAGGGATAGGGACAATTTTAGACACTTACTCAGGTTTAACTGGATGGACTGGTGTCTTTATTCAACCTAACTATGAAACTATGAAACTATTCCACCCACTAAGACCAATGATGGGGCAATATTCCACCCACTGATACCAAAAATGATCCCTACAATGGGGCGATATTACCCCCACTAAACTAAAACCATCAATGGGACATGTCTCCTTCTACTGACACCAGCAGTTTGGGGGCAAGTGAGCTACCAACCCCAAACAGAACTTGGGTAGCCATTTATTCTACAGTTACTTATTCTCAAGGCTGGAATCAGCCCTTCCTTCTCTGGGCTGACCGCTCAGCTGTCGGCTAATTGCCAGCTCCTATCTCTCCACAGTTACTCTGCTGTTGATATTATCCCGCTTGTCAGTCCTGCCTACTTAAGCCGCCCAGCCCAGAGGATCACTGGCTTCACCTTGTTCAACATCACAGAGACTATCTCCTGCATTCCTGTTTAAACACTTGCTTGGCTGACATCCCTTCTGGCTCCAGATCCTGCTTGCTGTTCCACTACACTGATCCCTGACCTTCTGGCTTGGCTGACTATCCATTCTGGTTACTGGACTTTGGCTATGTTTTGACTACATTTGTTCTATTTTACTTTTATTATTAAACAAGTGTGATTTAACTGTAGTTCCGTCTCGGTATGATTTCATGGTTTTTGACACTCATCAGTTAGAGGACTATCATTACCCCACAATGCACATTAGGGGGAGGGTGTTGAAGGTTCTTGCAGCTATAATATTATGGTAGAACATTTGCCTCCAGAACTTCTCCGGAGCCTCTCCCATCCTCTGGAACTCTCTACTCCAATGTGTTCAGCTACCGCCTCCTCTGTCCACCTTTAGGTGATCTCTCAAAACCCATCTCTTCAGGGAAGCCTATTTCACCTCCACCTAACTACTGAACTTTTTCTTTCCCCATTAGTTTATCCCCACAGTAAGGGCTCATTTACACTTGCTTCGGCTTCAACACACATTAAGGGCTAGTTTACACTTGCTTTTATAACAAGGCTTCAGACAGGCTTTGTTAAAGCTCTCTGAATGCCCCTGTCACTAAATAAAATGGTTAGCTTACAGTCCTGTTTACCCCTTGCTTATGCTTTGCTTCGCTTCAAAAATGATTCCCCATGTAGCTTTAGTGGTGCTTCAAAGCGACTTCAAAGCCTCCATAGAAGTCTATGGAAAAGCTCGCTTGAAGCCCCACTAAAATCCCACCGAAGCCCCACCAAAGGCTCATCAAAGCTCCATCGAAGCTCCACCAAAGCCTCATGGAAGCATCATCAAAGCACCAAGCAAAAGCAAGGTATAAACAGGAATGTAAGCTAACCATTTTATTTAGTGACAGGAGCTCTGACTGGCTTTCAGAGAGCTTTAACCAAGCCTGCCTGGAGCCATGCATTGAAGCAAGTGTAAACTAGCCCTTATCTTTTGGATACCTTTTTAGATTGTAAGTGTAGCCCCCTCCTAGTTAGATTGCTAGGTAAATTTAGTCCATGGCTCTTTCTGCAGTCAAGGGAGCGGAGGTCATTTGTTTTGGTCTGTTCAGGGTTTCACAGGCTGGGAGTTTGATTGCTTCTCCCTGCCACTAGAAGAAGTTTCTAGAATTTAGGGAGGGAGAAATCATATAACCAGCCTTAATATTTACCAGGGTCTAGCTGATCCCTGCAGAGGTGTGCCCAGATGGTAGCTGGGGCAGCTGAGAAATAGTCTTAAGTCATGGAGAGATTGTCTTTCCCCAAGGAAGGAGAGGTCCCAGCGTCAGGGGACTGTTGCCCCTAAGGCAGCTTAAAGATTGGGTTGCTGTTCTGCAAGGATCCAGGAGCTGCAGTGGTGGGACCTAGAAGGTAGCCTGGATCTGACTGCAAGCTTTCTTCAAGGGATCTGGTCTGGAGTTGGATTGCCTCCCTCACTGAGTGGCATCTGAGGGAAGCTGGAAGGTGGCAGCTGTCCTGAGAACTTGTGAGTAAAGACCCTAAAAGTGATCCCTGTGAATGTATAGTGTTCTGAAGATTGCACTGGGTACTGGCAGCTGTAGATTGGAGCTAGGTAACCAGATGCCAGTGTGAATTTCCCCCATGGTCTTCATCTGTGAGTAAATAGACTGTTCAGCATTCAGACCAACTTGGGAAAAAAATTATCCTCTAACTCAGGGATCTGCAATTAGCAGACCTCCAGCTATTACAAAACTACTGTTGTTTGCTAATTGTTTTGGACTATCCCATGGCCCAATCCCTCTCCTGTTACAAGTTCTACACCAATAAATGACAAAAAAAGACAACCCCTGGACTGTTTACTGGTGCCAAAGTGAATGGACCCCCCCTAAATCCTTCACCCGGCCCCTAATCTCCATGCAGGGCGCCGGACGCATGGATTTCAATGGGGTTTTTCTTTCTTTTTTTTTTTTTAAGCATGTAATTAGAGCCTGAGGCTCTAATTGGCTTTAAAAAAAAGTGGGCTTGGGGTGCAGAGCCCACCCAGTTGTGTGACAATAGCAAATTAATATTCGCTATTAATTATCGCTGAAAACAAATAAAGTAATGTACCAATCAACTTGAAAAACAGGAGGCAGAAGATTTGAGGCAACTATGGATTCTCATGGTACGGCAAAGACTCGCATACACGATCATATAAAAAAGTCTAAATTTATTTAAGACAAAAGCATCATTAAAAAAGTCCTATGAAGAGAGAATATACAATACACAATATTAGATCTCTGAAGAGGAACAGAACAATTGGACTTGTATCCATCCAAATCGAAGGACCCTGGCTCTTGTCCTAATGTAAGGATTAAGGGGTGTCTAAACAAAAAATGGTTGACCTTATGTCTTACTAAATACATGTATTTTTCTATCCTTCTCTGTAAAATAAGGATTCGTCATCTATTGTCACGTACTCATCAAGAAGAGGCCGCATCAGCCCTAAAAAGCAGTCTACGCCCAGAAGATTGTCTTATCAGCTGATAACACTCGGAGAATTGTCTTTACTTTGAAAATGTTGTTTTTTTTTACATTTGCTGATGTTTGCTCTTTTCTGTCTATAAAAGATGTAATAAAGAAGCCTCAGAGCCAGAGTCAGTCAGAGACAGTCAGAGTTAACGACGGACTTCTGAGCAGAAATACTGAATAATACCTCTGTGTCTCTTTGCTTGGATAAGAACTCTAACTAACAATTGGGAAACGGTAACATAACCTGACAAATAGGTGACTTGTTGAGGTCACACCTAACATTTCTGGCGCCCGAACAGGGACTCGCTGAAGAAACTACAAGAGGCGAACGAACATAAGGACGGAACGAAATGGTCGGGCACATCAAGAACCACAGACAAATCCTGCGCAGGTAAGAAAAGCTTTATTTTCTTATAAACTCTGTGCTTCTTAGATTTGTGCCCACCTGATCTGTCTGAATTGTTCTTCAGGTAAACACCAACCTCTGTAGTAAGCGGGTCTTGAACTTAATATTTTGGCTTATGTTACCGTTGTTTCTTGTCTGTCTACTTGTCATCTGTCTGTTGTGAATGAGATAAGCCCTGTTTGTATGGTGTGAATTGAAACATATATCATCCCAATGGGTAACGGAATGCGCCCTTAACTCGTAAGAGTACTTTGGGGGTCCGACACTTAAGTTTGATATACGCTTTTTGATTCATGAGCCTAAAAACGGGTTGAAAGTATAAGTCCTGACTGCCTCAATAAAGCAGGAATAAGAAACGAATGCTGAGAGATTCCATGGTAATGGGACGGAAATAAGGTCTCCACAAAGCCCGGAGACCTAGTCATATGTGTTTGGCCACCAAAAGGGAATGCTTGTATATGTTGTAGCTGTCAGTCTGGTCATAATATTTGTCAGTTGGCTAGCATATAAGGTAATTCGATTTCAGAAATCTCATATAGGAGAGGGTTTTTAATATTTTGGCACCCTAGGAGGAGAAGGCAACGAGACACTTAGTAAGTGATCCAAACGCCACCTAGGCAGGACTGTCAAAATGGGCCAGACACATGGTAAACCCCAGGAGGAATCTCAGAAATGTTATGCTGTTAAAGACATAATTACAATGTTGTATGGGAAGGATAAGGCACAGGGCACAAATAGGATTCTCAAGAAATTGGGGATGGATGGAGAAAATGGATTAAGTGTAGAAGGTTGGGAAGAAATAAAGAAAGACAGACAGGGAGAGATATTGCAGAACGGATGGGTATCACAAATACAATGTTTAATTAAGGTTTCCAACAGGGCTGAAGAGGAGGGATGGGAGTATTGTCAGGAAAAGGGTGGATGGGATATGAAGGTCCGACACAAAAGTCTTCCTTCTGCTCCCGGCGATAGGGTAAATACGGGAGATACTCCACCTCCTTATAACACTACCACACCAGGTAATGAAAGACCAAAACTTTATCCTTCCTTAAGAGGAAGAGGATGGGTATGCCGAGTATGCGGTATCCAGAACCCAGACTGGGCACAGGAATGTGTGCATTGCGGAGCTCAAAGACCAGAGCCCGTAGCTCCAGTCCATAGTCGGACTAGGGTAATACAAGTAAATAATCCAAATGCGGGTCAAGCAGGACAGCCACCTACAGTGACCCGACAAGTCGTTCTGAGGACATGGACACCTTGGTCGGCTGACACTCTTATGGCATTAATACAGAATGCTCCTGATCCCGTAGCAAAACCTGCCGCATTCTGTAGATTCGTGACACAATTACTAGACACACATGAAGCAACTTGGCAAGATGGGGAAGATTTGTGTAGACATAAAATGACACTAACGATGTTTAATCAATTTATGAATGAAATTGCTCCACATAGACCACAAGGGGATCCAGCGGCAGATCCACCAGGAATACATCCCCGTCATATAGACTCTAGACCCCTGTTTATTGCTCAGTTACGAGAATTTTGCCAAGGGAAACAGCAGGAAAGGGGTTCGACAGCGCCCATAAAACAGGCCCCAGGTCAGACTGTTACAGAATTTTACCTCAACATGGAAAGCATGATGGCTGACGAAGGTCTAGATTTAGCCTTACCCGTCACCATTAGGGCTTTCAATCGACAGTTTATGGAAGGACTAGTACCCCAAATAGGTGACAAACTGAAGGTATGTACTCCCGAATGGAGAGCCATACGGGACAGAGGAACATTGTTGCAGAAAGCACAAGGCATAGAGGCTGATTTAGCAGAAACTAAACCCAGAAGGACACCGGGAGTTAACACTGTTGCCCGGGTCAATGAAGGAGGGAATTCCTCCCGTAAACCTCTTACCTGTTATTACTGCAACAAGGTGGGACATATAAAAAGAGACTGTAGGAAAAGGATAAAAGACGAACAGGAAGGAAACACGGACAGAGACACGAGGGACTACAGACAGAGGCGTACCAATGATAGGGACGATCCGACCCCATGACTTGCCCCAGTCCTAGCTGAATCAGAGAACAAAATGCTCCACATGTTGATGAAGGTGGAAGGTAAACATATTCCTTGTTTGGTTGACACAGGAGCGTCACGCAGTCTGTTGTCTGATTCAGTAGTCCCTCCACACATGACGTCCCGTGACACCATACCCATAAGTGGTTATGACGGACTCCTGACTGATGCCCCACTGACTAAACCTTAAAAAGTAAAAATAGGAGAATGGCAATCGCCTGACACTTGTGTATTGTTGCAATATGTAGATGACCTATTGTTATGTTGTCCGGATAACGATACTTGTTTAAAAGCCACTCTCTCATTGTTACAATTCCTGGCTGAAAAAGGGTGCAAGGTGAATAGAACTAAGTTACAGGTATGTCAGAAAAAGGTTGTCTTTTTGGGCCACTGTATATCCCAGGGTACTCGACATCTCACTGAAGACCGAGTCCAGGCCATAAGACAAATGAATATCCCACGCAACTTTAAGCAACTTCGTATGTTTCTGGGAATGGTATCATATTGTAGACAATGGATACCACATGCCAGTTCTCTGATGCAGCCATTATATGATTGCTTGAAAATAGTACCCTATGTACTCACAGAAGCAGGTCATGAATCTTTTAGCACCTTAAAAAGGTTACTAATTTCGGCACCTGCGATCGGGATCCCTGATTATACCAAAACATTTCATTTGTACATTGCTGAAATCACGGGACACGCAACAGGGGTGTTGACACAACAACACATCAAACAAAGGCCGGTAGCATACTTCTCGGCGGCTCTCGATCCTGTCTCTAGAGGATCACCGTCCTGTGTACGAGCAGTTGCAGCAGTGTCAATTATCATTGACAAATCCTCAGAAATTGTCTTAGACAATCCTGTAGTGGTACATACCACACATGACATACACGCCATCTTGTCACAGGTCCAGCCAAAACACATATCAATGGCAAGGCAGCTGCGTCTACAATGCACTTTGCTCCTACCCCCCAATGTTACCTTTCAGCGATGCACTTCTTTTAACTTAGCACAGCTTTTACCATTACAGACAGATTTGACAGGGGGGAGTAATGATGATAATGGTGTAGATACAGCACAAGATACTCAGGATTCTGACACACTTTCATTTCATGACATAACATCTGATGAACATGATTGTTTCCAACTTATGGAACAAGAAACCACGGGGTTCCCACATGTCACAGACATACCCATTGCAAATGCAGAACACACACTGTACATAGATGGTAGTAGATTTGCCGATGACAAAGGTAAATATCACACAGGTTATGCTGTGGTAACGGACACACAGGTAATTGAGGCAAAGTCACTACCAGCACACATGTCGGCACAAGAAGCGGAACTAACCGCTCTAGAGAAAGCCCTAGAACACTTGGAGGGACAAGAAGGGAACATTTACACTGATTCCGCATACGCCTACGGTGTTGCACATGATTATGGCCACATATGGAAAGCTAGAGGTTACCTTACAGCAGCAGGCACACCTGTTAAACATGGTGAAGGAATCAAAAGAGTCCTGAACAATCTTCAAAAGGTTATAAGAGTAGCCATCATGAAGATAGCGGCACACACGAGCGCAAAAACAACTGAGGCAAAAGGAAACGCATTTGCAGATTTAACTGCAAAGAAGGCAGCTCTAGGGGAAGTAAGCCCTGAGACCTTAGCCACGGTACAGGTGAGTATGCCCGAAACCACATGGCAGCAGCTAATGGAACTACAGGAACAAGCAGGGGCTATTGAGAAGGACCGTTGGGTTAAGGAGGGAGCTGCACCAGGCCTTGACAATGTATGGAGAGAAGGAGACAAAATATGTCTACCCGCTTCTCTATACCCCGCAATGGCAGCGGCTGTTCACTTACCCACTCATGTCAGCTCCAATTCTATGTATAGGATTGTAAGCCAAGGATGGCTAGCCCCTGGATTCAGTAGTACTGCAAGGAACTACTGTGCTGCATGCCAAATCTGTCTGATTAATAACCCAGGACAGAGAGGGAAAACCCCACGTAAACATCAGGTCCGGGCCCAATATCCCTTTCAGAGACTGCAGATTGACTACATACAAATGCCTAAGAGCGGCCCCTTTGAATTTGTTCTCGTGTGCATCTGCCTATTTTCAGGCTGGCCCGAAAGTTATCCTGTGAAATCAGCTACGGCAAAAGCCACCGCCAAGAAACTGATTACTGAGCTGATACCTAGGTTTGGTCTCCCAGAAACAATAGAATCAGATAGGGGGACACATTTCACGGGAGAAATAATGCAAAATGTGATGGCAATGTTAGGGGTTCAACAAAGTTTTCATACTCCTTACCACCCACAGAGTTCAGGATCAGTAGAAAGAGTAAATGGTACAATCAAGCTGAAAATACAAAAAGCTATGCAAGAGTTAAATAAACCATGGCCTGAGTGCCTAGTTTAGATTTGTTCTCTATTAGGTACACCCCAACAGGAAAAACAGGGTTATCCCCATATGAAATACTGTTTGGAAGTGCACCTAGATTAGGTTTATATTTTCCTCAAAGTATGCAATTGCAATGTGATAGTTTACCTACGTATGTAATACAGTTGCAACAGCGTCTGACTAAAATCCACAAGAGTGTGTATTCTTCTCTTCCAGACCCTAATTCTGTCACAGGTACACACGATCTACAACCAGGAGACTATGTGTATGTAAAGAAACATACCAGAAAGACACTGGAACCAAGGTTTGAAGGTCCTTTCCAGGTGCTATTGATTACAGCAACCTCAGTGAAATTGGAAGGGAAACCTACCTGGATCCACGCTTCTCATTGTAAAAAGGAGCCAGTTGGCAAATGACAACATGTATCTTTTTATTGTTTCAGTAATTCTGGCTAATAGTTTGGTTACCTCACAGAATAAAATACACAAGGATGAAGGATTTTCTAAAAAAATGTTATTACTGAAGTTTAAATATGCTTATGCCCAGAAGTCAGGATATGAGAAATGTTGGATTTGTAGCAAATTACACCCCAGCACAGCAAGTATACCACTGATGGCAGTTCCTATAAACTATACTGATCTTGCTAACAGTAGCATTAACATAATTAGAACAAATACCAATGAGACAGTAATGTTTAAGTCAAATGGCCTCGCCTTTTCCCCTGATTGGTGTTTCAACTTAGGGAACACAACGGGAGGAAATGGAGAATGCCAAGACAGCAAGTTTAATTTGTCCATTGTCGTATTAAATGGAAGCTTCTATCCCAGTAATTCCAGCACACACCAGACATTATCTGACTTCCTCACTAACATTGTGGATAATAATGTTAGGTGGTTAGTATCCAACTTATCCCTCTATGGATACACCTCTCGTTATAGAAATGATATCAGTTCAAGATCAGTAGCTCTAGGAAACAATATATACATCTGTTGTGAGGATAAATGTTATACTTGGATACCTAGAAGAGCTCAGGGATGGTGCTACCTCGCAAGTTTAGTACCAGTAATGGGAGTAGTAGGTGATGAACGAGGTGATCACCTATTAGAAGCTAGCATGCATCCTAGATATCCCCTCAGGTATCGTAGTAAAAGAGAAATATTCCTGAAGAAGGACATGGCATGGGCTTGGTTCCCGTCCTGGACAGGATGGGGTATAGACTTAATGAAAAGACTAAATAACTATACAGGAATTATTAATGATGTTTTGGAGAAAAACTCTGATGACATTACTAAGTTAAATCTGGAGACCAGAGCCATCAGACAACAATTAGAATTACATGAATTAGCAATTGAAAGTATGAGTGCAGCACTGACAGGACTCTGTGAAACTACTGAGGACTATGAGTGCTGTACTTGGATACATAACACCAGCATTGAGGTACCTGATTATTATGACATCATTGCACAACACCGTACGGAAGTAAAGAATTTACAAGAGAAGGCCCGAAATATTGGTCGCGACTGGGATCCGTTTGGTGGAACTTTTAGTTTCTCAGGGTTATTCTCTTGGGTTAAGAAGGCAGCAATGACGATTATAGTGGTGCTCTTATTCGTATTTTTCTTTTATGTATGCTTTAAACTGCTCATGTGCTTTTGCAAGAAAGCCAAGGTAAATGATGCGGAAAAGATGGAACTTTTGTGAAGATAGGTAGATTTAGATCCTTGACATCACCCATCTGTCAGAAAAGCCACTCTTCCTGAATTTTAGATGTTGGTACTGTCCAGGGGGATGGGTGTATACCCCTCTGACAACTCGCGGTCAGGGAGAGTACTCTGGATATAGGCCGACTAGAACTTGTTCAGGTGGACCCAGGGCAAGAGGGAGGGGTGATGTCAAAGGGGGAAATGTAAGGATTAAGGGGTGTCTAAACAAAAAATGGTTGACCTTATGTCTTACTAAATACATGTATTTTTCTATCCTTCTCTGTAAAATAAGGATTCGTCATCTATTGTCACGTACTCATCAAGAAGAGGCCGCATCAGCCCTAAAAAGCAGTCTACGCCCAGAAGATTGTCTTATCAGCTGATAACACCCGGATGAATTGTCTTTACTTTGAAAATGTTTTTTTTTTTTACATTTGCTGATGTTTGCTCTTTTCTGTCTATAAAAGATGTAATAAAGAAGCCTCAGAGCCAGAGTCAGTCAGAGACAGTCAGAGTTAACGACGGACTTCTGAGCAGAAATACTGAATAATACCTCTGTGTCTCTTTGCTTGGATAAGAACTCTAACTAACAATTGGGAAACGGTAACATAACCTGACAAATAGGTGACTTGTTGAGGTCACACCTAACACTATGTCAGTTCGACTTCCACAAGTTTCGCGGTGTGACCTGCTTCTTCAGAAGTATGCTTCAGAAGGTAATGTGTTTAGATATCGCTACAAAGGATAAAAAGTATATAATCAAATTTCAGAAACAAAAAAAACATATGAATAGTAAAGATAGCATGGATTGGAACATACACAGGCCTAACCTAAACTACCATAGAGGTGGGCCAGTTCAGGATCCAGCAATCAAATAAGATAATATATAGCATATAATTCACCGTGCATAAGTATTTCCGTGTAGAGTGAAACGGGGAGCTTACCAGTACTGGAGCAGACCAGACCAAAAGGACATCTGCAGGCTATTGTCTTCCTGATTCTCCTCCCGGCCAGTCAGGAAGAGGGTCCTGAGACCCGATTGGCCAGGGAGTCAGCCCTTGTACACACCGACAACCAAATCCGTCGGATTTTGTCAGACGGATTTTGTCCGAAACTGTTGCATACACACGGTCGGACGAAGTTGTCGAAAAATCCGATCGTTCAGAACGTGATGACGTTATTTCGTTACGACGGGACTACGTTCAGGCTAGTAGCCAATAGCTTTGGTGTAGGAATTTGATCTGAGCATGCGTGGCACTTTGTCCGATCGGAATTCTCTACACATGATCGGAGTATGTCCGATCGGAACATTTTGTCAGAAAATTTTACCAACAAGTTGGAAAACTTAGTCCGTCGGATTCTCCGATGGAAACAGTCCGATGGAGACCACACACAGTCGGAATATCCGACAAAACGGTCCGATCGGACACATTCCGTCGGAATCTCCGACCGTGTGTACAAGGGCTTAGAACTCCCTGGTCAATCGGTTCTAAGGACACACTTCCTGTTCGGGCACTTCCCTCCCCCTGCCTCCTAAGGTAAGGTTCCTGATTGCCGCCATCCCACCCGTTAGTTTTCCGCCCCCGCCCAAAAAATATTGAGCCCACCGGCTGCCACTAAAAAGGACTGCTGCTTGGGAGACTGGTGGTCTCTGTACTGTATGGGAAAGAACCAGTTAGATTTAGCGGCCCGTGTGGAAGTAGCACTACAGAGGTTGGAGAAAAATATGGAAAATTTGGAAACACTATATGATTTGCAGGTGTAAAAGTGACGACATGCTTCGCATTGAAAGCGGAAGTGACGTAACATTCTTTTGCTTCCGCTGTGTGATGAGACACTGAGCTCACAGGTGGGAAGCTTCACTTTCGTCATTCCCTGTGTGCGCTGCTAGTAATACAGAGTCATGTCAGAGTTTACTGAGCTTCAAAGAGGGTATATTGTTGGTGCCCGCTCAGCTGGTGCCCCTGTGAGGGAAGTTACAGATTTATTTGCTGTGTACAGTATCAAAGGGCTTTGAGGGCACATACGGTTTCGGGGGAAAATGTCATCTGATAAGCATAAGCGCGGTCGACTTGGTCAACTGACCGAAAGAGACAGAAGGACACTGTGCAGGATTGTGACCTGGATTTTTGCATGAAAGTGTGGTATCAGATTCCATTATCCCGCATCCAAGACTCGCGTTTGCCAATTCCCAGGAGAATTCAGGGTGTCTTGGATGCCGAAAGCGGTCCAACACCATATTACCTAACAAT
Organism: Lithobates pipiens; assembly: GCF_037356315.1. NCBI lineage: Eukaryota > Metazoa > Chordata > Amphibia > Anura > Ranidae > Lithobates > Lithobates pipiens. The sequence continues at coordinate 243,500,259 of NW_027507787.1, forward strand.
TTTCGTTCTTTTACCATACTTGTTTCCATAATTTTGTCCAACCCCTGTACATAAGCTCTAACAAGCAGGGCCAACTGACCCCTCTTGCATTGTAATACCGCGTAGACACGATCGGACTTTTCAACGGACTGGAATCCGTCGGACAATTCGATCGTGTGGGTGGGCTCCAGCGGACTTTTTCTTCCCAAAAGTCCGGCGGACCTAGAAATAAAACTTTCTTCGAATCTTTTCCGACGGACTCCAGTCCAGTCGAAAAATCCGGTTGTCTGTGTGCTAGTCCGATGGACTAAAACCGACGTTAGGGCAGCTATTGGCTACTGGCTATGAACTTCCTTATTCTAGGTCATCACGTTCGAAGCCGTCAGACTTTTGGAGTGATCGTGTGTGTGTGTGGCCAAGTCCGTTCGCTTGAAAGTCTGGCGGACCTCAGCTGCAAAGTCCGTCGGATTGTCCGCCGGACCAAGTCCAGTCGAAAAGTCCGGTCGTGTATTGTCTCCCTCCATTTTGTAAAGCCCTGTGCATGCTGCTGGCACTATATAAAGCCTGAATAATAACAATAATAATAGTAATAATTTATAAAAAGAGTAAAATAAAATTTGTGAGTTGCAATATTGAGATTCCGAGTTTTGTCCTTTCCACCATAGGACATGGAATTGGACCTCTTAGGTGGCAACGTTTTGGGGCCAAGCCTGTTCGTCCAACTATTTGGAAAGCAGCATGTGTTATGAAACCCATTAATCTTCCTCCATGTATCTGTAACAGTATGCTCTGTGAAAATCTGGCGTTGCTATTAGCCTGAACTGATGGATTACTTCAACATTAAACATACTGACAGCTACAGAGACATTTTGGGCCATTGTGTTTCGCTGAGCTTCCAGCATCCAGCTGTTTGTTCCAGCACACCCAATTTGGACGACGCCTCGGTCGCTGAACTTCCATTTTTTTTTTCCTCCAGCCCTTTTCGCACAGATAATGCACAATAACGGACTGTGACGCGTTCAGCTGCAAATTAAAATATCTCTGCTGTTTGGCATTTGTGCGCTGTCACCATGATGAATAACTCCCATATTTTAACATTTAAGAATTCGGCACAGCTGAACCGGACAGTCCTCGTCTCCAGAATTCGGGGGGCTTCCAGCTCAACAGTCCGTCCGGGCAAAGAATTTTGAGTTTTCCAAAGCCTGCGCCTGATTGACTTGGAATTTTATTCTTTTATTTATTTTTCCACTGAAGAATTCAGAGTTTTTTGTCGGTTCTTCTCTGCTCCCGCCATGATCCGCCATGTGTAATTATATATCGATTTACTTGCTCCTGGTGAGATTCACTGCTATAATTGTTTTCGTAATTATCCTATTAGGCAGACCTGATGGAACGGGCCAAGATGATATTCCAGAGGTGTCAACACACATGCACTGCTGTGCAGAGCCTTTAAAACCAACGTGGATACAAGAATCATAAACTTCTTCTGGATACCATGTAACAATGTTTTTTTTTATTTTTTTTATTTTTTTTTTAAACAATAAGGCCATAAAGGTAAGCTGGTTACAGTGCAGGGTTACAAGAATGTATGGAAATATTAACCTTCTGGGATTCTCTTCTGTATATTAGTATCCAGTAGTCGCTGCCAATTGACTTGGATGCTTTCTCTGCAGGCGTACTGGAATGCGGCCTACCAGGCAACGCTAGCCAGCCCCATCTGTTAGATATAAACGATACACATAATTGTATCACACACTTTTCACTCAGTTCATCAAAAACATAAAAACATGCTTGTAAGGCCCAACGCAGCCCCAGCACCCGGGCCGTATGGGCTTTCCAAGGTCTACAACCTGATAATAGGGAGTATGGCCACAGCGTGAAATAACTTTATCTTGGGTTTAATTGAAGGCCTCAGCTGTTTGGAAGAGTTCTGGATGCTGAAAAACAATTTCTGAAACTAACCCGTGAATTCCTCTCTTTAGCAAACAGATAAAATGTGAAAAAAAAAAGAAGATGAGCTCGGTGCACTTGTTTGGATTGGTGTGGCACAGAAAAAGGGTTCACCCTAGGAGACCTTCATCCTAGGAGACCTTCACCCTAGCAGACCTTCATCCTAGGAGACCTTCACCCCAGGAGACCTTCATCCCAGGAGACCTTCACCCCAGGAGACCTTCATCCTAGGAGACCTTCATCCTAGGAGACCTTCACCCCAGGAGACCTTCATCCTAGGAGACCTTCATCCTAGGAGACCTTCATCCTAGGAGACCTTCACCCCAGGAGACCTTCATCCTAGGAGACCTTCACCCCAGGAGACCTTCATCCTAGGAGACCTTCATCCTAGGAGACCTTCACCCCAGGAGACCTTCATCCTAAGAGACAACCACCCTAGGAGAACTTGAATGAATGAATGAATGATTTGTATAGCGCTGCAATTGCAAACTGAATTGCCTCAAGGCGCTTGATCAGCCTAGTTGTCTAGCTTCTTAGAAGAGGTAGGTCTTGAGTTTTTTTCCTGAACACCTGATGGTTATCTTCGATACGGATATTAGTCGGTAGAGCGTTCCATAGCCGTGGTCCTTGGACTGCGAATCTTCGTTCTCCCTTTGATTTTAGCGGGATTTGGGAATGAGGAGGAGGTTTTGGTTAGATGATCGAAGACTGCGGTTGGGTGCGTAGTGTGTTATCTTCTCGCGTAGGTATTGAGGAGCGTTTCCTTGTATGCATTTATGGGTGAGGCAGACGGTCTTGAATGTAATCTGATTCTTTATGGTTAGCCAGTGTAGGCTCCTCCGGGCGGTGGAGATGGATTCCCAGGGTTTTTTTCCCGTTATCAGTCTTGCCGCCGTGTTTTGGATGAGTTGTAAGTGCGCAAGTTGATATTGAGGTAGCCCTATCTAGATGGAGTTTGCATAGTCGAGAATGAATGATTGTTCCAACTACTGCTGCTTTGTCCTCTGTTGGAATGAAGGGGATGAATCTACGTAGCAGGTGTCCTAGGAGACTTTCATCCTAGGAGGCTGTCAGACTTCCACATACCTGACCGATGAGCCCGATATAGCAGGGGAAGGTCTCCCTTACAAGTCTGGTTCGCGGCCACTGGTAGTATGGACAGGTGGCATGGGAGCACAGAGTGGTATGAGAGCCTGGCGGATGGCAGTAGAAGGGACGGCCCAGGATCCCGGTGCAAGTGGCTTGGTGATCACTAGACAGCTGGCCAGCTGGCCGGAAAACAGGCAGCAGATGCACAGCAGGAGCAGAGCAGGCAGGTCGGGTCACAGGCAGGGTTTGCAACAAGCGGGCAGCGCAGTACAGAGGAGCAGGCAGGTTCAGAGTCTGGGTCACAGGCAGGGTCGGCAACAGGCGGGCAGCGCAGTACATGGGAGCAGGCAGGTTCAAAGTCAAGACAGGCTGGGGTCAGGTGCAGGCAGAAGACGGAGGATAATCAAATAGGCAAGCCAGGTAGTCAGGAGATCAGACGTTCACACAAGGTAACAGGAGCAAGGACATGGGGAGCTGTAGATCAGACAGCACTCAGAAAAGTGCACAGACAGTTTAAATAGGCCGATTGTCACCAAGCGCCGTGTGTGCACAGGCTCACGCACACGCAACCACCCACACGCCGGCGCCCACAAATGCTCACATAGGCACGCGCATGTGAGCGCGTACCGGCACACACCAGGGTGCCCAGCACTGAGTCCATTCTGGGAACTTCTATGACAGTGCCCCCTCCTCAAGGGCAGCCTCTGGATGTCCATCTGGGCCAGTCTGGTGGTGTGGGCACTCCTAATAGCCCTTAAAAGCTCTGCTGCATGCAAATTGCCTTCCAGCTCCCAGGAATTATCTTCTGGTCCATACCCCCTCTACTTGACTTGATATTAGACTTGGTTGTGCCTTTTCCTGCAATCCAAAATTGCTTCCACCTCAGATTCTTCCTTGTTGTTAATAATTATAGGTTCTGGTGGACCGCTATTTGGGCCAGTAAAGGGATTGAGAATAACAGGCTCATGTAACACAGATACATGAAAGACTGGATGAATTTTCAGCGTACCGGGTAAGTCAAGCTCGTAAGTCACATCATTGATTTTTCTCTTAACCGAGAAAGGACTCATGAATTTAGGAACCAGTTTCCTCGAGGGACAGGCCATTCTTAAGTTAGTCGTGGACAACCAAACCTGGTTGCCAGGTTCTAGGATGAGCTCTCCCCAGGGGCGGACTGACCATTGGGCCACTCGGGCACTGCCCGAGGGCCCCATGCCACTAGGGGGTCCCATCAGGGTTGCCAGCCTTAGTAAAACCAGGGACAGTATGTAAAAATTAGTGTTTTTTTTATTTTTTTACATCTGTCTTTGAAATGTCCCTTACTGACTGATCCTTTTGGTCTAAAAATCCTGAGATGATAGCTGCTCCACCTCTCCAGTACCTTCTCAGCCATTAGAAACATGTCTGTGTATACTGTGTGTACATGTATGTGTATACTGTGTGTGTGTTTGTGTCTACTGTGTGGCCCCATAATCTCCTATTGCCCGGGGGGCCCCATGAGTTGTCAGTCCGCCCCTGGCTCTCCCCGCTTCTTCTTGTCAAAATCCTCTTCTTGTATTTCATTTTAACCATGGTTTCTTGTAAAAGTGAGGAAGACGTCCATTGTTTTGGAGACTGCGGGGATAGCACACTCAGGTAAGGAACTGGGCAGGAAAGATGGATGGAAGCCGTAATTGTCAAAAAATGGCGTTTGCTTAATGGCAGAGTGCAAAGAGTTGTTGTAGGAAAACTCGGCAAGAGGCAGTAGAGAGACCCAATCATCTTGTGAAAAGGCAGAGAAGCAGCGGAGTTTGGCTCCAAAATCTGATTAGTCCATCTGCCCGTTCATCTGGGGATGGTAGGCAGATGAAAATGCCAACTCAATTTCAAGGGAACCACAGAGAGCCTTCCAAAACCCGGAGGTAAACTGAACCCCTTGATCAAATACAATTCATTGACAGGACTCCATGCAGCCTCGCTATTTCCTTTTGAAAACTTTTGCTGTTTCCATAGCCGAAGGTGTGCCTTTCATAGGCCATCTTGGACAATCTATCCACCACAACAAAAATGGTAGAAAAACATTCTGCCTGAGGGAGCTCCATGATGAAATCCATCAAAATCGTCTTCCAGGGTCTTTCTGGGATTGGTAAGGTTTTAAGAAGGCCCCAGGCTCTCGCCCAGCTATTCTTGCTCCGGGCACAGGTAGTGCATGATTCCACGTAGCTCTTGCAGTCATTTGTCAGCTAAAGCCATTCTGGTGCGCTGTATCAGCTCTGCCGTCCTCAGAATGCCAAAATGTCCGGCTAACTTATGGTCATGGCAGAGCTCCAATACCATCACCCTCACACTCTCTGGGACCATAATTTTGCCCTTGAGCCAGAACAAGCCACCTTGTGCCCTCACATCGTTTTCAGCAGACGGGGACCATTCCATAGAGGCTTGTCTTATTCGGGATAGGAGATCTTCTTGGAGTAACAGAAAATTTCCAGAAGGGAGAATGGTGTCTGGAGGTAAAGATTTCCCAGAGTCATGGAACATGTGGGATAGTGCATCTGGTTTGATGTTTTTGAAACCAGGTCTGTATGTGATGTGGAACTGAAATTCCAACTCGCCTGCCATGGTTTCAATCTCTTGGCGGTTCTTAAATACTCCCAGTTTTTGTGGTTGGTGTAGACCATAATGGGATGTGCAGCACCCTCCAGTAAGTAACGCCACTCTTCCAGGGCAGCCTTGATGGCCAGAAGCTTCCGATCTACATCATAATTTATCTCCTCTGTGCAGAGCTTACGTGAGAAAAAGGCCACCGGATAAAGAAGTTACTTAGCGCCTTGCCGCTGAGATAGCACGGCTCCTACAGCAATCTCCAATGCATCCACTTCAAGGACGAATGGTAAGGCAGGATCTGGGTGTTTCAGAATAGAAGCAGAGGTAAATAGCTCCTTTTTCGAGGGTGGATTGCACCTTAGAGGACCAACAGAATCGGTTCCCTTGCTTGGTCAGCTCGGTGATGGGAGCAATTATCACAGAGAAGCCCCTGATGAACTTCCGATAGAAATTGGTGAAGACAATAAAGAGTTGGACTCCTTTCTTATCGGAGGGAGCGGGCCAGTCCAGGATGGCAGACACCCTTTGGGGATCCATCTTAATGTCGTCGACAGAAATGATTAGGCCTAGGAACTGGATGCACTGGAGTTCAAATTTGCATTTTTCTAGTTTAGCGTAAAGTCCGTGCTGCCTGAGCCGGGTTAAAACATTTTGAACGTGCCTACGATGATTAGGGATGAGCCGAACACCCCCCGGTTCGGTTCGTACCAGAACTTTCGAACGGACCCCACGTTCGTTACGAACGTTAGAACCCCATTAAAGTCTATGGGACTCGAACGTTCAAAATGAAAAGTGCTAATTTTAATGGCTAATATGCAAGATACTGTCCTAAAAAGGGTTTGGGGACCTGGCTCCTGCCCCAGGGGACATGGGTCAATGCCTAAAATGTTTTTAAAAATGGCCGTTTTGGCGGGAGCACTGATTTTAACCACTTCCCACCCGGCCAATGCACATATACGGCCGGGTGGGAGCCGTCTACTCCTGATAGGACGTTCAGGAACGTCCATCAGAAGGAGCGGGATCGCGCGCGCGTGCCCGCGCAGCGGCGCGATCCCGATGCGCCCGTGTCACCCGGACACGGCGCATCTCAGATCGGCAGGAGGGCTCTGTGATTGGCCCTCCTGATCACATGACGGCCGTGTCCAATCACGGCCGTCATGTGATGTAAACAAACAGCCGGTTGCTAGGCAATCGGCTCCTCCTCTCCTCACACAGAAGTCATCGCTGAGGAGAGGAGAGCAGATCCCTGCAGCCGGCTGATGATCAGCGAGTATGAGCTGTTTTTTACAGCTTTTTACTCACTGATCACCAGTCTAGTGTAAACACAAATCACCACACAATAAACACACCACACAGTATAAACACAATGTCCCCACACATGTCCCCAAAACATACATGTCCCCAAATAATAAAAACACATGTCCCTAATAATAAAAACATGTCCCCCACATATGTCCCACTAAAATCACATGTCCCAATGATTATCTGCACACATATGTACGTGATCACCTGCACACATATGTACATGATCATTTGCGTACATATGTCCGTGATCACACAAACCAATTATTATACACTTAACGGAATTTTTTTTACCAAAAACATGTAGCAGAATACATTTTGGCTTAAATTTATGACAAAATTTGATTTTATTGGATTTCTTTTAAAATATAAAAAAGAAAATAATGTTTTTTTTTCCAAATTTACGCTTTTTTGCGCTTATATCGCAAAAAATAAAAAACGGAGTCGTGAATAAATACCCCCAAAATAAAGCTCTATTTGTGCGAACAAAATGATAAAAATTTCATTTGGGTACAGTGTAGCATGACCGCGCAATTGTCACTGAAAGCGCTAGAGCGATGAAAGCTGAAAATTGGGCTGGGAAGGAAGGGGGCGAAAGTGCCCTGTATTGAAGTGGTTAATGACGATTAAAGTGAAAAAAAAAAAGTGAAATATTCCTGTAAATATGGTGCCTGGGGGGTGTCTGTAGTATGCCTGTGAAGTGCCACGTGTTTCCCGTGTTTAGAACAGTCCCTGCACAAAATTACATTTAACGGAAATAACACCATTTAAAACTGCTTGCGGTTTTAATGTTATATCTGGTTCCTGCAATATGGTTGAAAATCATTCAGAAAAATGGCATGGGTAGCCCTCCCTGCCCATTACCAGCCTATTTGGGTCTTGTACGCATATTAAGGGGAACCCCGTACCCATATTAAAAAAAGGAAATGCATGTGGCCCCCAGGCCCTATATACTCAGAACAGCAGTATACAGGCGGTGCAAACAAGACAGGGACTGTGTAGGTTTGTTGTGTTAAGTTGAATCTGTTTGTAATTTTCAACTGGTACATTTTTAAAGTGTAGCTCCAGTCAAAAAAACTATTTTTAAGCTTTTTGGAAAACATAGGGAAGGGTTATCACCCCTGTATAATTTGTTTTGTCGTCCATCTTTTTTCATCTCACTTGCTGCTGTCTCCTTCCGTTTGCAAGTAGGAGATGTTTGTAAGTTGGATGTTTGAAAGTAGGGGCCTGCCCTATATGCTCTGCAGAAATGTCGGAACAAGGTGTTGGTTTTGCCACAACATTGTAAGCCCTCAAAGTGACTCTTGGTGGGCGCTGGAGCGCCCTGCTGTGAACGATTATATCAAGAATTGTAATTACATGCCATTATTAAACAGTGGTAGAAAAATTGACCTTTGGTGGTTGTGGTGCTGGTGCCACAACACTATAAGTCCTCACCGTTACTCTGGGTGGGCACAGGAAGGGGCCCTCCTGTGAAATATTATATCAAGAATTGTAATTACATGTTCCTTGTTAAACAGGGGCAGAAAAATTTGGCCTTAGGCACTGGTGCTAGTGCCACCACACTGCAACCTCTTCCATATACTCTAGTTTTTTTGCTGGAATTAGCCCTGCTGCAAAGCATTGCATCAAAAATTGTACTTAAACTCCCCTGTTAAACAGGGGCAGAAAAATTGGGCCTTAGGCACTGGTGCTGGTGCCACCACACTGCAACCTCTGCCATATACTCTAGTTTTATTGCAGGAATTAGCCCTGCTGCAAAGGATTGCATCAAAAATTGTACTTAAACGCCCCTGTTAAACAGGGGCAGAAAAATTGGGCCTTAGGCACTGGTGCTGGTGCCACCACACTGCAACCTCTGCCATATACTCTAGTTTTATTGCAGGAATTAGCCCTGCTGCAAAGCATTGCATCAAAAATTGTACTTAAACGCCCCTGTTAAACAGGGGCAGAAAAATTGGGCCTTAGGCACTGGTGCTGGTGCCACCACACTGCAACCTCTGCCATATACTCTAGTTTTATTGCAGGAATTAGCCCTGCTGCAAAGCATTGCATCAAAAATTGTAATTAAACGCCCCTGTTAAACAGGGGCAGAAAAATTGGGCTGCTGGCATCACCCAGAACCAAAAATGTTCTAAGGACAACATGATCCGCAGCTACCTCCTCCCAGCCACGTACAAGTCCACGTGTTTCTTGGGACTGTAAATCATCCCTATAAGACTGCTGCTGCTGCTGCTGATGCTGATGCTGAGTGCCAGCCTCCACCTCCATGCTGACACAATCATCCTCCTCCTCCTCTTCCTCCTCCTCATCCTCTTCCTGTGTGATGGGTGGCACAGCAGAAACACTGTCTGGATAAAGAGGCCTTGAGAGGCAAGGAAGTCCTCCTCTTCCTGCCTCTGTTCTGCCTCAAGTGCCCTGTCCATTATTCCATGCAGCGTATGCTCCAAGAGGTGGACAAGAGGTACAGTGTCACTGATGCATGCACTGTCACTGCTCACCATCCTTGTGGCCTCCTCAAACGGTGACAGGACAGTTCATGCATCCCTGATCATGCCCCACTGGCATGGTGAGAAAAAACCAAGCTCCCCTGACCCTGTCCTGGTGCCGTAGTCGCACAGGTACTCATTGATGGCCCTCTGCTGCGTGTGCAGCTGCTGCAGCATGGCCAATGTTGAGTTCCATCTGGTGGGCATGTCACATATAAGGCGGTTCTTGGGCAGGTTCAACTCCTTTTGGAGCTCAGCCAGCCGAGCACAGGCATTAAATGATCGGCGGAAATGCACACAGACTTTCCTGGCCTGCTTCAGGACATCCTGTAAGCCGGGGTACCTGCCCAAGAACCGCTGCACCACCAGGTTAAGGACGTGAGCTACACAGGGCACATGGGTCAGTTGTCCCTGTCGGAGGGCGGAGAGGAGGTTGGTGCCATTGTCGCAAACCACCATTCCTGGCTTAAGCTGGCGTGGCGTCAACCACCTCTCGGCCTGCCCCTGCAGAGCTGACAAAACATCCGCCCCAGTGTGGCTCCTGTCCCCCAAACAAACCAGCGCAAGCACGGCATGGCATCGTTTTGCCTGCGTACTTGCATAGCCCCTGGAACGCCTACGGAGCACCGCTGGTTCTGAGGACAGAGCACTGGAAGAGGCCATGGAGGAAGAAGAAGAGGAGGGGGTGGAGGAGAGAGGTGTGTCACAACCAATAGTAGCATTTTGGAGGCATGGTGGCGGAACAACCTCCAACACTACTGCACCTTGTCCTGCATCCTTCCCAGCAGCCAGAAGAGTGACCCAATGGGCCGTGAAAGACAGGTAACGTCCCTGTCCATGCCTGCTGGACCATGAGTCAGCGGTAATATGCACCTTACCGCTGACCGCCCCCGCCCAGCGAGGCAAGGACATTGCCTTCCACATGCCGGTAGAGAGCCAGAATCGCCTTCCGTGAGAAAAAGTGGCGTTTGGGGACCTGCCACTGAGGAACCGCACATTGTACAAACTCACGGAAGGGGGCCGAGTCTACCAACTGAAGAGGCAGCAGTTGAAGTGCTAGCAATTTAGCCAAGCTAGCATTCAACCGCTGGGCATGTGGATGGCTGGGAGTAAACTTCTTCCGCCGGTCCAGCAGCTGGGGCAGGGACATTTGCCTGCTATAATCGGACGGGGGTGTACCACTAGCAGAGTTCCCGGAAGCACTTGGCTGTGACACACCTAATTCTACACCTTCATTCCTCTCAGAGCAGGTTTCAGAGAGGACTGAAGGTCTAGTGGGGTTGGAGATGCCAGCTGATGAGGAGCAAGGAGAGGTCCGCTTTGTTCTTTGGTGTGGGTCTTTGAGGTACGCTTGCCAACGAGCTGCATGGCAGGTCAACATATGTCTGGTCAAGCATGTGGTGCCCAAGCGGCTGATGTTTTGGCCACGTGAGATACGCTTGAGACATATGTTGCAAATAGCAGCGGTGCGATCTGATGCACTCGTCTCAAAAAAGGCCCACACCAAAGAACTTTTAGAATAACGCGCAGAGGCAGCGCTCTGCACAGGCGGAGCTCTGCGGTGTGATTCAGTCGGTGTGCTGCCCCTAAGCTGGCCCCCGGAGGGCATCCTGCCTCGTTGGACATGTGCCTCCTCCTCCTCTTCCTCCCTCCTTCCAGGCACCCACGTGGAGTCAGTGCCCTCATCATCCCCTCCCTCTTCATCGCTGTAGCAAACCTGGCAGTATGCTGCAGCTTGTGGAACATGACTGCCAGATTGCTGTCCTTCTTGAGCATCCCCTCTCTCTGTGCTCACGCTACTGCCTTCCTCTAGCTGAGTGTCATCATCAGAGCCCAGCAAACACTGGGCATCCTCCTGGAGCATGTACCCAACACTGTGCTCAAAGAGTTCAGGAGACTCCTCAGGAGGACGTGGTGGGTCTAGGGAAGGAGTCACTGATGATGACATTGAGAGGAGGGAAGACTATGCATTGGCAGCTGCTTTGCTAGTACCCTGAGACTGGGTGAGAGAGGATGAGGAGATTGAAGAGGGCTTGGTCATCCACTCTACCAAGTCGTTGGCATGTTGCGGTTCAACATGTCCAGCTGCCGAAAAGAAGGACAAGCATGTGCCATGGCCACGTGCTGATGACAATGCACCGCGTCCACGACCAGCACTGTTGTCTCTAGACACAGAGCCTGCTTGCCCTCTTTTATCGGCTCGCGCCTGTCTGCCTCTCCTTGCTGGCCTTCCAGACATGGTAATGGCCTGAAGGGAGTTGGGTAAAACAGCAGTTGGGTAGTTTATATTGTGCTGGAGGCACACAACACCCACTAACTCCTGCAGATGCCTTTTTTATAGAACACCAGAGATAAAGGGGTATATACAGATGTATACTGTGCTGTGCTGGAGGCACACACAATTTCCAATAACTCCTGCAGATGGCAATTGGGCTCAAATAGAGAAGAGCTATGTAGGTGGATATAGCGGTATGTACTGGGTACAGAGCACGCAGACAGCACGCACTATCTCCTAACACTACTGACTGCAAGCTCTATTATTAAAGATAGATCACTAGCTATATAGGTGAGGTGAATATAGTGGTGTATACTGCGGTCAGGGCACAGACAATAACCACTACAGAACAGCAAAATAGGAAATCAGCCAAAAACGATCGGTGTGTACTGTGTTGAAGGTACACAGAACACCCACTGCTTCAGATGCCAACACACTACACGCGGCCGCCTCAATGGCGGCCTTATATAGTGTGGGGCATGCACTACACAGCCTGAGCTATGATTGGCCACAGGCATCCTGCCTGTGGCCAATCATGGCTCTCCTCGCTGCTGGCGCTGCGATTGGCCAAGCATGCGGGGTCACAGTGCATGCTTGGCCAATCATGAGCCAGCAATGCACTGCGCCATCGCAGTGCATTGTGGGCCGTGAGCGCCACGCGAATTTTGACGCGAATGGACCAAGTGTTCGGATTTCGCCGAACGGACGAACAGTCAATGTTCGAGTCGAACGTACGTTCGACTCGAACACGAAGCTCATCCCTAACGATGATCAGTAACTGAAGAGGAGAAGATTAGGATGTCATCTAAATATACTATAACATGCAAGTCCAGAAGGTCATGGAAAATGTAATTGACAAAATGTTGAAATGTGGCTGGTGCATTGCACAGGCCGAAGGGCATAACAAGATATTCAAAGTGCCCGAACTGGGTACAGAAGGCCGTTTTCCATTCGTCTCCTTCCCAGATACGGGTTAGGTTATAGGCACCACGGAGGTCTAATTTAGTGAAAATTACTACGGATCCCAGCAGTGGCGTACTAAGTGGGGGGCGGGGGGGCGGGCCGCCCCGGGTGCCACACACTGGGGGGGGTGTCAGGCCAGCGCCCCCCCCCCCGCAACTAAAGAGAAGACAGCGCCGTGCCTCGGGTTCGCAGCCCACACAGAGAGAGCCCGAGGCCCTGGCAGTGGGCGGCATTGCAGGGGGGGGGGGGTGCGAGCAGCACTCGAATGGAGTGACATCTGCCGGCTCAGTGATCCGGGACCCGGCGCAATAATCCCCTTCTCTCTGTGGTCGCGTCGCACTGCCGTTCTGATCAGTCTCGGGCAGCGGCTGTCACTCACAGCCGAGCAGAGTGAAGCCGCCTCCCCCTCCTGCATGCACAGCACTGTGTAGACAAGGAGGGGGAGGCGGCTTCACTCTGCTCGGCTGTGAGTGACAGCCGCTGCCCGAGACTGATCAGAACGGCACGACGTGAGTCACGCGACCACAGAGAGAAGGGGATTATTGCGCCGGGTCCCGGATCACTGAGCCGACAGGTGACACTCCACTCGGGGGCTGCTCGCACCTCCCCCCTGCAATGCCGCTGCCTTGGGCTTGAGGTACACTATGGGTCCTTAGGGGAGGCTGTGCACTGTAGGGGGGTTCTTTACTGTGGTGGGTCCTGCACTGTAGGGGGGTCTGCACTGTAGGGGGGGTCCTGCACTGTAGGGGGTCCTGCACTGTAGAAGGGGTCCTGCACTGTAGGGGGGTCCTGCACTGTATGGGGGTCCTGCACTGTAGGGGGGTCCTGCACTGTAGGAGGGGTCCTGCACTGTAGGGGGGGGTCTGTACTGTAGGGGAAGATTCAGGACTGTAGGGGGGTCTGTACTGTAGGTGAGGATTCTGTACTGTAGGGGAGTCTGCGCTGTAGGGGGAGGGGTCTGTACTGTAGGAGGGTCTGCACTGTAGGGGGGGTCTGTACTGTAGGAGGGTCTGCACTGTAGGGGAGGATTCTGTACTGTAGGGGGGTCTACACTGTAGATGGGGGTCTGTATGGTAGGGAGGGGGGTCTGCACTGTAGGCGGTCTGTGTAACATGCAGAGGGTCCAGAGCTGTGAGGGGCTGTGTAATGTAAAGGGGTGCAGAGGTGCAGGGTGCTGTGTAATGTAAAGGGGTCCAGAGGTACAAGGGCTGTGTAATGTAAAGGGGTCCAGAGGTTCAGGGTGCTGTGTAATGTAAAGGGATCCATAGGTACAAGGGCTGTGTAATGTAAAGGGGTCAGTAGGTTCAGGGTGCTTTGTTATGTAAAGGGGTCCAGAGGTACAAGAGCTGTGTAATGTAAAGGGGTCCAGAGGTGCAGGCTGCTGTGTAATGTAAAGGGGTCCAGAGGTGCAGGCTGCTGTGTAATGTAAAGGGGTCCTTAGGTGCAAGGTCCTGTGTAATGTAAAGGGGTCCAGAGGTGCAGGGTGCTGTGTAATGTAAAGAGGTCCTTAGGCGCAAGGTCCTTTGTAATGTAAAGGGGTCCAGAGGTGCAGGGCACTGTGTAATGTAAAGGGGTCAAGAGGTTCAGGGTGCTATGTTATGTAAAGGGGTCCAGAGGTACAAGAGCTGTGTAATGTAAAGGGGTCCAGAGGTGCAGGCTGCTGTGTAATGTAAAGGGGTCCAGGGGTGCAGGCTGCTGTGTAATGTAAAGAGGTCCTTAGGTGCAAGGTCCCGTGTAATGTAAAGGGGTCCAGAGGTACAAGAGCTGTGTAATGTAAAGGGGTCCAGGGGTGCAGGCTGCTGTGTAATGTAAAGAGGTCCTTAGGTGCAAGGTCCTGTGTAATGTAAAGGGGTCCAGAGGTGCAGGGTGCTGTGTAATGTAAAGGGGTCCAGAGGTGCAGTTGTGGAGAGGAGGGGTACACAGTAGTGACAAAAAGATATTGAAGGATGCAGAGGTATGCAGGGGACACAGCGGGTGTTTTTACATTTTATGGTGGGGGGGGGGGGGTGCCAGATATAGGATCCGCCCCGGGTGCCAAATGCTCTAGGTACGCCCCTGGATCCCAGCCTTTGGAAGAGTTCAGACACAGAAGGCAGAGGATAACGGTTCTTGATGGTTATTTTGTTTAAAGTGGAGGGCCATCCTGAAAAAAAAAAAAAAGCATTAATATTATTTAAAAAATGTAAAAAAAAAAACATTTGAAAAAAAAAATTTTTTTTACCTGGTCAGAAATCCCTGTTGCTAGGCAGTCTTCCTAATCTGCCTTCTTCCTGCTCCTCGGTGATCTTAGGTCTTCTGGGTAATGGGGCACGCTGTGTTCTGGGAACTGTGTGTTCCCTAACACAGCGCGTCCCATTCACAAAGCACCGCGCGACTCGCGCATGCGCAGTAGGAAACAAGCAGTGAAGCCGCAAGGCTCCACTGCCTGTTTCCCTTAGTATGAATGGCGGCGCTTGGAACCGAGAGCCGAGGGACATGTCGGCCTCAGCGGCCGACATCGCGGGTGCCCTGGAAAGGTAAGTCTCCTTATTAAAAGTCAGCAGCTACTTTTTTTTTTAGCTGCTGACTTTTAAAAAAAAAGTTTTTTACAGCTGAAACACCGCTTTAAAGTGGTTGTAAACCCATGGGGGGTGGGGGGGGGGAAGCAACCTGCAAGGCAAAGGCATAATGAGCTAGTATGCATAGCATACTAGCTCATTATAAATAACTTACCTGAGAACGAAGCCCCCGAAGCGGTCCTCCGTCTTCATGTCTGCCGCTGCCATGGATCCCGGAGTGACTTCTGGGTCTCGCTGCTTAGGCGCTGTGATTCGCCGCATATCGCCGCGATCTGTGGCCTGCCCAGTGCGCCTGAGCGCCGCTGTCTACGGTGCATGCGCCATAGACAGCGGTGTCTTTTTGAAAATATCTCCTAAACCATATAGGTTTAGGAGATATTTCTTGGACCTACAGGTAAACCTTAATCTAGGCTTACCTGTAGGTCAAAGTGGTTTGTAAGGGTTTACAACCACTTTAACTCCCGATAATCAATACAAGGCCGTAGGGAATGGTCCTTTTTCTCTGCAAAGCAAATACCAGCTCCGGCCGGAGAGGTAGATGAGCGGATAAAACCCTTTTTTAGGTTCTCATCAATGTAGATCTTTAGAGTATCCAGCTCCTGCTCTGTTAATGGAAAAATTCTTCCAAAATGGACTTCAGTTCCTGGTAGAAGCTCTATCGGGCAGTCGTAAGGCCTGTAAGAAGGGAGAGCCTCTGCCCCCTTCTTACTGAACACATCCAGAAAATCCTGATGGCAATATTTGGAGAGGAATTTGATTTCCCCAGTGAACCAGTCAATGCTAGGATTATGGGCCTGGAACAAAGGCATTCCCAGGATGATGGGAAAAAGAGGTGAGGAAATGGCATCCAGGCGCAGAAGTTCCTGATGGTGAATGCCCATGGTGGCCAGCAATGGAACAGTCTCCTGTGTGGCAGGACCGGAACTAAGGGGGGAGCCATCAGCGAGATGTACAGCAAGTATCTGAGTTTTTGATTGGAAGGGAATGCGGTGGTTGGCAGCAAAAGTCAGGTCAATGAAGCAACTGCATGCTCCGGAGTCAATTAAGACTGGGATATCTTTTTCTGGAAGCTGTAAAATGATGGAGAGAGCAAGGTGAGTAGCAGGATTAGGCAAGGCAGATGCACACATTGGAGAGGTTGAAAGAGACTTACGTGTCTTTTTAGGGCAAGACTTCATGTAGTGACCAGATTCCCCACAATACATGCAAAGATTGTTGACTCGTCGGCATTACCGTTCTTCTGGAGTGAGGGATGGACGGAGAAGACCAAGCTGCATTGGTTCGGGGGTATCGAGGGCCGAAGTGGATGGTGCAAGAGGACACTGTCCAAGAGAGTTGGAAGAACTAGGGACCTTGGGAAGCATCCAGGTGGGGGGAAGTTGACTGGTGGATCTCTCGGAGCAGCACTCCCTTAGGCGTCGGTCAATTTGGACAGACAGATTGATAAGCTCATCCAAAGATTGGGGTATTCCGACCCGTACCAGCTTGTCCTTTAGCGGATCAGATAGCCCCATATGAAATTGATAACGCAGGGCAGCGTCATTCCAGTCTTTGTCAGAACTCCACCGCCTGAATTTCACCACATAGTCCTCTGCTGCTCTACTCCCCTGTTGTAGAGCATGCAAGGTGGCCTCAGCAGTCGCTTTTAATTGGGGGTCCTCATACAGCTGGGACATAGCAGAAAAGAAGGCATCAAGATTATCTAGGGATCCTGACTTTTGCTCCAGAAGGCGGTGAGCCCAGGTCTGTGGTTCACCGGACAAAAAGAGAGATCACAAAGCCCACCTTAGTTGCTTCCAGGGAGAAGCTGCATGGTTGCAAAGCAATCTAGAGTTCGAAGGGGTTGCGGAAGTTCCGGTGTTTACTGGGCTCTCCAGAAAATCTTTTGGGTGTAGGTACCCTAGGCTCAGGAGGTAGCATTACTACTGAGGGTGCAGGTGAGAATTCGGCAGAAGAAGCACCTTGAGGGTTGGTAGGAGAAGACAAGACAATCTTGTATAGCCTTCTTTAAGGCTCTTCACAGCTTGCGTAAGACCCAGCAGGTGTCTACACAGTTCCTCCATGGGGGAGGTTCCCTGCTTGGGGACTTCTACATTCCTGACCGATGAGCCCGATATAGCAGGGGAAGGAAGGTTTCCCTTACGTGTCTGGTTCGTGGCCCCTGATATTATGGACAGGTGGCACGGGAGCACAGAGTGGTATGAGAGTCTGGCAGGTGGCAGCAGAAGGGAAGCCGGGTAATCAGGAGATCAGACGTTCAGACAAGGTAACAGGAGCAAGGTCACGGGGAGCTTCAGATCGGACAGCACCGAGCAAAGTGCACAAACAGTTCAAATAGGCCTTCACCATAGGAGACCTTCACCCTAGGAGACCTTCATCATAGGAGACCTTCACCCTAGGAGACCTTCATCCTAGGAGACCTTCATCATGGGAGACCTTCACCCTAGGAGACATTCATCCTAGGAGACCTTCACCCTAGGAGACCTTCACCCTAGGAGACCTTCATCCTAGGAGACCTTCATCCTAGGAGACCTTCATCCTAGGAGACCTTCACCCTAGGAGACCTTCATCCTAGGAAACCTTCATCCTAGGAGACCTTCATCATAGGAGACCTTCACCCTAGGAGACCTTCATCCTAGGAGACCTTCATCCTAGGAGACCTTCATCATAGGAGACCTTCACCCTAGGAGACCTTCACCCTAGGAGACCTTCAGCCTAGGAGACCTTCATCCTAGGAGACCTTCATCATAGGAGACCTTCACCCTAGGAGACCTTCATCCTAGGAAACCTTCATCCTAGGAGACCTTCATCATAGGAGACTTTCACCCTAGGAGACCTTCATCCTAGGAGACCTTTATCCTAGGAGACCTTCACCCTAGGGGATCCTTCATCCTAGGAGACCTTCATCCTAGGAGACCTTCATCATAGGAGACCTTCACCCTAGGAGACCTTCATCCTAGGAGACCTTCATCATAGGAGACCTTCACCCTAGGAAACCTTCATCCTAGGAGACCTTCACCCTAGGAGACCTTCATCCTAGGAAACCTTCATCCTAGGAGACCTTCATCATAGGAGACCTTCACCCTAGGAGACCTTCACCCTAGGAGACCTTCATCATAGGAGACCTTCACCCTAGGAGACCTTCATCCTAGGAGACCTTCATCATGGGAGACCTTCACCCTAGGAGACCTTCATCCTAGGAGACCTTCACCCTAGGAGACCTTCACCCTAGGAGACCTTCATCCTAGGAGACCTTCATCCTAGGAGACCTTCATCCTAGGAAACCTTCATCCTAGGAGACCTTCATCATAGGAGACCTTCACCCTAGGAGACCTTCATCATAGGAGACCTTCACCCTAGGAGACCTTCATCCTAGGAGACCTTCATCATGGGAGACCTTCATCCTAGGAGACCTTCACCCTAGGAGACCTTCACCCTAGGAGACCTTCATCCTAGGAGACCTTCATCCTAGGAGACCTTCATCCTAGGAGACCTTCACCCTAGGAGACCTTCATCCTAGGAAACCTTAATCCTAGGAGACCTTTATCATAGGAGACCTTCACCCTAGGAGACCTTCATCCTAGGAGACCTTCATCCTAGGAGACCTTCACCCTAGGAGACCTTCACCCTAGGAGACCTTCATCCTAGGAGACCTTCATCCTAGGAGACCTTCATCCTAGGAGACCTTCATCATAGGAGACCTTCACCCTAGGAGACCTTCATCCTAGGAAACCTTCATCCTAGGAGACCTTCATCATAGGAGACTTTCACCCTAGGAGACCTTCATCCTAGGAGACCTTTATCCTAGGAGACCTTCACCCTAGGGGATCCTTCATCCTAGGAGACCTTCATCCTAGGAGACCTTCATCATAGGAGACCTTCACCCTAGGAGACCTTCATCCTAGGAGACCTTCATCATAGGAGACCTTCACCCTAGGAGACCTTCATCCTAGGAAACCTTCATCCTAGGAGACCTTCATCATAGGAGACCTTCACCCTAGGAGACCTTCATCCTAGGAGACCTTCATCCTAGGAGACCTTCACCCTAGGAGACCTTCATCCTAGGATACCTTCATCATAGGAGACCTTCACCCTAGGAGACCTAGACAGAGCCAGATTTCCTGTGTACTCGGCTCGGCTAGCAGTCATGCCCAGTCCCACCTCTTGGACGGCTCCTAGCATTGACATCCCGGCATTGGTCTGGTGTTATGTCCATTATAGGAGCCGGGCCAAGGGGCGGAACTTAGTGTGACTGCGAGCCGAGTACACAGGAGATCCGGCTCTGTCTAATCCGGCAATGGCAAGGCTGCAGATGGGCACTGATTAGGCTGCAATGATGGGCAAGGCTGCAGATGGGCACTGATTAGGCTGCAATGATGGGCAAGGCTGCAGACGGGCAATAAATAGGCTGCAATTATAGGCAAGGCTGCAGCTGGGCACTAAGTAGGCTGTAATGATGGGCAAGGCTGCAGCTGGGCAATAAGTAGGTTGCAATGATGGGCGAGGCTGCAGATGGGCACTCTTTAGGCTGCAATGATGTGATGGACAAGGCTGCAGATGGGCAGTGATCAGGCTACAATGATGGGCACGGCTGCAGATGGGCAGGGATCAGGCTGTAATGACGGGAAAGGCTGCAGATGGGCACTGATTATGCTATAATGATGTGATGGGCAAGGCTGCAGATGGGCAGTGATGAGGCTGCAATGATGGGCAAGGCTGCAGATGGACAATGATTAAGCTGTAATGATGTGATGGGCAAGGCTGCAGATGGGCAGTGATAAGGCTGCAATGATGGGCAAGGCTGCAGATGGGCACTGATTAGGCTGTAATGATGTGATGGGCAAGGCTGCAGATGGGCAGTGATAAGGCTGCAATGATGGGCTAGGCTGCAGATGGGCACTGATTAGGCTGCAATGGTGGGCAAGGCTGCAGATGGGCAGTAAATAGTCCGCAATGATGGGCAAGGCTGCAGATGGGCAGTGATCAGGCTGCAATGATGGCAATGGCGAGGCTGCAGATGGGCACTGATAAGGCTGCATTGATGGGCACTGACCCTTATTTTGCAATAAAATTCTGTATTTAAAATGTACGTTTTTTCCTGAAACCTCCCTCTAAAAATGAAGGTGCGTGTTATACGCCGATATATTTAAATTTAAAAAAAAAAAATGTCATTTTTGGTTTTGGTTTCAGCCAAGATCATCCTGAATTTTCGGTTTCAGCACTAAAATTTTCCAATCGGTGCACCTCTAATAATAATATGAGGGTTATACTCAGCAGGGGGGTGGGGAATCAGTTAGAACTCATTTATGGAATGGTATAGTTACTCACCAAGATACATTTTGAAGTGATAATTTGTTATGAATGCAAAATAAATGAACAAAAAGCTAAACACTACAAGAAACATTTCATAGTGTTTATCCAGATAAGTTACATTGTCTCTGAATGTACACAAACGTCTCCGGAGCCGATTAGAAGGCTTTCCCGGCCCTGATAGAAAAGTACGATAAGATCCTTCTGCTTCAATAAATGTCACTTTCATTAGCCAAGCGGTTCCAATGTTTATTCCGGCATTTCATTTGTCACTGAGCTTGGCTGCTCGATTCGGTTTTTAATGCAAGCTCACTTATTTTTCATTTTTCCTTTCCTGACATTTCGTAGGCGGATGTACATTATCGTTGTCTGAACGCCGGTCAAGTTTGCGTCTTGAAAATGTTTAAAGAAGTAACATTGTCGCAAGTTTTCTCTTCCAGAATCCGTCAATTTGTCTTTTTCTGCATCTACCAAAACATTGGAAATGTATTTTCTTTGCCAATTTAATTCTTAACCACTTTCCGACCGCCCCATAGCGGATTCGCTGCTACTGGGCGGCCGCGCTGCGCAGAATCACGTGTATGTATATATATACATATATATATATATATATATATACACACACACACACACATTATATATATATACATATACATATATATATACATATACATATATACACACACACACATATATATATATATATATATATATATATATATACACACACACACACACATATATATATATATATATATATATATATACATATACATATATATATATACACATATATACATATATATATATATATATATATATATATATATATATATATATATATATATATATATATATATATATATATATATATATATATATATATATATATATATATATATATATATATATATATATATATATATATATATATATATATATATATACATATACATATACATATATATATACATATATATATACATATATATATATATATATATATATATATATATATATATACATATATATATATATATATATATATATATATACATATATATATATACATATACATACATATATATATATATATATATATATATATATATATATATATATATATATACATATATATATATATATATATATATATATATATATATATATATTTATGGCCCAGAGCCCTCTGACCGATACGGATAAGGATGACAAACAAGGTTAACACAAACTCGCTTACTTGAACCGGACCTGAAAGTGTGCCCTGGCCTAACGTAGGGTATACCAAAATAAGGGGGCATACCCTTGATAGAGAAATGAGTAATAAATGAAATGAAAATGAAATGAAGTGAAATGAGTACTCGCTCGAGGAGTAAAATGCTTGAGAAATGCCCTTGACAGGGGATGGGTGGGTGGGTATCGCGCACCGGAACCGACGAGGGAGCCAGGCGAACGGGCTGGTTATATACACCACCGGGCTCCACCCATAATTCCAGGCCACCATACTGGCCTTTCCATTTATGGCCCAGAGCCCTCTGACCGATACGGATAAGGATGACAAACAAGGTTAACACAAACTCGCTTACTTGAACCGGACCTGAAAGTGTGCCCTGGCCTAACGTAGGGTATACCAAAATAAGGGGGCAAAAACATACAGGTAGGGAAATGCCTTTATTGATTCAAGTTTGTTACTGGGTGAGCTTGACAAAGGCCTGGGCCATCTCTACTTGCGGATTGGGTATGTAACGGGCGAAACAGGTGGACTTCCACCTACCCAACTTTTTGATAACGTGGACCGGGACCCCTTGGCGGGAGGCAGTTGAAGCCGCTCCGATCCGAAATGAATGTCCGGAGTAGTGAGCCGGATTGAGGTGAAGGATGCCCAGGAGTATCCTGACATGCTCCATGAACTGGGCTGCGTTCAGTGGCTTACCGTGGAATGGCAGAAGCGGGCCAGTTCCTGGTTGATCGGCCAGAAGGGTCAACAAGCGGGTGAGCATGGCGACCGGGCACCAGCGGTTGTTAGTTTTATAAAAATGTATGTCCGTCCCTGGGCCGAGCTGCTGCGTCTTGGATACTGCTATATGTAGGATGAAATGGTCTCCGTGCCTGACCAGGTGGTGCTTGCATAGCGTGCGAGCTGAGGGGCTGCTGGAGGTAAACTCGCCTGGCCGCAAGAAGCCGTAGAAGGCCAGGTGTATGGCTGCTTGTATAATGGTACTAGTGTGGAGTCCGAAAGGTGCAGTGGCCAGAATATCGGACATGTTTCTGAAAACGTCTCCTGTGATAGGCAGGCGTTTGAGGGAAGCCGCAGGCTGGCGTTTCTGGATGCCACGCATGACGGCCCGAATGGCGTGAAAAGTGAACAAGGAGGGTTCAGCAGGGTCCTGGAGGGACGTAAAATGTTGTACCCCGGCCAGATATAGTCGGATCGTGTTGAAGGATAACGCCAAGTCCGAGTGGCAATGGGCAATGAAGGCCAGAACTTGCTTGACCCGGGAGGTCTCTGTGGAGCGAGACGTTAAGAAACGGTTAAAGGCCCTCCAGGCTGTTTGGTAGGCCTTGCGGGTATTGTCTGCGAGGGAGTGATTGATGAGTTGCGTTGCGGCTACTAGGTGAGGAGTTAATCCAGGGTCAGTTGAGACCAGTCCGGGATAACTGCTGACGTTGGTCCGGCTCCGGGCACCTGATCGAAAAAGGAAACTAAGTTAAAGCGGGAGAGGGCGTCCGCTGCCCGATTACATTTACCGGGGATAAAGGCACAATGAACATTAAATTGAAACAATAACGAGAGCTGGACCAGCCGCCGCAGGAAGGACATAATCTCCAGAGACTTGGACCTGCCTTTGTTAATGATTTCCGCAGTGGCGAGATTGTCCGTTGAAAAGGTCACTGTTTGACCGGACCAACTGCGGCCCCACGTATGGGCAGCGGCTACGATGGGGTACAACTCGAATAGGGAGGACGTCTCGGTGAAGCCCGGAATAGCCAGTATCTGAGGAGGCCAAGGGGCTGCGAGCCAGAGGTGGCCAAAAATTGCCGCAAAACCTGTAGAGGCCGCTGCGTCGGTCACGACCTGCGGTGACGAGGAGGACACGGAGGGAATGAATAGGGACACACCATTCCAGGACGTCAGGAATTCCTCCCACATGGCAAGATCAGCTATAGCTGCGGGGTCCAGGCTGAGGATATGCTCCGGGTCTTGTGAATGAGACAGTAGGACTAACAGGCGTGATACAAAAGCGCGACCTTGAGGGATGATGCGCATGGCAAAATTAAGCATACCGAGAAGGGACTGTAACTGCCTCTTGGTACAAGTTCTGGTGCGGGTGAAGTCCCTCATGACCGACCTGATGCGGCTTAGTTTATCCGGGGGGAGGCTGGCCTGCATAGTGCTGGTATTTAAGCTGACCCCGAGGAAGGTGATTGCCTGCGCAGGGCCCTCCACCTTGTGCTCAGCAATCGGGACGTCAAGGTTATTGAAGACCACCCTTAGTTTATCCAAATCCCCTGGAAGGGAGCCAGGTGACTCGACCAGCAGGAAGTCATCCAAATAGTGTATGACTCCCTGGCACTGGGCTACGTGCAGCAAGATCCATTCGAGAGCCTGCGCAAACGAGTCGAAGAGCCAG
The DNA here is from genome assembly GCF_037356315.1 of Lithobates pipiens. Classification (NCBI taxonomy): domain Eukaryota; kingdom Metazoa; phylum Chordata; class Amphibia; order Anura; family Ranidae; genus Lithobates; species Lithobates pipiens. The sequence continues at coordinate 243,524,389 of NW_027507787.1, forward strand.
GGGCTACTCTTGGACCCGAAGGTTAGCTTAGTGGCAAAATAGTAGAGCTCCCTCCATTTGATGCCATGCCAGCACCAGAGAGATGGGTGGATAGGAAGGAGCTTGAAGGCGTCCGAGATGTCGGCCTTGGAGAGCCATGTTCCTGTGCCTGACTTGAGAATGGCCTGGATGGCCATGTCTACGGACGCGTACTTAAGGGAGAACTCCTCAGAGGGGATAAGAGAGTTGAGACTGGGGACAGAGGAAGAATAAGGCGCTGACAAATCGTAGACCAACCTAAGTTTATTGGAGAACTTGCCCTTGACAAGCCCAATAGGGCTGACTCGCCAGGTGTTAAATGGGGGCTTCGTGAAAGGGCCTATGATGAAATCCCGGTCTAGCTCTGCCTGTAATAGCTGGTCGATGGCTTGCACGTCCGTAGCTGCTGACCGCAGGTTCTGGCACTCGTGTGTAAGGTGAGGGAGGGAAATAAGTCCTGTATGAAAGCCCTGAGTAAAGCCCTGGACTAGGTAGGTGGCAAGTGAGGGGGTGGGATGATTGGCGAGGTAGACGCTGAGCCACGACACGTTGACCCGGCTTAGTCAAGATTTTCTAGCCTGCTTGACCTCGCACATGAGCCTGGGATGAGCTCTATTACATCGTGAGCATACATGGAGCAGCCTGCACTGGCTGAAATTGCACGACCCACTGTTGTAGTTGTTGCAGATGGCTGCGCCCCCCAAGGTCTTGACCGGGCGCCCCAGTTTATCCGTCTGCGGCAGGCGTACCGGCGCCGGTAGGGCCTGGGCAGTGCCTGAGGTCGATGGACCGTCTACGGGTGGGGTTGCCACTGAGCTGGCACACCAAGTCGCGGTGTGAGTAGCCGACTGGCAAATGGCACAAAGGGGGGACCGCAGCCCTGCGAAGTGTCGACAGAACAACTCGGTGTCCAAGACACTCCAATCCGTAGGTGTCTGAAATTGGGAGAGCCTGGCGGCCGCCTTAGCGGAGAAGGAGCGGTGATAGTCATAAAATGCAAAACCGCCGTATTTGTACCCCAGGTCAACTACTACGTGGAGGTAACGATCCAGTTCCTCCCTCCTGCCGGGGGAGGCCGAGCAGATGACATCCCTCAGCATGCCGAAGGCCAAGGTGAATTCGGTGACCGAAAGCTTCCTGTCCAGCCTGGGGTCTTTGGCTTTGAGGACCACCGACACGTCCCCCCAAGTGTAAGCTTTATTTTCTGCCAGCTCATGAATGGATATCAGGAGTGAAGCCAGATTGACGTCCTTCCCCTCTAGGATGTCCTTCCTGATGTTGGCTGATATTAAATGAGAAGGGTACACTACTGGTGTACACCCTGGGGTACCTGCGCTGGTGTTCTCCACTGCTTGTGAAGCTGGTATAGGAGGAGAAACGACTGGGCGGGTCTCGAGGAGGGCCACCCGATTCTGAACGTCTGACATTGAGGTCGTCAGGGATGACACCAGCGTGTGAAGCTGCGTGATGGAAGCAGCGATAGAGCCCAGGGAGGCCTGCTGGACACTATCCTCAACCGCGGCTGGGGGAGGAAAAAGGAGCCCGAAGAGCTCGGCCTTTCTGGCTGTAGCTGGGAAGGGTACACCCCTACGCCTCAACTCGGCTGTCAGCCTTGGAATGGTCCATGATCTGAAGGACCTTTGGCTGCCGCTCTCTGAGACGAGAGACGGGGACAACGGAGCCGTGAAGTCCTCGCTGCCAGCCTGGGACATGGTGGCAAAATCCAGGCTTGGTGAGCCTATTAATCCTAGGGTCCGGGTTTTTCTCCTATACGGAACCTAAGAGGGTGACATGGATTACAAGACTCGTAGGAGACTCCTAAGCAAACATTTTTTTTTTTTTTTTTTTTTTATGAAGAATACTACCGCTTGTGGGCATCTCCCTCCCCGAAGATACTCTTACCTAAGGAGGTACCGTCCGACCCGGTGCAGGTTGGACCTACCGAAACTCGACTGATCTGAGGAAATGAAGGTAAGTTTGTATGAGACTCCTATACCTGCAGAGAGATGTCTAGCTAAATTGTGGAGGTAAGACTGGAAAATGTGAAAAGACATAACTGAAACGAGCTACATAAATGAACGAGCAGACAACCGAATTTAGAATCACGTGCATACGGCGACAGAGATGTGACTTGGTTGCGTCGAAAATTTCCTTTTCCTTCCCTTTCCCCGTTTTTTTTTTTCCAACGTGAATGCCCATAGTCCTTGGGGCTCAAGCGGAGGTGGACCCCGCCATGTGGAGCTCAGGCAGGGGGGGGGGGCCTGCCGCGTGGAGCTCAGGCGGAGGTGGAGCCCGCCACGTGGAGCTCAGGCAGGGGGGGGGGGGACCCCGCCACGTGGAGCTCAGGCGGGGGGGTGAACCCCGCCACGTGGAGCTCAGGCAGGGGGGGGGGGGGGGCCTGCCGCGTGGAGCTCAAGCGGGGGTGGAGCCCGCCACGTGGAGCTCAGGCAGAGGGGGGGGGGGGGACCCCGCCACGTGGAGCTCAGGCGGGGGGTGAACCCCGCCACGTGGAGCTCAGGCAGGGGGGGGGGGGGGGGGGGGGGGCTGCCGCGTGGAGCTCAGGCAGAGGTGGAGCCCGCCACGTGGAGCTCAGGCAGAGGGGGGGGGAGGGGACCCCGCCACGTGGAGCTCAGGCAGGGGGGATCCAATATTGAAGGATCAACTGGACTAGAAGCGGGAAGTGATACGTGACCGTGAAATGAGTGAATCTGCCATGACAGAGATCCGAATCGCCATGCCACAAACTAGCGACCGAGCACGAAACGGAACCTGGAGCATGTACTGAAATGAGGCCATCCCTGGGGCACGCCGGGACGAATTGGTCCATGAACATGACTATTCGTACCGGAACGTGATAGGTGAAATGAAAAATGAAACCCATGACAAAGACTGGAATCAGAAGACGAGCCCATGCACCTAACAAATGAATCCCGTCTTTGGAGCATGTACTGAAATGAGGCGTAGCAGCTGGGCGCACCAGGACGAATCGGTGCATAAAGGAATGCGACAGGATTCGAATTGGAGCGTAATAAGTGACAGAAATGGTATGCCATGACAAAGACAAGAATCAGGGACCGAGCATGAATCCTGCAAGTGATTCAGTCTCTGGAGCATGTACAGAAATGAGGCCGAACCCTGGGGCACTTCAAAGCGAATCGGTGCCCCAGCGGTGCGACAGGATTCGCGACGGAGCGCGACTAGTGACAGAAATGATATTGGAGCAGCAGAAATGACTGGGACTGAAATGTTTGAAGAAGGTGAAATGAAACACATAACATATTTGCATGAAATGAAGAGACATATTCGGACTGGAGCAGAGCAAGCGAAACATGCGGACTGATTGCCTTGTCGTAACGAGCAGTCGGCTGTGGGTCGAACGATTCGACCGCTACAATAGAAATGCACGGGCAGACGAACGGTTTCGAATGCCGTAGCTGCGAATGAATCGCCTGGCGTGGCGTAATCGAACGTGTCGAATGATGACAACGCCTACATCGAAAGTAGCATACAGTGACAGGCGTACGAGGCCACCGAAACATTCGATATGAAACCGAGCGGCTCGTGCATACAAGCGAAATGACGGTACATCGAAAACATAATGAAAAGAGGGTGCCGAAGCCCTACCTGCGACAGCCGGCCCGAGCGACCAATTCGATAGGTACGACGACGACGACGAATCTGCGGACGCTGATGGACGAGACGGGATTGTCAGATTGAGACGAAAAAAGCGGGAACTGCCGAACAGGCTCGCTGCGTCTGATCTGGATAGTCGGCCCTTGATATCTGACGTATCAGGTATCGCGCACCGGAACCGACGAGGGAGCCAGGCGAACGGGCTGGTTATATACACCACCGGGCTCCACCCATAATTCCAGGCCACCATACTGGCCTTTCCATATATATACATATACATATATACATATACATATATATATACATATATACATATATATATATATACATATACATATATATATATATATATATATATATATATATATATATATATATATATATATATACATATATATATATATATATATACACATACATACATATATATATATATATATATATATATATATATATATATATATAAATATATATATATAAATATATATATATAAATATATATATATATATATATAAATATATATATATATATATATATAAAATATATATATATATATATATATATATATATATATATATATATATATATATATATATAAATATATAAAAATATATAAAATAAATATATATAAATATATATATATATATAGAAAATAATAGAATTAAAAATAGAATAGAATGGAAAGAATATAACTATTTCCTAAAATTATAATAGAATCAAATCAAATTTGAAAAGAATAGAAAAGAATAGATTAGAATAGAATAGAAAATAACAGAATAGTATAGAAAAAAAAGAAAAGAATAGAATAGAACAAATATAACCATCTTCCGAAATTCGAATTTCAAATAGAATAACTTTGAATTCGAATAGATAAGAAAAGAATAGAATAAAAAAAAAGAATAGAATAGATTATAATAGAATAGAAAATTATTGAATTAAAAATAGAATAGAATAGAAAGAATATAACTATTTCCCAAAATTCAAATAGAATCAATTTGAATTTGAATGGAATAGAAAAAGAATAGAATAGAAAATAACAGAATAGTATAGAAAAAACAACAGAAAAGAATAGAATAGAACAAATATAACCATGTCCCGAAATTCGAACTTCAAATAGAATAAATTTGAATGCATACGAAAAGAAAAAAAAAGAATAGAATAGAATAAACTATAATAGAATAGAAAATAATAGAATTAAAAATAGAATAAAATAGAATGAAAATAATATAACTAGTTCCCAAAATTCAAATAGAATCAATTTGAATTTGAATAGAATAGAAAAAGAATAGATTAGAATAGAATAGAAAATAACAGAATAGTATAGAAAAAAAACAACAGAAAAGAATAGAATAGAACAAATAACCATCTTCCGAATTTCGAATTTCAAATAGAATAAATTTGAATTAGAATAGAATAGGAAAGAACAGAATAAACAAATAAAAATAAAAGTGGCGGCCCGTCCATTAGGAGCGCCCGAGCGCTGCCCCCCACTGTCCACGGCCTCCACCCCCATGCTCTATCCATGGCCGCTATTTTGACAGTACACCGCCACCCCTATTCATGCGTCCGGCCCCTTTCGGGACGCCGGGCGCATGAATTGCAGTGGTTTCAAAACTGTGTGGGCTCATGGAGCAGAGCATTGCGCCAGGGAGCCCACCCAGATGTTACAAAAGCGAATAAATATTTGCTATTGAAACACTGATCCTCAATCCGGCCAATCAGAAGCAGGTCTGAGACCTGTTTTTCCAATTAGCCAAAAGGAGAAGACTCCCAATTGGCCGCGGAGGAGGAGGGAGGAAACGGAAGCCGCCGTGATGCAGTCGCCAACGCCACCAAGCAAGGGGAGCCGCCGGCAAAGCCCGGGAGAAGCGCTCCCACCATAGATGGGGTAGGTGCACAGGACCCACCCGACCAACCGGGGGGGGGGGCATTAGGGTGGTACTGTTTGCCAAAGGGCATCGATTTTATTTGGTTGCATCGTCACATGACTGCGCAATTGTCATTTAACTACTTGCCGACCACCCGCCACAGATGTTCCGCAGCAAAGCGGCTCAGCTATACCGGTACGGCGATCCGCGCTCTAGCATTTGCAGACACGCACACGCCGCCAGCGGGGCAAGCGCCCTCTGATTGGCCAGTGGGGGAACAAATCAGCAGGGGGCTGCCTCCGGAAACACATAAAAAAAAAAACAGAATGTTCCAAAAATTTGCTAAAAACGCGCATGCTGAAACGCATCTGCCCCAGGGCTCCATTCACACCAATGCGTTTTTATGGCTCCATTCACACCAATGCGTTTTTATGGCTCCATTCACACCAATGCGTTTTTATGGCTCCATTCACACCAATGCGTTTTTATGGCTCCATTCACACCAATGCGTTTTTATGGCTCCGTTCACACCAATGTGTTTTTTATGGCTCCGTTCACACCAATGCGTTTTTATGGCTCCGTTCATACCAATGCGTTTTTTATGGCTCCGTTCACACCAATGCGTTTTTTTATGGCTCCATTCACACCAATGCGTTTTTTATGGCTCCGTTCACACCAATGCGTTTTTTATGGCTCCATTCACACCAATGCATTTTTATGGCTCCGTTCACACCAATGCGTTTTTTATGGCTCCGTTCACACCAATGCGTTTTTTATGGCTCCATTCACACCAATGCGTTTTTTTATGGCTCCGTTCACACCAATGCGTTTTTTATGGCTCCGTTCACACCAATGCGTTTTTTATGGCTCCATTCACACCAATGCGTTTTTTATGGCTCCGTTCACACCAATGCGTTTTTTATGGCTCCATTCACACCAATGCGTTTTTATGGCTCCATTCACACCAATGCGTTTTTTATGGCTCCGTTCACACCAATGCGTTTTTTATGGCTCCGTTCACACCAATGCGTTTTTTTATGGCTCCATTCACACCAATGCGTTTTTTATGACTCCGTTCACACCAATGCGTTTTTTATGGCTCCATTCACACCAATGCGTTTTTATGGCTCCGTTCACACCAATGCGTTTTTTTATGGCTCCATTCACACCAATGCGTTTTTTTATGGCTCCATTCACACCAATGCGTTTTTTATGGCTCCATTCACACCAATGCGTTTTTATGGCTCCATTCACACCAATGCGTTTTTATGGCTCCGTTCACACCCATGCGTTTTTTATGGCTCCATTCACATCAATGTGTTTTTTATGGCTCCGTTCACACCAATGCGTTTTTTATGGCTCCATTCACACCAATGCATTTTTATGGCTCCGTTCACACCAATGCGTTTTTTATGGCTCCGTTCACACCAATGCGTTTTTTATGGCTCCGTTCACACCAATGCGTTTTTTTATGGCTCCATTCACACCAATGCGTTTTTATGGCTCCGTTCACACCAATGCGTTTTTTATGGCTCCATTCACACCAATGCGTTTTTATGGCTCCGTTCACACCAATGCGTTTTTATGGCTCCGTTCACACCAATGCGTTTTTTATGGCTCCATTCACACCAATGCGTTTTTATGGCTCCATTCACACCAATGCGTTTTTATGGCTCCGTTCACACCAATGCGTTTTTTATGGCTCCATTCACATCAATGCGTTTTTTATGGCTCCGTTCACACCAATGCGTTTTTTATGGCTCCATTCACACCAATGCGTTTTTTATGGCTCCATTCACACCAATGCGTTTTTTATCGCTCCATTAACACCAATGCGTTTTTATGGCTCCATTCACAGAAATGCGTTTTATGGCTCCATTCACACCAATGCGTTTTTTATGGCTCCGTTCACACCAATGCGTTTTTTATGGCTCCATTCACACCAATGCGTTTTTTATGGCTCCATTCACACCAATGCGTTTTTTATCGCTCCATTAACACCAATGCGTTTTTATGGCTCCATTCACAGAAATGCGTTTTATGGCTCCATTCACACCAATGCGTTTTTTATGGCTCCATTCACATCAATGCGTTTTTTATGGCTCCGTTCACACCGATGCGTTTTTTATGGCTCCATTCACACCAATGCGTTTTTTATCGCTCCATTAACACCAATGCGTTTTTATGGCTCCATTCACAGAAATGCGTTTTATGGCTCCATTCACACCAATGCGTTTTTTATGGCTCCATTCACACCAATGCGTTTTTTATCGCTCCATTAACACCAATGCGTTTTTATGGCTCCATTCACAGAAATGCGTTTTATGGCTCCATTCACACCAATGCGTTTTTTATGGCTCCGTTCACACCAATGCGTTTTTTATGGCTCCATTCACACCAATGCGTTTTTTATGGCTCCATTCACACCAATGCGTTTTTTATCGCTCCATTAACACCAATGCGTTTTTATGGCTCCATTCACAGAAATGCGTTTTATGGCTCCATTCACACCAATGCGTTTTTTTATGGCTCCATTCACACCAATGCGTTTTTTATGGCTCCGTTCACACCAATGCGTTTTTTTATGGCTCCATTCACACCAATGCGTTTTTTATGGCTCCATTCACACCAATGCATTTTTTATGGCTCCGTTCACACCAATGCGTTTTTATGGCTCCATTCACACCAATGCGTTTTTATGGCTCCGTTCACACCAATGCGTTTTTATGGCTCCATTCACACCAATGCGTTTTTATGGCTCCATTCACACCAATGCGTTTTTTATGGCTCCATTCACATCAATGCGTTTTTTATGGCTCCGTTCACACCAATGCGGTTTTTATGGCTCCGTTCACACCAATGCGTTTTTTATGGCTCCAATCACACCAATGCGTTTTTTATGGCTCCATTCACACCAATGCGTTTTTTATCGCTCCATTAACACCAATGCGTTTTTATGGCTCCATTCACAGAAATGCGTTTTATGGCTCCATTCACACCAATGCGTTTTTTATGGCTCCATTCACACCAATGTGTTTTTTTATGGCTCCGTTCACACCGATGCGTTTTTACCATGCTTTTTTCAGAAACACAGGAAGTTTTTTTTTTTAACATGGGTTTCCTATGGAACACGTTCGCATCAATGCATTTTTGTGCCTCTGTGTTTTTCGAAAGGGGTCAGGGACTTTTTTAAAATGCAAAACGGTGCTTTTTTTTTTTTTTTTACTTCTTTGGTTCAATAGACTTCAATGGAGAAGCTGCAGAAAAAACACGTCATGCGTTTTTACTGGAATTTTGCTGATATTTGCGTTTTTTAATCTGCCCAACAACAATCAACACAGAGCTCTGTACAGAGGGAACAATCTCTCTGTTTCTCATTTCTGGAAAGCAGGGATAGGAAACTTAGAGATCTATAAGTAACATCGGCACACATTACACACATCACACACATTACATATAGCTAGGCACCCATTTAACCCTTTGATCACCCCTAGATGTTAACCCCCTTCCCAGCCAGTGTCATTAGTACAGTGACAGTGTATAGTATTATCACTGATCTCTGTATTAGTGTCACTGGTGATGTCAGTGGTAGTTAGTCAGTTCCCACCCAGTGTCAGTTAGTGTCTGATTGCCCGCCGCACTATCACAGTCCCATTATAAGTCGCTGGTTATAACCATTACTAGTATAAAAAAAATCAATTAATAAAATACATCTCCAGTATATACCCCATAGTTTGTAGATGCTGTAACTTTCACACAAACCAATCAATATACACTTATTGGGATTTTTTTTTTTTTTTTTTTACCAAAGACACGGAGCAGAATACATTTTGGCCACAATTTATGAAGCAAATTTTCATTTCTTTTTTTGGTTTGCATAATAAAAAAAAAAAACGCAGTAGTGATCATTTACCATCAATAGAAAGCTGTATTTGTATGAAAAAATTGTATAAAAATGGAAATACATTTAATACAGCATTGCATGACTGCGCAATCGCCAATTAACCTTAAGGACCGGAAGGATTTGCCCCCTTACTGACCGGGGCTTTTTCTTTTCTTTTTTTTGCCGATACAGCACTGCGTCGATTTAACTGACAATTGCGCAGTCGTGCGACGTGGCACCCAAACAAAATTGATGTCCTTTTTTTCCCACAAATAGAGCTTTCTTTTGGTGGTATTTGATCACCTCTACGGTTTTTATTTTTTGCACTATAAACAAAGCGCAACAATTTAAAGAAAAAATTATCTTTTTTTTTTTTTAACATTTTGCTATAATACATATCCAAAAAAATAAATAAAAAAAATGCATTCATCAGTTTAGGCCGATATATATTCTTCTACATCATTTTGGTAAAGGATGCTTTATAGCTTTATAGCTGTATGCTTTGCACTGGGATCGTGCACACATAGATGTCTCCTTTGCAGTGGGAGCGTGCACACATAGATGTCTCCTTTGCAGCGGGAGCGTGCACACATAGATGTCTTCTTTGCAGTGGGAGCGTGCACACATAGATGTCTCCTTTGCAGCGGTAGCGTGCACACATAGCTGTCTCCTTTGCAGCGGGAGCGTGCACACATAGATGTCTCCTTTGCAGTGGGAGCGTGCACACATAGATGTCTCCTTTGCAGTGGGAGCGTGCACACATAGATGTCTCCTTTGCACTGGGAGCGTGCACACATAGCTGTGTCCTTTGCAGCGGGAGCGTGCACACATAGATGTCTCCTTTGCAGTGGGAGCGTGCACACATAGATGTCTCCTTTGCACTGGGAGCGTGCACACATAGCTGTGTCCTTTGCAGCCGGCGCGTGCACACATAGCTGTCTCCTTTGCAGCGGGAGTGTGCACACATAGCTGTCTCCTTTGCAGTGGGAGCGTGCACACATAGCTGTCTCCTTTTCAGCTGGAGCGTGCACACATAGCTGTCTCCTTTGCAATGGGAGCGTGCACACATAGATGTCTCCTTTGCAGCGGGAGCGTGCACACATAGATGTCTCCTTTGCAGCGGGAGCGTGCACACATAGCTGTCTCCTTTGCAGCGGGAGCATGCACACATAGCTGTCTCCTTTTCAGCTGGAGCGTGCACACATAGCTGTCTCCTTTGCAATGGGAGCGTGCACACATAGATGTCTGCTTTGCAGTGGGAGCGTGCACACATAGCTGTCTCCTTTGCAGCGGGAGCGTGCACACATAGATGTCTTCTTTGCAGCGGGAGCGTGCACACATAGCTGTCTCCTTTGCAGCGGGAGCGTGCACACATAGATGTCTTCTTTGCAGCGGGAGCGTGCACACATAGCTGTCTCCTTTGCAGCGGGATCGTGCACACATAGATGTCTTCTTTGCAGCGGGAGCGTGCACACATAGCTGTCTCCTTTGCAGCGGGAGCATGCACACATAGCTGTCTCCTTTGCAGCGGGAGCGTGCACACATAGCTGTCTCCTTTTCAGCTGGAGCGTGCACACATAGCTGTCTCCTTTGCAATGGGAGCGTGCACACATAGATGTCTCCTTTGCAGTGGGAGCGTGCACACATAGCTGTCTCCTTTGCAGCGGGATCGTGCACACATAGATGTCTTCTTTGCAGCGGGAGCGTGCACACATAGCTGTCTCCTTTGCAGCGGCAGAGTATATATCTCTTTAGTCTCTCAGCTCCACATAGACACGAAAAGAGGGAAAAAACCTGATAGAAGTTCAAACATTTTTCCACTCCATCCAAACCTGAAAAAAAATCATGTCAACTGTTCCAATGTTAATGATTTTGGAAACTTTATTTAAAACTACAAACTTACTGGAATGACACGAATGTCTCCATTTCACCCCCCTCCCCCACACCTGCAGAGAATTCGCTGTGTTCTCATCACATGGCGCCATGTCGATGGGAAATCTATGGGAATCACATATATTCTAATCGCAGACTTTCTGGCAGAAGAAAACGATCGCTGTGCATTATACAGTTACTTCCAGCGTTTAGCAGATTGTGTTTATTGGACTAAACAATAAAAAAAAAAAAAAAAGAGCTCCGATGTTATCTTTCCGAAAGAAGGCTCATCTTCTTTAAGGGTTTGGCTGCCACCTTGTGGAGGACTGGTTGGGTATCCTCCAGCCTGTGCCAAGGCAGGAAGGGGTGGAACGGGCAAATATAACCAAAGCAAATATTTCTTCAAAAATATAGTTCATCGCGCCTCGTCATGTTCTGTATACACAGTGGTGTATTTTGGTTTTGTGCTGCCCTAGGCAAGACTAAAATTGGGCGCCCCCCCCATCTAAATTTGTCTCACCCCATCCGCGTTAAAATTGCGCACGCACATGCAGCGGCGACAAACGGCATTTTATTATCCAAAGGCAACGCTTTAAAAGTCTTTACAGGTCACCACTTTAAATTTGCAGAGGAGGTCTAATGATAGAATTATTGCCCGTGATCTGACGTTCGCAGCGATACCTCACATGTGTGGGGCGATCGCTGTTTGCATGCATGTGCAGGACCGACGTGCATTCGCCTTTGTGTGTGAGAACTGGAGGACGGGAGGGCGGGCTCAGTTTTTTTTTTTTTCATTATTAATTTCTTCGTTTTTTGTTTTTGATTATTAATTTCTTAGTATTTTTTTTTTTTTTTTTTTTTTACACAGTTGCTTTAATTTTTACTTTTTTTATTTATTTATTTTACTTTCACTATTTTGCTGGTTTAAGACCAGACCACTTTTTGCGATTCGGCACTGCGTCGCTTTAACTGACAATTGCGCGGTCGTGCGACGTGGCTGCCAAACAAAATTGACGTCCTTTTTTTTCCCCACAAACAGAGCTTTCTTTTGGTGGTATTTGATCACCTCTGCGGTTTTTATTTTTTGCGCTATAAACAAAAATAGAGCGACAATTTTGAAAAAAAAAAACGCATTATTTTTTACTTTTTGCTATAATAAATATCCCCCAAAAAATATATAAAAATTTTTTTTTTCCCTCAGTTTAAGCCAATACGTATTCTTCTACATATTTTTGGTAAAAAAAAATCGCAATAAGCGATTATTGATTGGTTTGCGCAAAAGTTATAGCGTTTACAAAATAGGGGATAGTTTTATGGCATTTTTATTAATAATTTTCTTTTTTTTACTTGTAATTGCGGCGATCAGCGATTTTTTTTTTATTGTGACTGTGACATTATGGCGGACACATCGGACGTTTTTGACACATTTTTGGGACCATTGTCATTTATACGGCAATCAGTGCTATTTAAATGCAGTGATTCCTGTGTAAAGGACACTGGCAGTGAAGGAGTTAACCACTAGGGGGCAGTGTAGGTGTTATGTGTTTTTTTTTTATTGTAGGGGGCGTGGCTTGGCATGTGACGTCACTGATCGTCCTTCCCTATAACAGGGAAGAGACGATCGGTGACAGCCACACAGGGAAGCACGGGGAGAGGTTTGTTTACACAGACCTCTCCTCGTTCTTCAGCTCTGTGACCTGATCGCGGGACACCAGCGGGCGATCGGATCCGCTGGTCCCGCGGCCACGGTCACAGAGCTCAGGACAGGGTCTGGGCACTTAGAAAGCAACGTACAGGTACGTGATTGTGCCCAGCCGTGCCATTCTGCCGACGTACATCGGCGTGAGGCGGTCCTTAAGCGGTTAATCGCTGTCACAAGAAATGTAAACATCCTTGTGTCAGTAATAGTCAGTGACAGGTCCTCTTTGTTGGAGGGATCTGGGAGTCTATAAGATCCCCAAATCCCTCCTTTGCACTTAAAAACATTCAAAACACCAAGATCGCTGTTTTTGAATGCTTTTTATTTTTTATTTTTTTTTATAAATGGCACCGATGGTTTCCGAGTAAACAAGAAGTGATGTCGTGTCGTTGCTTCCGGGTTAGTATTACAAACAGATAAATCAAAGCTGATTCCAATTAGCCAGCAGATGCGCCAGCTGTCGCTCGGGTCTTCTGGTGGGACCGGACAGCCTGAGAGAGCCACGGAAGGCGACGAAAGGGGGGGGGGGAGTCCTTTCCTGCTGCTTGTAATAGCAATCCCACAGCTAGTTAGCAGCTCTAGTTGCTATTACAGTTGAATGTTATCAAAAATTCCCTTTCCTTTTAGATCTGTCATTTTTTTTTTTTTTTGTAAAAAGTTATTATGGCCACCTGGAGGTGCTCTGTACACAGATGATATATAGTCCACCCCCCTCCCCAGAAATTTTGCCTTTGGCGCGATCACTTTAACCCCTTCGATACCGGGCACTTTCACCCCCTTCCTGCCCAGGACCATTTTTAGCTTTCAGCGCTGTCACACTTTGAATGACAATTGCGCGGTCATGCGACGCTGTACCCAAATTATATTTTTGGCACTTCTTTCACACCAATAGAGCTTTCTTCTAGTGGTATTTGATCAATGCTGGGGGTTTTATTCTTTGCTAAAGAAACAAAAAGCCCCCCGAAAAAAAAAATAGTTTGTTATAACATTTTTCAAACAGGTAATTTTTCTCCTTCACGGATGTGGATGCCCTGATAGGTGGCACTGATGAGGCGGCACTGATGAGCAGGCACTGATAGGTGGCACTGATGAGGAGGCTCTGATAGGTGGCACTGATGGGCACTGATGTGCACTGATAGAAGGCACTGATGTGCTCTGATAGGTGGCACTGATGGGCACTAATAAGTGGCACTGATGGGCTCTGATAGGTGGCACTGATGAGCACTGATAGGTGGCACTGATGGGCACTGATGAGGCAGCACTGATGGGCTCTAATAGGCGGCACTGATGGGCACTGATAAGTGGCACTGATGAGGAGGCTCTGATAGGCAGCACTCATTGGCACTGATGGGCACTGATAGGCGGCACTAATGGGCACTGATAAGTGGCACTGGTAGGCAGCACTGATAGGTGATACTGATGATGAGTCATTGATGGGCACTGATTGGCAGCAATCCCAGACCCCCGATCCCCCCATAAAGAGTACCTGTCACTGCCTATTACTGTCACGTGGGATGTTTACATTCCTTCTGACAGCAATAAAAGTGATCAGAATTTTTTTTAAAGGGACAGTGTAAAAAAAAAAAAAAAAAATGAAGGAAAATAAAGAAAATAAAATGGAAAGCCCCCCATCCCTCCAAGCTCACACGCAGAAGCGAACGCATACGTAAGTCTCAACCCCAAATGTAGAAAGTGTTCAAACCACACATGTGAGGTATCACCGCGATCGTCACAGCGAGAGCTGCATCTCCAGACTGGTAACCTGTAGAAATGTTTAAAGCGTCATCTAAGGAGATTTTTAAGTACTGAAGTTTGTCGCTATTCCACGAGTGTGCGCAGTTTTAAAGAATAACATGGGGGGGCTGTGTAATATGCAGGGGGGGGCTGTGTAATATTCTGGGGGGAGGGGCTGTTTAATATGCGGGGGGGGCTGTGTAATATGTAGGGGGCTGTGTAATATATACAGGGGGGACTGTGTGATGTGCAGGGGGGCTGTATAATATGCAGGGGTGCTGTGTAATATACAGGGGGCTATATAATATGCGGGGGGCTGTGTGATGTACAGGGGGGCTATGTAATATGCAGGGGGGCTGTGTAATATGTGGGGGGTGCTGTGTGATGTGCAGGGGGGCTGTGTAATATACAGAGGGGGCTGTGTAATATGCGAGGGGGGGCTATGTTATGTGCAGGGGGGCTGTGTAATATGCAGGAGGGCTGTGTAATATGCAGGGGGGGCTGTGTAATATGCAGGAGTATTTTGTGATGTGCAGGGGGGCTGTGTAATATGCGGGGGGATGCGTAATATGCAGGGGGGCTGTGTAATTTGTGGGGGCTGTGTAATATGCAGGGGGGCTTTGTAATATGCAGGGGGCTGTGTGATGTACAGGGGGGCTGTGTAATATGAAGGGGGGCTGTGTAAAATGCAGGGGGTGCTGTCTAATATGCAGGGGGCTGTGTAATATGCGGGGGGCTATGTTATGTGCAGGGGGCTGTGTAATATGCAGGGGGCTGTGTAATGTGCAGGGGGGCTGTGTAATCTGTGGGGGGGGGCTGTGTAATATGCAGGGGGGCTGTGTAATATGTGGGGGGACTGTGTTATATGCAGGGCGGGCTGTATAATATTCGGGGGGAAGGTCTGTGTAACATGCAGGGGGGGCTGTGTGATGTACAGGGGGGCTGTGTAATATGAAGGGGGGCTTTGTAATATGCAGGGGGTGCTGTGTAATATGCGGGGGGCTGTGTAATATGCGGGGTGCTATGTTATGTGCAGGGGGGCTGTGTAATATGCAGGGGGGCTGTGTAATCTGTGGGGGGGGCTGTGTAATATGCAGGGCGGACTGTGTAATATTCGGGGGAAGGGCTGTGTAACCTGCAGGGGGGCTGTGTAATATGCAGGGGGGCTGTGTAATATGCAGGGGGGCTGTGTAATATGCAGGGTGGGCTGTATTAAATTCGGGGGGAAGGTCTGTATAACCTGCAGGGGGGGCTGTGTAATATGCAGGGGGGTGGGCTGTGTGATGGGCAGGGGGTGCTGTGCAATGTAAAGGGGTTCAGAGGTGTGGGGCTGTGTAATATAAAGGAGTCCAGATTATTATCTTAATTTATTAGCAGGTGAATGCGGCCCTCTGTGCATTCACATACATTGAATTTGGCCCTTAAGTGGAAAAAGGGTTGCCCCTGCCCAAAGGGTTCAATTCCCATCTGAAACTCACCCTTCCAATACAATAATAGCACATCGCCACCTACAGGTGGGAAGGCTAACTGCACCAGCCTAGATGTGCTCCTGGTTGGTTTCCTCTGCACGTGTATGGAGCGGGCACAGGTACGGGGGTAGGTCTCGTGCTCTCTCACCTCCTTGTATGTCTTGTATGTATCTACGTCTATTTATTGCAGCAATTTTACCTCCGCTCTACAGACAACATTATTATTATTCCGGCTTTAATTTGCTCGGTGATGACGGCACCGAGGGAGGTTTTCTCCTCTAAGAAGATTATAGTCTTTCTACGCTCTTCTAACGACGGCGGCGGCGGCAGAAACTGGAAAAACACACTTCTTCGTCTCTCTTGAAATAATGTAGCGAGAGCCGAAACACATTTCCTTCTACTCCCGGGATCTGCTGATGAAAGGAACTATTTTCTCATTTTGCGTTTTATTCCAACATTTGTCCGATTTTTATTTTTTTTCTGTGACTGTCATTTTTACTGTCTTGCTGTTCCGCGTTTTAACCGTTGCATTTCATGCAGCAATTCAGGCGCGTTGCTGGACTCCGCCACGGAGAGGAACGTGCCCCCAGGTCTTCTACTGAGGTGCCCTATGAGATAATACTTTGTATGTGTGGCACACCCCCCCCGAAAGAGCAGCTGGTGAACTTGGACTTATTCCCCCCCCCCCCCCCCCCAGTCAGGACACACACAGCCAGGCACATAGCATTTTATCCAATCTTTCACTGGCTCAAAGGAACAGTCTAGTTCTGGTGGAGACCGGACAAGGGGTGGGCAGAAGGGGGCGGCTGCCCTGGGCACTGTGGTACCATGTGAGGTGAAGGGGGCACCACAAGAAGATGGGGGGGAGGGAATTTTTGTTGGAAGAGGAAACTTGGAGGGTGGCAGAGGGTAAGTATTGTTCTATAAGGGGAAATTTGTTGGGGTATGCTAAGAGTGTTAATTTAGGGGGCTTTGTGTGGGGAAGGGTAATGAGAGAAGAGGATTTGTGCTGGGGGTGGGGGTATTTCCAGTGGAGGGAGAGAGATGATGTATACTGGGAGGGGAAATTAGGAATTTTTAGGGGTAGAGAATTTGTGCTAGGAGAGGTGATTTTTTTTGGGGGGGGGCATTTGTGCTGGGGGGGGGTTTGGGGGATGGGGGGCAAAGATTTGTGCTGGGAGGGGGGATTTCAGAAGGGGGGGGTGATTTGTACTGGGAAGAGGGAAAATTATGCTTGAGGGAGTAAAAAGGATTAGTGCCCAGTTTTTTTGTTGAGGAAGATCTATGTTGCCACATAATACTCATACATCTTGGGGGGGCGCAGTTTGGCATGTTCGCCCTGGGCTCTAGAAGACAATGTCTCAGCACTGCTAGAACCTTCAGGGGTCCGAGTGGCAAGAAACCATGAAGGGCCCCCCCCCCCCGACCGCCAGGGCCCTTTCCATTGGTCCCAAGGCCCTTTTCTCACTGACAATGAACCAAAACATACGGCCAAGGCAACAAAGGAGTGGCTCAAGAAGAAGCACATTAAGGTCATGGAGTGGCCAAGCCAGTCTCCAGACCTTAATCCCATAGACAATTTATGGAGGGAGCTGAAACTTCGAGTTGCCAAGAGACAGCCAAGGAACCTTTAAGAATTTAGAGAAGATCTGTAAAGAAATGTGGACCAAAATCCCTCCTGAGACGTTGGCACACCTGGTCACCACCTACAAGAAACGTCTGACCTCTGTGCCCGCCATCAAGGGCTTCTCCACCAAGTCGTGTTTTCCTTGGGGATCAAATACTTATTTTACTCACTGTACGGCAACTCAATTTATAACATTTGTATTGTGTGTTTTTTTTCTGGATTGTTGGTTGATATTCTGTCTCTATCATTCAAAATACACCTATGATAAAAAATGATCGACCCTTCATTCCTTTGTCAGTGGGCCAAACTTACACAATCTGCAGGGGATCAAATCATGACCCCCCCCCCCTCCCCCCACACACCCACTGTACATCCTGAACCCCCGGGGCACAGTTGGGCAATGCTATAGCCTGTCTACAGCTTGGTAATGCCCACATTGGTCGGGTGCCTGAAATAGAAGAAATGCTCCCAGAGCCAGATCTTGGAACGGATCAGCGGGAAGCTTCAATCTCCCCCCAGACCTTCCAATAATACCGATCGGTATCTGTGTGTAATGATCGGAAATAATCACCTATCAGATTCCTGCCGACTTAATAATACAAGCCTTCAGCCAATATTACCCTCGGTGGTACCATGCCCCCCAACCCCTCCCCCTTCTGTGTTGTGTTGAAAGCCATCAAGTATTTAGACTAAACAAAGGACGTGATTTACACATCACACACACCAGCAGATGTCGATGACTTGTCACCAGCCGCCCCGATGATGGTTATTGAATATATTGGGGGGTCAGACCTCGCTGACAGATGAGGGCTCTGATTGTTTTTGCTCTTTAGTGATAGTGTACAAATCTATTAACACCAGTCTGGAGAGGATTGCAAGTGTTACATATGACAGGATTAGGAATTATATACAATTTTGTAATAATATAATATAATATAATATAAAGGGTGACGTATACAGTAACTGGATTAGGAATTATATACCATGTTATAATATAATATAATCAAATAAATGTAAAGTTTGACATATGACAGGATTCAGAATTTTATATCCAATGTTATAATAATATAATATAATATAATATAATATAATATAATTAAATACATTTAAAGTGTGACATATGACAGGATTCAGAATTGTATATCCGATGTTATAATAATATAATATAATTAAATATATTTAAAGTGTGACATATGACAGGATTTGGAATTTTATATCCAATGTTATAATAATATAATATAATATAATTAAATAAATTTGAAGTGTGACATATGACAGGATTCCGAATTTTATATCTGATGTTATAATAATATAATATAATATAATATAATTAAATATATTTAAAGTGTGACATATGACAAGATTTAGAATTTTATATCCGATGTTATAATAATATAATATAATATAATATAATTAAATAAATTTTAAGTGTGACATATGACAGGATTCGGAATTTTATATCCAATGTTTTAATAATATAATATAATATAATATAATATAATATAAAGAGTGACATATACAGTAACTGGATTAGGAATTATATACCATGTTATAATATAATATAATTAAATAAATTTAAAGTTTGACATATGACAGGATTCTGAATTTTATATCCAATGTTATAATAATATAATATAATATAATATAATATAATTAAATAAATTTGAAGTGTGACATATGACAGGAATCGGAATTTTTTATATCCAATGTTATAATAATATAATATGATATAATTAAATACATTTAAAGTGTGACATATGACAGGATTCAGAATTGTATATCCGATGTTATAATAATATAATATAATTAAATATATTTAAAGTGTGACATATGACAGGATTTGGAATTTTATATCCAATGTTATAATAATATAATATAATATAATTAAATAAATTTGAAGTGTGACATATGACAGGATTCAGAATTTTATATCTGATGTTATAATAATATAATATAATATAATTAAATATATTTAAAGTGTGACATATGACAGGATTCAGAATTCTATATCAAATGTTATTATAATATAATATAATTAAATAAATTTAAAGTGTGACATATGACAGGATTCAGAATTTTATATCCAATGTTATAATAATATAACGTAATATAATATAATATAATATAATATAAAGAGTGACATATACAGTAACTGGATTAGGAATTATATACCATGTTATAATGTAATATAATATAATTAAATAAATTTAAAGTTTGACATATGACAGGATTCAGGATGGAGGTGGGGAGGGAAGGCTCATTGATGGAGGTGGGGAGGGAAGGCTCATTGATGGAGGTGGGGAGGGAAGGCTCATTGATGGAGGTGAGGAGGGAAGGCTCATTGATGGAGGTGAGGAGTGAAGAATTATTGATGGAGGTGGGGAGGGAAGCCTCATTGATGGGGATGAGGAGGGAAGAATCATTGATGAAGGTGGGGAGGGAAGGCTCATTGATGGAGGTGGGGAGGGAAGGCTCATTGATGGAGGTAGGGAGGGAAGGCTCATTGATGGAGGTGAGGAGGGAAGGCTCATTGATGGAGGTGAGGAGGGAAGGCTCATTGATGGAGGTGGGGAGGGAGGGCTCATTGATGGAGGTGGGGAGGGAAGGCTCATTGATGGAGGTGGGGAGGGAGGGCTCACTGATGGAGGTGGGGAGGGAAGGCTCATTGATGGAGGTGAGGAGGGAAGGCTCATTGATGGAGGTGGGGAGGAAAGGCTCATTGATGGAGGTGAGGAGGGAAGGCTCATTGATGGAGGTGAGGGGGTGAAGGCTCATTGATGGAGGTGAGGTGTGAAGAATTATTGATGGAGGTGGGGAGGGAAGCTTCATTGATGGGGATGAAGAGGGAAGAATCATTGATGAAGGTGGGGAGGGAAGGCTCATTGATAGTAGTGAGGGGGGAAGGCTCATTGATGGAGGTGAGGAGGGAAGGCTCATTGATGGAGGTGGGGAGGGAAGGCTCATTGATGGAGGTGGGGAGGGAAGGCTCATTGATGGAGGTGGGGAGGGAAGGCTCATTGATGGAGGTGAGGAGGGAAGGCTCATTGATGGAGGTGAGGATGGAAGGCTCATTGATGGAGGTGAGGAGGGAAGGCTCATTGATGGGGGTGAGGGGGTGAAGGCTCATTGATGGAGGTGAGGAGTGAAGAATTATTGATGGAGGTGGGGAGGGAAGCCTCATTGATGGGGATGAGGAGGGAAGAATCATTGATGAAGGTGGGGAGGGAAGGCTCATTGATGGAGGTGGGGAGGGAAGGCTCATTGATGGGGATGAGGAGGGAAGACTCATTGATGAAGGTGGGGAGGGAAGGCTCATTGATGGAGGTGGGGAGGGAAGGCTCATTGATGGAGGTGGGGAGGGAAGGCTCATTGATGGAGGTGAGGGGGGGAAGGCTCATTGATGGAGGTGAGGAGGGAAGGCTCATTGATGGAGGTGAGGGGGTGAAGGCTCATTGATGGAGGTGAGGAGTGAAGAATTATTGATGGAGGTGGGGAGGGAAGCCTCATTGATGGGGATGAGGAGGGAAGAATCATTGATGAAGGTGGGGAGGGAAGGCTCATTGATGGAGGTGGGGAGGGAAGGCTCCTTGATGGAGGTGAGGGGGGAAGGCTCATTGATGGAGGTGAGGAGGGAAGGCTCATTGATGGAGGTGAGGAGGGAAGGCTCATTGATGGAGGCGGGGAGGGAAGGCTCATTGATGGAGGTGGGGAGGGAAGGCTCATTGATGGAGGTTAGGAGGGAAGGCTCATTGATGGAGGTGAGGAGGGAAGGCTCATTGATGGAGGTGAGGAGGGAAGGCTCATTGATGGAGGTGAGGGGGGGAAGGCTCATTGATGGAGATGAGGGGGTGAAGGCTCATTGATGGAGGTGAGGAGTGAAGAATTATTGATGGAGGTGGGGAGGGAAGCCCCATTGATGGGGATGAGGAGGGAGGGCTCATTAATGGAGGTGGGGAGGGAAGGCTCATTGATGGGGATGAGGAGGGAAGAATCATTGATGAAGGTGGGGAGGGAAGGCTCATTGATGGAGGTGGGGAGGGAAGGCTCATTGATGGAGGTGGGGAGGGAAGGCTCATTGATGGAGGTGAGGGGGGGAAGGCTCATTGATGGAGGTGAGGAGGGAAGTCTCATTGATGGAGGTGAGAGGGTGAAGGCTCATTGATGGAGGTGAGGAGTAAAGAATTATTGATGGAGGTGGGGAGGGAAGCCTCATTGATGGGGATGAGGAGGGAAGAATCATTGATGAAGGTGGGGAGGGAAGGCTCATTGATGGAGGTGGGGAGGGAAGGCTCATTGATGGAGGTGGGGAGGGAAGGTTCATTGATGGAGGTGGGGAAGGAAGGTTCATTGATGGAGGTGGGGAAGGAAGGTTCATTGATGGAGGTGGGGAGGGAAGCCTCATTGATGGGGATGAGGAGGGAAGAATCATTGATGAAGGTGGGGAGAGAAGGCTCATTGATGGAGGTGAGGAGGGAAGGCTCATTGATGGAGGTGGGGAGGGAAGGCTCATTGATGGAGGTGAGGAGTGAAGAATTATTGATGGAGGTGGGGAGGGAAGGCTCATTGTTGGAGGTGGGGAGGGAAGGTTCATTGATGGAGGTGGGGAAGGAAGGTTCATTTATGGAGGTGGGGAAGGAAGGTTCATTGATGGAGGTGGGGAAGGAAGGTTCATTGATGGAGGTGGGGAAGGAAGGTTCATTGATGGAGGTGGGGAAGGAAGGTTCATTGATGGAGGTGGGGAAGGAAGGCTCATTGATGGAGGTGGGGAGGGAGGGCTCATTGATAGAGGAGGGGAGGGAAGGCTCATTGATGGAGGTGGGGAAGGAAGGCTCATTGATGGAGGTGGGGAGGGAGGGCTCATTGATAGAGGAGGGGAGGGAAGGCTCATTGATGGAGATGGGAGAGGGGGCTGATAGATAGAGGAGGGGATGGAAGGCTCATTGATGGAGGTGGGGGGGACTGGCTTGTGTAGTCTGATCCAAGAGAAGAATATAAGAGCTACTGTAACTCAAATTTCTGAAAAAGTGAATGCTGGTTCTGATAGAAAGGTGTCAGATCACACAGAGCATCGCAGTTTGTTGGGTGTGGGTCTGTGCAGCTGCAAGCATTAGAGATTCTGTGGGACATTTTGGTGCAGCTCAGCAAGTCAGAGAAGAGTCCTCAAACTGTTCAGTTCTGGGGTATCCCATGCTCCTTTATCCAATCTAGGTTCTATGTTCCAATAAAACCCTAAAAAAAAAAAATATACCCCTAGACTGTTCCATGTAGCCAGTGAAAGAGTGAAGAAAATGCAATGTGTCTGGCTGTTTGTGTCCTAACTGGGGGAATAAAGCTTAGTTCACCAGCAGTTCTCTAGGGGGCGCTCTACATTACCGTGGGTCTTCATCTTGCCTCTTTGGTTTGACCTTCTGGAACTTCGAGAACCACCACCTCTATTATCCTAAATGGGACCTGTAGTCTCCCCAATTACAGATCTCTGGTGATTTCTAAATTAAGCACCCCACAATTCAAGTAAGTGGATGGGAGGTAATTTGGAGGTGGTGGGGGTCGGGGGGCTGCAAACCTAGAGTGCCTGTTACACTCTAAATATAGTTGAAACAAGAAACATGCTGTGAAATGCCTCGTACACATGATCAAACAATCCGGTGGAAAAGTCCGGCGGACTCAAGTCCGCTGGACAATCCCGCCGTGTGTGGCAGAGTTTTTTTTACCCAAAAGTCCGGCGGACTAAGAAAGTATTTTTGCACTCCAATCTGTCCGCCGGACTCGCATTTCGGACAATCCGGCCGTGTATGTGCTAGTCCGCTGCACTTTTGAAATGAACAGACTTTTCACGTCCGGAGAAAAGTCCGCTCATTTTGAGTGTGTCTCCAGGTAGCCGGGGCCAGCGAAGGAGGCGTCGCTGGCCCCATCACCTGGTATGGACTTAAAGGGGAACCCCTACGCTGAAAAATCGGCGTGGGGGTCCCCCCCAGGTCCATATCAGACCCTTATCCGAGCACGCTACCCGGCCGGATAGAAAAGGGGGTGGGGACGAGCGAGCGCCCCCCGCCTCCTGAGCCGTACCAGGCCGCGTGCCCTCAACATGGGGGGGGTGCCTCCTCTGGGACTGTGATATCATAATGGGCGGGGACATCATCCGGTGATGTCCCTATATAAGTTGCCGCTCGCCGCGTCCCCGTCATTGTGAGCAGAGACAGCGACGAGGCAACATCTGAAGAGAAGAACAGAAGACGGCGACAGAAGACCGGGCCACCACCTGTAAAAGAGCTAGAAGAAGGCGCGGTGGCCCAGCAAGAAGAACCGAAGAGGAGGACAAGACCCCCGAAGAGGAGGACAAGACCCCCGAAGTCGGAAGAAGAGGGTGGCGGCGAAGAAGAAAGCCGGTCTCCTCCGCTAGTGAAAGAGCTAGCAAAAGAGTAGAAGATAGCGGAGGAGTCCGGTGGGAAGACCCCCGAAGATGGAAGAAGACCCCCGGAGCTGTGCAATAAACTATTTTAACCCTTGTGTGTTGTGTGTTTTTTTTTTTTTTTTTCACAGGTGAATGGGTAGGGGTACATTGTACCCCATACTCATTCACATAGGGTGGGGGGCCGGGATCCGGGGGCGCCCTTATTAAAGGGGGCTCCTGGATTCCGACACGCCCCCGCCTGCAGACCCCGACAACCAGCGGCCAGGGTTGTCGGGAAGAGGCCCTTGTCCTCATCAACATGGGGACAAGGTGCTTTGGGGTGGGGGGGCCGCGCGGCTCCCCCTTCCCCAAGGCACCCCCCCATGTTGAGGGCACGCGGCCTGGTACAGCTCGGGGGGGGTGCTCGCTCGTCCCCACCCCCTTTCCTGGCTGGCCGGCTAGTGTGCTCGGATAAGGGTCGGATATGGACCTGGGGGGGACCCCCACGCCAATTTTTCGGCGTAGGGGTTCCCCTTTAAGTCCATACCAGGTGACGGGGGCCAGTGACGCCTCCTTCGCTGGCCCTGGCTACCTGGAGACGTGCTCAAAATGAGCGGACTTTCCTCCGTGTGTGTGGACGAGTCCGTTCATTTCAAAAGTCCGGTGGACTTAGTACGCCGAAAAAGTGCCATGTGTGGGCAAGTAGCTCGTTCGGAAAGTCCGCCAGACTAATGCCGCGTACACACGGGCGGACTGTATGGCGTACTTAGTCCGTCGAAACACATTTCAGCGGACAGTCCGCTCGTGTGTGGGCTTCAGCGGACTTTTTCAGCGTGCAGTCTGGCGTACTAAGTATTTCGGATTTTTCGAAATTCTGTCCGTCGTACTTTGGTTTCAGCGGACAATCCGCTCGTCAGTAGGCTAGTTCGACGGACTAAGAATGGCGCATGCCCAGAAAGGATTTACACGGCGGAAGGGTGCTTTGCTGTGTATTGGACTTCCTATTTCTAGTCCCGTCGTACGTGCTGTACACGTCATCGCGCAAGCTTTCGACGGACTGTTTGGGTATCCGTGTGTGGTCAAGTCCGTTCATTCGAAAGTATGACGGACTGTCCGTCGGATTGTATGACGAACTAAGTATGCCATACAGTCCGCTCGTGTGTACGCGGCATAAGTCTGAATATAAATATCAGGTATTCCAACCGCTCACAAGCACAAAACAAGACGACACTTGCTTAGCTGCTCAACATGGACTGATTTATTAGAACCAAAATGCCAAGTATTTATAATACAGTAGAAGACTAAAACCTAACCTAATTAGCATGAGCTAATTATCTAAATCAACACTCAGACTAGTTGACTGAGGGATAAGACTTTTCGGCTCCTAGCTCACTAACAATTCAATAAACATTACCATAACCATCAACACAGGGTTAATTAGCCCAAACAACAATGTGTGGAATACCATTACAAGCCAGACTAGACTCCTTTACATTATACAAGCAAACAAACAGGTGGTTGGAGTTGATGACATTAGCATCTGACAGTGTGTGTCCCAACAGCATGAGGCAACACACATTATATATACATATATACAGCGTTGAATCTGACTAGCATAGATTATAGTGGGGTTCTCATTCACCCTGTGCCCCTTAAAATCCAGGGCCCATAATCAGTCGGCAACAGGCCTCGCATTCAGTCCTCTCAAAAAGCCTGGGTCCCAGCTAGGTCTGTCACAGTCTCGTAATTTGATCTGAGCACGCGTGGCACTTTGTCCGATCGGAATTCTCTACAAAGGATCAGAAAAAGTCCGATCAGATTTTTTTTTTTGTCAGAAAATTTTAGATCCTGCTCTCAAATTTTTCCTGTCGGAAAAAGTCCGAAAGAGCCCACACACGATCAGATTTTCCAACAAAATAATCCGATCGGACCTTTTTCATCTCAATTTCCGACCGTGTGTACAAGGCATAAGTCCGCCAGATAGTCTGCTACGTGTGTATGCGGCAAAAGTTGGACTTACCCTTTAAAACATCATATTTATGTACAGTACGTGCCGTCAGGGGTACTGCTAGACCCCGGAACTCAGGGAATGTGATCAGGTCCTCTGGTCTTCTACTGAGTGCCACAGATGCCCTTTGAGATATGGAGATGATACATTTTATGCAATATAAAGCCTTGAAACATTGTATCATTTACTTTTCAAACAATCTATTAAATAGTTTGTCATTGTAATGTAACAGATTTTCGGTAACAAAGATTATATTAAAGCGGGAGTCCACCGGGACTCCGCGTTTTTTTTTTTTAAAAGCCAGCAGCTACAAATACTGCAGCTGCTGACTTTTAAATAGTGACACTTACCTGTCCAGCGCGCCCGCGATGTCGGCACCCGAAGCCGATCGCTCGCTCGTGCCGCCGCCATCTTGGGTATGGGAATCAGGAAATGGAGCCTTTCGGCTTCATTTCCCGGTTCCCTACTGCGCATGCGCAAGCCGCGCGGTGCAATCCGGACGGTCCCCGCTGCCTCTGGGAGCTGTGTGTTTCCCAGCAGGCAGCGGGGCACTTTCTGAAGGGGGCGTAACGTACGCCCCTTTCCGCAGAGAGCTAGCCCGGAAGTGGGTGCAGTTACCTGGATTATCCAGGTAACTGCACCGCCCTCCCCCCTGAAAGGTGCCGATTGTGGCGCCGGAGGGGGGGGGGGATTCCGATGAGCGGAGGTCCATTTTAGGGTGGACCTCCGCTTTAATATTAGATAATGATTTGATCCAAAGTGGTCCTCATGGAATGTGTGCTGTAAAGCTTGAACATTAATCTCTGTCTGTGCAGATTATATATATATATATATATATATATATATATAAAATGTAAAATCATTACACAGCCAAATGACTTCTCTTGGTGGCAATTGCATGTTGTTTTTGGCTTTTGTCTGAAATCCCACCTGAGCCGGACTGAACATTCGCTGTGTTTGTAGAAGAACGTTCCTCCATTTTGGAGCGCTCTAATCACTAACACGTGTCGGAGATTCGGGGGCCCCAGATGTTTCTGGTATTCAGGCCTCCTATGCAGGGAAGAGAAGGGTGGAAAACAAGGCTGAACATTGTCCTGGCTGTCAACACGTCAAGGTCAGGCCTGTCAAACCTCATAGGAGGAGCCGCGCTAATTTGGTGGCTGTCTGTCTCGGCACCCTACCACCGACGTGGTATCAGCACTGCGGATAGAGGATCAGCTGGTGGAAAGATCCATTCATTGGCATTGAATGGTCTGGGAATGGCCAGAAAACTGCCAGATAATGAGCTGCTTATTGACCTTTCGGTCATTGAGGCTTCTGTTTATTAAAGAAAAGGTAGTTACATTGCCTTGAAAAAGTATTCATACCCCTTGACATTTTCCCCATTTTGTTCATGTTACAACCAAAAACGTAAATGTATTTTATTGGGATTTTATGTGATAGACCAACACAAAGTGGCGCATAATTGTGAAGTGGAAGGAAAATTATAAATGATTTTCAATATTTTTTACAAATACATTTGTGAAAAGTGTGTGGGGGGGGGGGGCATTTGTATTCAGCCCCCCCTTTACTCTGATACCCCTAACTAAATTCTAGTGGAACCAATTGCCTTCAGAAGTCACCTAATTAGTAAATAGAGTCCACCTGTGTGTCATTTAATCTCAGTATGAATGCAGCTGTTCTGTGAAGCCCTCAGAGGTTTGTTAGAGAACCCACGTGAACAATCAGCATCATGAAGGCCAAGGAACACACCAGACAGGTCAGGGATAAAGTTGTGTAGAAGTATAAAGCAGGGTTAGGTTATAGAAAAGTCTCCCAAGCTTTAAACATCTCACGGAGCTCTGATCAATCCATCATCAGAAAATGGAAAGAGTATGGCACAACTGCAAACCTACCGAGACATGGCCGTCCACCTAAACTGACCGGGCCGGGCAAGGAGAGCAATCATCAGAGAAGAGCCAAGAGGTCCATGGTGACTCTGGAGGAGCTGCAGAGATCCACAGCTCAGGGGGGAGAATCTGTCCACAGGACAACTATTAGTCGTCTCTCCACAAATCTGCCCTTTATGGAAGAGTGACAAGAAGAAAGACATTGGAGAAATCCATAAGAATTCCCATTTGCAGTTTGTGAGAAGCCATGTGGGGGCACAGCAATCATGTGGAAGAAGGTGCTCTGGTCAGTTGAGACCAAAATTGAACATGTTGGCCTAAAAGCAAAACGCTATGTGTGGGGAAAACTAACACTGTACATCACCCTGAACACACCATCCCCACCGTGAGACATGGTGGTGGCAGCATCATGTGGTGGGGATTCTTTTCTTCAGTAGAGACAGGGAAGCTGGTCAGAGTTGGGGGGAAGATGGATGGGGACAAACACAGGGCAAATCTTAGAAGAAAACCTGTTAGAGTCTGCAAAAGACTTGAGACCGGGGTGGAGGTTCACCTTCCAGCAGGACAACAACCCGAAACATCCAGCCAGAGCTACAATGGAATGGTTTATATCAAAGCATATTCATGTGTTAGAATGGCCCAGTCACAGTCCAGACCTAAATCCCATTGAGAATCTGTGGCAAGACTTGAAAATTGCTGATCACAGACGCTCTCCATCCAATCTGACAGAGCTTGAGATATTTTGCAAAGAAGAAGAATGGGCAGAAATGTCCTCTCTAGATGTGCAAAGCTGGTAGAGACATCCAAAAAAAAGGATATTACCCCCTCCATAACAAGATATTATTCCTTCCATACCAGGATATTACCCCCTCCATAACAGGATATTACCACCCCCATCACAGGATATTACCCCCCCCCCCCATAACAGGATATTATCCCCTCCATACCAGGATATTACCCCCTCCATAACAGGATAATACCACCCCCATAACAGGATATTACCACCCCCATTACAGGATATTACCCCCCATCACAGGATATTACCCCCCCATCACAGGATATTACCACCCCCATAACAGGATATTTCCCCCTCTATAACAGGATATCACCACCCCCATAAAAGGATATTACCCCCTCCATAACAGGATATTACCCCCTCCATAACAGGATATTACCACCTCCATTACAGGATATTACCCCCTCCATAACAGGATATTATCACCTCCATCCTTTTCTGTAGGAATGGTGTTATCTGGATTGGGAGCTGTATGGGATTTCTGCCAGACATATCGTTTGGTTTTTGATGTTGATAAAGCAGTGATTCTTTTCTATGCACAGCCAGGCACACCACATTTTCCCAGGCACTGCAGACAGAGAACAGTCCGTGACATTGTTGCTGTTTTTTTTTTTTTTTTTTTGTGGTTTATTGAGGGTTAAAGTGGTTGTAACCCCTTATAAACCACTTTGACCTACAGGTAAGCCTAGATTAAGGCTTACCTGTAGGTCCAAGAAATATCTCCTAAACCTACACGGTTTAGGAGATATTTACAAAAAGACAGGCACCGATGTCTACGGCGCATGCCCCGTAGACAGCGGTGTGCAGGCGCACTGGGCAGGCCGCAGATCGCGGCGATATGCCGCGAGTGTCGGCTCCCGTGCACATGCGCGGGTGTGATGTCATCGCTGCTCCGGCGAATCACAGCGCCGGAGCAGCGAGACCCGGAAGTCACTCCGGGATCCATGGCAGTGGCAGACATGAAGACGGAGGATCGCTTCGGGGGCTTCGTTCTCAGGTAAGTTATTCATAATGAGCTAGTATGCTATGCATACTAGCTCATTATGCCTTTGCCTTGCAGGTTGTTTTTTTTTTTTTTTTTTTTTACAACCACTTTAAAACCTTGGATAGGGATCGGAGGTTATAGGATGCCCACCTGACTTCAGCAACAAAGCGTTGGCAACAACTTCAGGGCCGTCTTCCTATATACAGCTTCCTTGATGCTCCTCCTGCACTTTACTTGCTTGCAGACTCCAGCTGGATCACTGTAAATGGATCTGAGAAGCCCAGTCAGATTCTACAATTGCCCTTTGCAGGCAGGAACTCAAAGCCCCCTTGTTGTGTAGCAGAACACAGTGACCAGCTTGCACTTTCCCTCCTGTGGCTACCTTCCCGTTTTTTTGGCCGTCGCTGAAAGGCGGCATGTTACGGATCCTATTTGGCGGGAATCTCCTTGAATTCCTTCCCGTTTTTTTGGCCGTCGCTGAAAGGCGGCATGTTACGGATTCTATTTGGCGGGAATCTCCTTGAATTCCTTCCCGTTTTTTTGGCCGTCGCTGAAAGGCGGCATGTTACGGATTCTATTTGGCGGGAATCTCCTTGAATTCCTTCCCGGTTTTTTTGGCTGTCGCTGAAAGGCGGCTGTCATGGATTCTATTTGGCCGGAATCTCCTTGAATTCCTTCCCGTTTTTTTGGCCGTCGCTGAAAGGCGGCTGTCATGGATTCTATTTGGCGGGGGAATCTCCTTGAATTCCTTCCCGTTTTTTTGGCCATTGCTGGAAGGCGGCTGTCATGGATTCTATTTGGCGGGAATCTCCTTGAATTCCTTCCCGTTTTTTTTGGCTGTCGCTGAAAGGCGGCTGTCATGGATTCTATTTGGCCGGAATCTCCTTGAATTCCTTCCCGTTTTTTTGGCCGTCGCTGAAAGGCGGCTGTCATGGATTCTATTTGGCGGGGGAATCTCCTTGAATTCCTTCCCGTTTTTTTGGCCATTGCTGGAAGGCGGCTGTCATGGATTCTATTTGGCGGGAATCTCCTTGAATTCCTTCCCGTTTTTTTTGGCTGTCGCTGAAAGGCGGCTGTCATGGATTCTATTTGGCCGGAATCTCCTTGAATTCCTTCCCGATTTTTTGGCCGTCGCTAAAAGGCGGCTGTCATGGATTCTATTTGGCGGGAATCTCCTTGAATTCCTTCCTGGGGTTTTTAGCCGTCACTGAAAGGCGGATGTCATGGATTCTATTCGGCGGGAATCTCCTTGAATTCCTTCCCGTTTTTTTTGGCCGTCGCTGAAAGACGGCTGTCACGGATTCTATTTGGCGGGAATCTCCTCGAATTCCTTCCCGTTTTTTTGGCTGTCGCTGAAAGGCGGCTGTCATGGATTCTATTTCGGCAGAAATCTCCTTGAATTCCTTCCCGGTTTTTTGGCCGTCGCTAAAAGACGGCTGTCATGGATTCTATTCGGCGGGAATCTCCTTGAATTCCTTCCCGTTTTTTTGGCCGTCGCTGAAAGGCGGCTGTCATGGATTCTATTTCGGCAGAAATCTCCTTGAATTCCTTCCCGGTTTTTTGGCCGTCGCTAAAAGACGGCTGTCATGGATTCTATTCGGCGGGAATCTCCTTGAATTCCTTCCCGTTTTTTTGGCCGTCGCTGAAAGGCGGCTGTCATGGATTCTATTTGGCGGGAATCTCCTTGAATTCCTTCCTGGGGTTTTTAGCCGTCACTGAAAGGCGGCTGTCATGGATTCTATTTGGCGGGAATCTCCTTGAATTCCTTCCTGGGGTTTTTAGCCGTCACTGAAAGGCGGCTGTCATGGATTCTATTTGGCGGGAATCTCCTTGAATTCCTTCCTGGGGTTTTTAGCCGTCACTGAAAGGCGGCTGTCATGGATTCTATTCGGCGGGAATCTCCTTGAATTCCTTCCCGTTTTTTTGGCCGTCGCTGAAAGGCGGCTGTCATGGATTCTATTTGGCGGGAATCTCCTTGAATTCCTTCCTGGGGTTTTTAGCCGTCACTGAAAGGCGGCTGTCATGGATTCTATTTGGCGGGAATCTCCTTGAATTCCTTCCTGGGGTTTTTAGCCGTCACTGAAAGGCGGCATGTTACAGATTCTATTTGGCGGGAATCTCCTTGAATTCCTTCCCCGGGTTTTTGGCCATCGCTGAAAGGCGGCTGTCATGGATTCTATTCGGCAGGAATCTCCTTGAATTCCTTCCCGTTTTTTTGGCCGTCGCTGAAAGGCGGCTGTCATGGATTCTATTTGGCGGGGGAATCTCCTTGAATTCCTTCCCGTTTTTTTGGCCATTGCTGGAAGGCGGCTGTCATGGATTCTATTTGGTGGGAATCTCCTTGAATTCCTTCCCGTTTTTTTGGCCGTCGCTGAAAGACGGCTGTCATGGATTCTATTCGGCTGGAATCTCCTTGAATTCCTTCCCCGGGTTTTTTGGCCGTCGCTGAAAGGCGGCTGTCATGGATTCTATTTGGCGGGAATCTCCTCGAATTCCTTCTCGTTTTTTTGGCCGTCGCTGAAAGACGGCTGTCATGGATTCTATTCGGCGGGAATCTCCTTGAATTCCTTCCCGTTTTTTTGGCCGTCGCTGAAAGGCGGCTGTCATGGATTCTATTTCGGCAGAAATCTCCTTGAATTCCTTCCCGGTTTTTTGGCCGTCGCTAAAAGACGGCTGTCATGGATTCTATTCGGCGGGAATCTCCTTGAATTCCTTCCCGTTTTTTTGGCCGTCGCTGAAAGGCGGCTGTCATGGATTCTATTTGGCGGGAATCTCCTTGAATTCCTTCCTGGGGTTTTTAGCCGTCACTGAAAGGCGGCTGTCATGGATTCTATTTGGCGGGAATCTCCTTGAATTCCTTCCTGGGGTTTTTAGCCGTCACTGAAAGGCGGCATGTTACAGATTCTATTTGGCGGGAATCTCCTTGAATTCCTTCCCCGGGTTTTTGGCCATCGCTGAAAGGCGGCTGTCATGGATTCTATTCGGCAGGAATCTCCTTGAATTCCTTCCCGTTTTTTTGGCCGTCGCTGAAAGGCGGCTGTCATGGATTCTATTTGGCGGGGGAATCTCCTTGAATTCCTTCCCGTTTTTTTGGCCATTGCTGGAAGGCGGCTGTCATGGATTCTATTTGGTGGGAATCTCCTTGAATTCCTTCCCGTTTTTTTGGCCGTCGCTGAAAGACGGCTGTCATGGATTCTATTCGGCTGGAATCTCCTTGAATTCCTTCCCCGGGTTTTTTGGCCGTCGCTGAAAGGCGGCTGTCATGGATTCTATTTGGCGGGAATCTCCTCGAATTCCTTCTCGTTTTTTTGGCCGTCGCTGAAAGACGGCTGTCATGGATTCTATTCGGCGGGAATCTCCTTGAATTCCTTCCCGTTTTTTTTGGCCGTCGCTGAAAGGCGGCTGTCATGGATTCTATTTGGCGGGAATCTCCTCAAATTCCTTCCTGTTTTTTTGGCTGTCGCTGAAAGGCGGCTGTCATGGATTCTATTCGGCAGGAATCTCCTTGAATTCCTTCCCGGTTTTTTGGCCGTCGCTGAAAGGCGGCTGTCATGGATTCTATTCGGCGGGAATCTCCTTGAATTCCTTCCCGTTTTTTTGGCCGTCGCTGAAAGGCGGCTGTCATGGATTCTATTCGGCGGGAATCTCCTTGAATTCCTTCCTGGGGTTTTTAGCCGTCACTGAAAGGCGGCTGTCATGGATTCTATTTGGCGGGAATCTCCTTGAATTCCTTCCTGGGGTTTTTAGCCGTCACTGAAAGGCAGCATGTTACAGATTCTATTTGGCGGGAATCTCCTTGAATTCCTTCCCCGGATTTTTGGCCATCGCTGAAAGGCGGCTGTCATGGATTCTATGCGGCGGGAATCTCTTTTAATTCCTTTCTTTTTTGGCCGTCGCTGAAAGTATATATCTTCACATCTGCAAGTCCGGTGCCAAGTTTCGCCGAGCCGCAAGTCACTTCTCCCCATTCCCGCCGTACGGTGCGGGTGAAATATGGAGTCGGAGCCGTTAAGTTTTATTCTCTCGATAAGTCTGGAAACGGCAGAACATATATTGACAGCTTTACAGGTCAGAGGTGTTTTATTCTTTCACAGTTATTTCATTAAACTCTTAAAAGAGGATCAAAAAGTCAATATTTATGGCAGAAGCTTCGCCTCCCATTTAGTTAGTAAATGAGTCTCCTGCGGGGTGATTTTTCTACATTAACTTAAAGAGGAACGGCGATCTGCTCACGTAGTTTGTAATAAAAACATCACACAACCACAATTTAGAAGGGACGAAACGCGTAGGGGAAATAAAATGCAATTTTACTAAAATTTTCATACAATATGTATTTTTATCTTGTCACTTTCTCACGAACGCCCGAAAACACAATTTTTTTTACAACTCTCATGTAACTGTCAAATAGCTTTTTTTGGTACAAACAAAAAGTTTTTTAATTAAAAATCTTTGAACAATTTCTTGGCTGCTAAAAAAAAAAAAAAAAAAAAAACCCCACAAGGGAACCTTTCCATGTTATGCCCCGTACACACGGCCAGACATTCCGACCACAAAATCCGTCAGATTTTTTCCCGATGGATTTTGGCCCAAACTTGTCTTGCGTACACACGGTCGCACAAAGTTGTCGGAAAATCCGATCGTTCAGAATGCGGTGACGTAGAATGCGTACGACGGGACTGTAAACGGGGGCCAGTAGCCAATAGCTTTTGTCTCGTCATTTATTTTGAGCGCACGTGGAACTTTGTGCGGCAGAATTGTCTACACACGATCGGAATTTACACGATCGGATTTTGTTGTCGGAAAATTTTTAGATCCAGCTCTTAAACTTTGTCCGTCGGAAATTCCGACGGAAAAAGTCAGATGGAGCTCACACACGATCGGATTTTTCCGACAACACGATCGGATCGTGCATTTTCCTTCCCAAAGTCCGACCATGTGTGTGGGGCATCTTGCATACACGCGGTCGCACAAAGTTGTCGGAAAATCCGATCGTTCAGAACGCGGTGACGTAGAATTCGACGACAGGACTGTAAACGGGGGCCAGTAGCCAATAGCTTTCGTCTCGTCATTTATTCTGAGCACACGTGGAACTTTGTGCGTCGGAATTGTCTACACACGATCGGAATTTACGCGATCGGATTTTGTTGTCGGAAAGTTTTAGGTCCTGCTCTCAAACTTTGTGCGTTGGAAATTCCGATGGAAAAAGTCCGATGGAGCCCCACACACGATCGGATTTTCCGACAACAAGATCGGATCGCGCATTTTTCGTCGGAACGTTCGACCGTGTGTGTGTACAGGGCATTATAAATACTTAGGGGTTTGCAGCACCATTAGCTCGCGTATATGTGTTTTTCTATTCCGTGAAAACATCTTTGCCATTCTGAAGCTTCCCTCCAACCACTTTGCATATTATTTTATATATACTGTGATTCTGTACTTACCAAATATGCCCGCAGGAATTTCCCTCCACTGAGTCTGGCTGCAGCCATTTTAACTGTGGGCAGCTGAAGCTGCTGCCTGTTCTACTTCTTGGATTTACACAGACACATAGCTGAAGTTCTGCAGCTCTCATTGGCCCTCTTATGACTCACCCCCCCCCCCCCGCCTTCCTGGCAAACTCTCACGAGAGAGAGAGCTGTGCGTGATGTCATAAGCCTAGGCTAATGACCAGACAAGAAACAGGAAGTGGGCTGTATAAGCAGGGCTCGAGTCCTGCGGGAACGCATGGGAACGGCGTTCCCGTACTATTCCCACAGCGGGAACGCCGTTCCCATTAGCTGCCTGAGGGCTGAGGCTATGCAGCGCGTAGTTCGCCGCCGCTCCTCAGCCGCCGAGTGACTGGTTGCTAGGCAGGGGCCGCTCCACATCTAGCAACCGGTCACATGACTTCGGCCGTGCACGTGGGCACGCACTGGCGCGAGTCAGTGGGCAGGCTGACACACGCTGCGCGCCTGCTTGGATCCGGAGTTCCGGACTGTCCCCCCCCCCTCCTCCCCTCTACCCAGTGCCAGTCAGTCCTGGCCTCCTGGGGCCACACGCTGCACTTTTCCAGTTTACTTCTCCTTCTCTACCAGGTTAGTCACTAGTGTGTAAGTTGCACTCTGCAATACCCTGCCAATACTCATCAATACTCTGCAATACCCTGCCAATACTCATCAATACTCTGCAATACCCTGCCAATCCTCATCAATACTCTGCAATACCCTATCAGTATCAATACTCTGCAATACTCTGCGAATACTCTGCAATACCCTATCAATACTCTGCAATACCCTATCAATACTCTGCAATACCCTATCAATACTCTGCAATACCCTGCAATACCCTATCAGTATCAATACTCTGCAATACTCTGCGAATACTCTGCAATACCCTATCAATACTCTGCAATACCCTGCAATACCCTATCAGTATCAATACTCTGCAATACTCTGCGAATACTCTGCAATACCCTGCCAATACTCTGCAATACCCTGCAATACCCTATCAGTATCAATACTCTGCAATACTCTGCGAATACTCTGCAATACCCTATCAGTATCAATACTCTGCAATACCTTGCCAATACTCTGCAATACCCTGCCAATACTCTGCAATACCCTATCAATACTCTGCGATACCCTATCAATACTCTGCAATACCCTATCAATACTCTGCAATACCCTATCAATACTCTGCAATACCCTGCCAATACTCTGCAATACCCTATCAATACTCTGCAATACCCTGCCAATACTCATCAATACTCTGCAATACCCTGCCAATACTCATCAATACTCTGCAATACCCTATCAGTATCAATACTCTGCAATACTCTGCGAATACTCTGCAATACCCTATCAATACTCTGCAATACCCTATCAATACTCTGCAATACCCTGCCAATACTCTGCAATACCCTATCAATACTCTGCAATACCCTGCCAATACTCATCAATACTCTGCAATACCCTGCCAATACTCATCAATACTCTGCAATACCCTATCAGTATCAATACTCTGCAATACTCTGCGAATACTCTGCAATACCCTATCAATACTCTGCAATACCCTATCAATACTCTGCAATACCCTGCCAATACTCTGCGATACCCTATCAATACTCTGTGATACCCTATCAATACTCTGCGATACCCTGCCAATACTCTGCAATACCCTATCAGTATCAATACTCTGCAATACCCTGCCAATACTCTGCAATACCCTATCAATACTCTGTGATACCCTATCAATACTCTGCGATACCCTGCCAATACTCTGCAATACCCTATCAGTATCAATACTCTGCAATACCCTGCCAATACTCTGCAATACCCTATCAATACTCTGCAATATCCTATCAATACTCTGCAATACCCTGCCAATACTCTGCAATACCCTATCAATACTCTGCGATACCCTGCCAATACTCTGCAATACCCTATCAGTATCAATACTCTGCAATACCCTGCCAATACTCTACAATACCCTGTCAATACTCTGCAATACCCTGCCAATACTCTGCACTACCCTATCAATACTCTGCAATACCCCGCCAATGCTCTGCAATACATACCCTGCCAATACTCTGCAATACCCTGCCAATACTCTGCAATACATACCCTATCAATACTCTGCAATACCCTGCCAATACTCTGCAATACATACCCTATCAATACTCTGCAATACTCTGCAATAAATACCCTATCAATACTCTGCAATACCCTGCCAATACTCTGCAATACCCTATCAATACTCTGCAATACCCTATCAATACTCTGCAATACATACCCTATCAATACTCTGCAATACATACCCTGCCAATACTCTGCAATAAATACCCTATCAATACTCTGCAATACATACCCTGCCAATAGTCTGCAATAGCCTGCCAATACTCTGCAATACCCTATCAATACTCTACAATACATACCCTATCAATACTCTGCAATACATACCCTGCCAATACTCTGCAATACCCTACCAATACTCTGCAATACCCTGCCAATACTCTACAATACTCTGCCAATACTCTACAATACATACCCTGCCAATACTTGCAATAACCTGCCAATACTCTGCAATAACCTATCAATACTCTGAAATACTGTGCCAATACTCTGCAATACCCTGCCAATACTCTGCAATACCCTATCAATACTCTGCAATACCCTGCCAATACATACCCTGCCAATACTCTGCAATACCCTGCCAATAGTCTGCAATACCCTGCCAATACTCTGCAATACCCTATCAATACTCTACAATACATACCCTATCAATACTCTGCAATACCCTGCCAATACTCTGCAATACATACCCTGCCAATACTCTGCAATACCCTATCAATACTCTGCAATACCTTGCCAATACATACCCTGCCGATGCTCTGCAATACTCTGCCAATACTCTTCAATACATACCCTGCCAATACTCTGCAATACCCTGCCAATACTCTGCAATACTCTGCCAATACTCTACAATACATACCCTGCCAATACTTGCAATAACCTGCCAATACTCTGCAATAACCTATCAATACTCTGAAATACTGTGCCAATACTCTGCAATACCCTGCCAATACTCTGCAATACCCTATCAATACTCTGCAATACCCTGCCAATACATACCCTGCCAATACTCTGCAATACCCTGCCAATACTCTGCAATACCCTGCCAATAGTCTGCAATACCCTATCAATACTCTGCAATACCCTGCCAATAGTCTGCAATACCCTATCAATACTCTGCAATACCCTGCCAATACTCTGCAATACCCTATCAATACTCTACAATACATACCCTATCAATACTCTGCAATACCCTGCCAATACTCTGCAATACATACCCTGCCAATACTCTGCAATACCCTATCAATACTCTGCAATACCTTGCCAATACATACCCTGCCGATGCTCTGCAATACTCTGCCAATACTCTTCAATACATACCCTGCCAATACTCTGCAATACCCTGCCAATACTCTGCAATACCCTGCCAATACTCTTCAATACATACCCTGCCAATACTCTGCAATACCCTGCCAATACTCTTCAATACTCTGCCAATACTTATTCCTGTTTGTGGGATATTTTCTAATGGGCTGTGTAACAGAATTTGGAACAGGGTGTATTTGTGGTAGAAATTCCCTGCGAGGGAAAGATCATCACCCATTGTGTTGATTGTTTTGTTTGACACGTTATTTTGTTTTTGTAAACTGGCACTTTACAATAAATGTTGTACTGTATTTTCTGTGAAGTATATATGCATATGAGCGTACCTTTTTATTTTTTTATTTTTTGGTGGGGGAATGGATCTTGGGTGGGAGTTCCCACACTTTTTTTCCCAGGACTTGACCCCTGTGTATAAGGGATTTACTGGCAGAAAAAAAAATGTTTTACTATCCAAAGTCAAAACAACAACAACAAGGGCAGAAGATTTAATAGATGGAAAGATGAAAAAATGACTGAAGGTCAGCACGCCGATTTACGTCGGGACAATGGCAGCGGTGGGCAAAGGGGCATGCCTGTACATCTCCTTTAAGATCACACTTAACCCCTTGATCGCCCCTGCCGGTCTCCTGGCAATCGTGTCACGGAGCTTCAAAACGGGGAGGTGTCTATGTAAACAAGGCATTTCCCCCGTTCTGGCTTGTGTCATGCCAGAGAGCTAATACTCTCTGTCATCGGGAGCAGTGATCGCTGTCATGTGACTTGAAGCCCATTTCCCCCCCCCTCACAGTTAGAATCACTCCCTAGGACACACTTAACCTTTTCATTGCCCCCTAGTGGTTAACCCCCTTCTCTGCCAGTGTCATTTACACAGTAATCAGTGGATTTTAATAGCACTGATCGCTGTATAAATGTCAAGGGTTCCCAAAATAGTGTCAAAAGTGTCCGATGTGTCCGCCATAATGTCGCAGTCACGATAAAGACCACAGATTGCCGGCATTACTAATAAAAAAAAACTATAATAAAAATGCCATAAATATAACCCCTATTTTGTAGACACTATAACTTTTGCGCAAACCAATATACGCTTATTGCGATTTTTTTTGATTTTTTTTAGCAGAAATATGTAGAAGAATATGTATCGGCCTAAACTGAGGAAAAAAAACATTTTTTTATATATTTTTGGGGGATATTTATTATAGCAAAAATAGCAAAAAGTACAAAAATATTGCATTTTTTTTTTCAAAAATTGTCGCTCTTTTTTTGTTTATAGCACAAAAAAGAAAAAAAACGCAGAGGCGATCAAATACCGCCAAAAGAAAGCTCTATTTGTGGGAGAAAAAAAAAGGATGTCAATTTTGTTTGGGAGCCATGTCGCACAACCGTGCAATTGTCAATCAAAGCGACACAGTGCCGAATCGCAAAAAAAAAACATTGGCCCGGTCATTAACCACTTGCAGACCAGACCATTTTGCTGGTCAAAGACCAGACCACTTTTTGCGATTCGGCACTGCGTCGCTTTAACTGACAATTGCGCGGTCGTGCGACGTGGCTCCCAAACAAAATTGACGTCCTTTTTTTCCCACAAATAGAGCTTTCTTTTGGTGGTATTTGATCACCGCTGCGGTTTTTATTTTTTTGCGCTATAAACAAAAATAGAGCGACAATTTTAAAAAAAACGCATTATTTTTTACTTTTTGTTATAATAAATATCCCCCAAAAATATATAAAAAAACATTTTTTTCCCTCAGTTTAGGCCGATACGTATTCTTCTACATATTTTTGGTAAAAAAAAACCGCAATAAGCGATTATTGATTGGTTTGCGCAAAAGTTATAGCGTTTACAAAATAGGAATAGTTTTATAGCATTTTTATTAATAATTTTTTATTATTATTTTTTTACTAGTAATGGCGGCGATCAGCGATTTTTATTGTGACTGCGACATTATGGCGGACACATCGGACATTTTTGACACATTTTTGGGACCATTGTCATTTATACAGTAATCAGTGCTATATAAATGCAGTGATTCCTGTGTAAAT
The DNA here is from genome assembly GCF_037356315.1 of Lithobates pipiens. Taxonomy (NCBI): domain Eukaryota; kingdom Metazoa; phylum Chordata; class Amphibia; order Anura; family Ranidae; genus Lithobates; species Lithobates pipiens. Next base: position 243,565,235 of record NW_027507787.1, read on the forward strand.
GACACTGGCAGTGAAAGGGTTAACCAGTGGGTGGCAGTGTAGGGGTTAAGTGTTCCTAGGGGTGTGTTACTAACTGTGGGGGGGTTGGGCTTTCATTTAGTGAACACTGATCTCTGCTCCAATCACATGGAGCAGAGATCAGCGTCACTAGTTGCTAGGCAGAATGGAAAAATGCTGTTTACACGGCATTTCCTCCATTCGGCCGCTCCGGGAGACGATCGCGGGGATGCCCGCGGCGATCGAGTCCGCGGGTCCCGCGACCGGACTCACGGGGGTCCCGACCAGCGATGGCAGGGCGGCATTGAATATTGGACGTACCTGTACGCCAATATGCCTGCCCGTGCCATTCTGTCGACGTACATCGTCGTGCGCTGGTCGGGAAGTGGTTAAGGAAAATCCTTCCGGTCCTTAAGTGGTTAATTGGCGATTGCGCGGTCATGCAACATGGTACCCAAATTACATTTTTATATCATTTTTTTCATACAAATAGAGCTTTCTGTTGGTGGTAATTGATCACTACTGCGTTTTTTTTTTTATTACGTAAACCAAAAAAGAAAATGAAAATTTGCTTCATAAATTTTGGCCAAAATGTATTCTGCTTCGTGTCTTTGGTTAAAAAAAAAAAAACCCCAATAAGTGCATATTGATTGGTTTGTGTGAAACTTACAGCGTCTACAAACTGTGGGGTATTTACTGGAGATGTATTTTATAAATTATTTTATAAGTGCTCTGGCCAGGAAGGGGGTAAAATCTTCCAGGGCTGAAGCGGTTAATCTAAAAAAAAAAACTGTCATTTGCAGACAAATGATGAAGCAGGATTAAAAACTCGCAACATTGATTATTTGTAATCATTTTGCTTCTAGAAGTAGAAAATAGATATGAAGGGAGATTATATTTAAACTTTTTTTTATTTTTTTATTTCCATTTCCTCAGTCATCCTGGTTTCTGGCCTAGGCCAAAATGATGTCATACATCCCAGGAGTAGGGCTGCCACCTGTCCGGGATTCACCCGGACAGTCCGGGTTTTAAATCATGTGTCCGGGTTTCAGGCAGACTGAAACCCGGACACATTATTCAGACTGGGCTGGGGCTCCCTAAGCAACCAAGATAGCCACACGCAAATCTGTTGCCATCCGGGAGCTGAAGGCAGCTGTCTGGGGCCAGATTCGGCATCACTGGGGGGGCGCAGGGCGATGATGTCAACAAGAGCGATTTGGCCACACCCAGTGTTCGCTGCGGCACGCTATGCACACCGCATTACTACTCTCCTTTGGGGCACCCAGGTTGCTAAAGTGTTTGGCTTTAAGAAAAGGTGGCAACCCTACCCAGGAGTCTTCATGGGAGGAGGGGCTTTCTCAGCTAAGCACACCCTTCCTGCCCGCATACCTGAGCTAAGGGCGGTGTCGCGTCACATTCGGCTACCCGCTGGAGTGCACATGCGCGACGCCGTCGTATGTGTTCCGACACAGGGCCCGTTTGGGCATGGCCTCGCTTCGCTTGACATAATTATAATCTAACTCTATGTCCACTTGGATGGTGGGGCTTGCCTCAGTGCAGCCTCATCAGTGCCCATCGCACCGGTGCCGTCTTATCAGTGCCCATCAGTGTAGCCTCATCAGTGGCCATCGGTGCCGTCTTATCAGTGCCCATCAGTGCAGCCTCATCAGTGCCCATCGGTGACGTCTTATCAGTGCCCATCAGTGCAGCCTCATCAGTGCCGATCGGTGACGTCTTATCAGTGCCCATCAGTGCTGCCCCATCAGTGCCCATCGGTGACGTCTTATCAGTGCCCATCAGTGCAGCCTCATCAGTGCCCATCAGTGCTGCCTCATCAGTGAATATCAATGAAGGAGAAAAATTACCCGTTTGCAAAATGTTATAACAAACTATAAAACGTGTTTTTTCAAAAATGTCTTTTTTTTTTTGTTTAGCAAAAAATAAAAACCCCCAGAGTTGATTAAATACCACCAAAAGAACGCTCAATTCAGGTGAAAAAATGATAAACATGTAATTTGGGTACAGTGTTGCATGACCGCGCAAATGTCATTCAAAGTGCGTCAGCACTGAAAGCTGAAAATTGGCCTGGGCAGGAGGGGGGCTTAGGTGCCCAGTAAGCCACTGGTCCCGTGTATATAAAGAGGGTCAGGGGCCTGGGCAAGGAGAGCAGCCGCCACTGCAGGGTGCAACAGCAAAGAAGACAGAGAGAGTGAGCCTGTCTGTCTTCCTGTGCCTAAGAGGGCCGCATCCCGTTGCCACCTGCCTGTCTTCAAAAGACTTCCACATGTAGAGGGGGATAGCTGGGACCTGCAGTCCGTCCTCCTGAAGCCACCGAATCAGAGCACCACCTTGAAGGATTTGCCTTTTCATGGACTCTAACCTGTGCAGGTATGCTGGGGCAGCAGGAGCTATAGTTTAGGGTTGGTTAGAGAAAAAGACTTTGCCTGTTAATCAATTGCAGCTCCAGCTCCATTTCTCTGCTCAATGCTGATGCCAAGATCCTCACTAAGGTCTTGGCGCGGAGATTGAACGAGGTGATCCTTGCACTGGTTCATGAGGATCAGACCGGCTTTATGCCAGGCAAGGGCACGGATATAAACCTACGAAGGTTGTTTACGGTCCTGGGGTCCAATGCCCACCTAGCCCCTTCGGATGCAGTGGCCTCCCTGGATGCTGAAAATGCATTTGATTCCGTTGAATGGGACTATCTATGGGAGGTCCTGCACTGTTTTGGCTTCGGCCCCCGATTTATAGCCTGGGTTAGGACAATATATGACACCCCAAAGGCGAGGGTTCGCACCGGGTCGGTTATCTCCCCCCCTTTTTCCCTCCACAGGGGGACAAGACAAGGATGCCCGCTCTCCCCGGCGCTCTTCACGCTGGCCATAGAACTTATGGCGATCCTGATACGTTATACGACGACAATCCGTGGCATCTCTATGGGCCCTGTGGAGGAAAAAATCTCTCTATACGCCGACGATACCCTCCTATACCTTAGGGACACGTCCACCTCCCTGAAAGAGGCCCTCTGCCTTATAAAATGGCTTTGGTAGATACTTGGGTATTTGGGTAAATTGGGGGAAGTCCGCTCTATTTGCTCTCCATCCCTCGGACAACGGGTTGCCGACGGATACCCCACTGCAGACTGTCTCCCAGTTTAAATACTTAGGGATTGTTATTCATAAGAATCTAGGTCAATTTATTCCCCTTCAATCTTGATCCAGTTATGTCCTATTTGATATGGAGATGCTCAGCCTGGAGAGCCCTGCCCCTCACACCCGTTGGCAGGGTTAACCTGATAAAGATGGCGGTACTCCTCAAATTCACTTATCTATTTAGACAAACTCCAGGGCACATCCTGCAGGTTTTCTTTCGGAAATTAAATAGTCTGCTGACTTCCTTTATCTGCAATGGAGGTGCCCCTAGGATAGCACTGAGTACAATACAGCTTCCAATCTCCCTGGGGGGGTCTGGCCATGCCCTGCTTCGTTAAATACTACTGGGCGGCGGTCTTGGTGACAATTAAATGGTGGCTATCTAGGGAACCGGCGAACCCTGCGGCCACCCTAGAGGCAGCCTTACTAGGCTCCAACTCCGAACTACGGAATTTAATACACAGAGGTCCCAGGTCTAACCCCAATATTGCCCCGTCAATGCGAGTCACGCTACGAGTCTGGGACACAATTAGGATCAAGATGGAAAAGCCCAATAGCTGGTCCCCGGGTACCCCACTGTGGGGAAACCCGAGGTTGCCACACTTTCGTTCCATTCCAGATCCGGCGGTGTGGGCCCGAAGGGGTGTCACAACTCTGGCGGATATTGTCTCCTCAGGTGGACTGTATAAGTTCGATGAACTAAAAAGTAGGCTAGAACTACCCAACCATATGTTTTTCTGGTACATCCAGCTTCGGCACGCCTACCGGGCACAGTTTCCCCAACCCATTACCCTTGAGGCTAGACATGTGCAAAAGGAAAAAATTTGTTTAGTTTCGTTTCGTTTTAATTCGTTAATTCATTAATTTCGTTTAGTTATATTCGTTAACTTCCTTAAATTCGTTTTCGGATTTCGTTTAGTTTTCTACCGAATTCGAAAAATCGGCCACATTCGAAAATATTTCAATGAAATTCGAAAATATTTCTACCGGATTCGAAATGATTTCAACATGATTCGACATTATTTCAACCACATTTGAAAATATTTTGTGACCCGACTTTAGGGCCATGTATCTCGGGGTCACTTAGTGCTAGAAACTCCAAATTTGGATATGTTGTAGTACGAGTACTATTGTGTTTGCATACCAAATTTGGAGTTTCTAGCTAAAAGTGACCCCGAGATATGTGGCCCCAAAATCGGGTCGTAAAATGTTATTAGTTAATAGAGCAGAGAATGACATTTTGCGACCCGATTTTTGGGGCCACTTATCTCGGGGTCACTTATAGCTAGAAACCCCAAATTTGGTATGCAAACACAATAATACTAGCTCTACAACATATCCAAATTTGAAGTGTCTAGCACCAAGTGACCCCGAGATACATGGCCCTAAAGTCGGGTCACAAAATATTTTCGAATGCGGTTGAAATAATGTTGAATGTTGAAATCATTTCGAATGCAGTTGAAATTATTTCAACATGATTCAACATTATTTCAACCGCATTCGAAAATATTTTGTGACCCGACTTTAGGGCCATGTATCTCGGGGTCACTTGGTGCTAGACACTTCAAATTTGGATATGTTGTGTTTGCATACCGAATTTGGGGTTTCTAGCTATAATTGACCCCGAGATATGTGGCCCCAAAATCGGGTCGCAAAATGTCATTCTCTGCTCTAATAACTAATAACATTTTGCGACCCGAATTTGGGGCCACATATCTCGGGGTCACTTATAGCTAGAAACCCCAAATTTGGTATGCAAACTAAATAATACTAGCAATATAACATATCCAAATTTGAAGTATCTAGCACCAAGTGACCCCGAGATACATGGCCCTAAAGTCGGGTCACAAAATATTTTCGAATGCGGTTGAAATAATGTCGAATCATGTTGAAATAATTTCGAATGCGGTTGAAATAATTTCGAATCATGTAAAATTCATTCGAATTCATTCGTTATATTTCTTTCGTATTCGTTGTAATTTGTTATTTTTTTATTCGGACATTCGGATGCATCCGAATGTCCGAAAGATGCAAAATTCGGCCGAATTTCGATTCGTTACGAAACGAATTGCACAAGCCTACTTGAGGCTAACTCAGTAGAAAGCATGCTGTCCCCAGGTAGGTATATAAGGCCGCTGTCGGCCTTGTACGCTGAATTTATTGGCTTAGACACCTCAGCCGTTTCCGGGGTATTCTCGAGATGGAAAAGGGACATACCAGCATTAGAGGAGGATGACTGGGGGGGGAGCGTGTACAGCAGTACCTCTCCCTCATGATCTCCTCCCGGGACAGATTCCCCCAGCTTCGCTCCCTTCACAGAGCTTACTACTCGCCAGAACGCCTAGCAAAAATGTATCCTGACAGGAATGCTTTATGTCCCAAATGCACCTCAGCCCCGGGGGCTTTCTTCCATGTCATATGGTCTTGTGAACGTCTCCAGGCCTTCTGGAGGGAGGTGGTCTCGGAAATTAACGCTAAAGGTAACCTCCACGTTCCCTACGACCCGAGGCCTATGATACTGGGCATTGTTGATACAATTCCGACATCGCAAGCCAAAAAGAACTTTATATTCTATACGGCTTTCTATGCCAGGAAAGCGGTTCTTCTTAAGTGGAAGGATCCTAGCCCCCCCAATGGTTCCCCAGTGGAGGGCTCTTGTTGATGCGGCTTTACCACTTTATAAGCTGACTTACATGAGGCGAAATTGAAAAGATCTGGGCGACCTGGACACGAGAGGGGTCGGGGCGACCCATAAGACCACTCAGGATGGATAGCAATATGCCCATTAATAACTATGCACTGTGTATACCACTGACTGTCTAGATGATTATATATGTCACCGACTGATCTGATTTGTACACGTAGCTGATGGCTAATGTTGTATTTCATTATTTGGTTTGCTATTTCTAACAACTGTTGAGATTGTACCATTGTTCTAACATGTCATGTACAAAATAAATAAAATATACGTTAAAAAAAATAGATTGCAGCTCGAGTGCAGACAAGGCCGGCCATAGATGGTGCGGATCTCGGTCTGCTTAGCAGAGACCGATCAAGATTCAAACTATGTATGGGCAGGCTGAATGTACCCAAGTTAATCGATTGATAAACTTGAGTACGACCAGCCTGTCAGATATTATTATTAGATGAAAGAGGAGGATATGGGATGGGACTCGGTGGGACTGCCAGTGGACGGGCCCCTGGGGAATGTTGATGGTCAGGTCCGGGGATGGAGGGCCCACAGGCTTAAAACTGTGTAAGGGGCCCCAAAATTTCTGATGGTGGCCCTGAACCTATGTACTGTATATGTTTTTTGACCACTTTTATTCCCATCACAAACATCCCTGGTGTGATAGAAATAATCATGACAGGTCCTCTTTATGGAGACATCTTGGGTCTATAAGACCCCAGATATCTCCTCTACCCTGAAAAGATAAAAAAAAAAAAAAAAAAAAAACATTGATCTCATGCAAAAAAAAAATGTAAAAAAAAATTCAGTGTTTACTTACATCGATTCCGGCCTCCCAGGATCATAGAGATGGCCGGGGACCATCCAGTCCACATCGAGCTCTGTGGTAACCCGGTGGCGCTGCCAGATGAGATCCCAGCTCCACGATTGCACAAGAAGAGCCCGAAGAGGTGCCGGTGGGTGGCGGGAGGGGAGGTGGACCCATCCTTCTGCCCATAAAAGCAATCCAGTGGTCAATCAGCTGCTAGAAATACATCCACATTGTAGGGAATCACTGGCTGAAAAGGAAGATACCGGGATGATGCTTGTAGCTGCAGGCATCATCCCGATATCTCCACTTCAAGTCCAGGATGCCATATAAAAGTCCTTAAAAGGTGGGCTCTCCTGGCCAGCTTTAGACCCAGACATTTCCTGTCTGAACAAGATCTAAACAGTCCCTGTAGAGGAACATTTCCGTGTTCAAGGACCCTGTAATTAAGAGGCTAGAAACCCTAAGTACTTCTTCTACATTGTAGGCCCTACTATAAAATTAGCCACTGCAACCGGGTCTGAAGGCCCGTGTCTAGCTGTCTTGTCCAAGGCCATGGCTCAGGGTTCTGATACTATACCAATGGATCTCTCTGTCCTCCAACTACTTGAGGTCCTGCCCATGGCCCTCTGCTGCCGTATCAATGGTCTAGTGCAGGCTTTCTCAACCTTTTAACCCTAGGGGAACCCCAAAAATAATTTTCAAGTCTTGAGGAACCCTCACTAAAACCAATTCACCAGGGGTCATTAGAACAATGCCCTTTATGCTAGTGGCCAATAGGAAGAATGTTCCCCTTAAAATGGTGCTCAGAATGCCACCCTTAAAGTGGTTGTAAACCCTTGCAACCCACTTTGACCTACAGGTAAGCCTAGATTAAGGCTTACCTTTAGGTCCAAGAAATATCTCCTAAACCTACACGGTTTAGGAGATATTTGCCAAAAGACAGGCACCGCAGACAGCGGAGCGCAGGCGCACTGAGCGCGCTGCTGTTAACGGCAATATGCCGCGAGTGGCGGCTCCCGTGCACATGCTCCGTCAAATGACAGCGCCGGAGCAGCGAGACCCACCAAGAAGATGGACGCTCCGTACACAAGGGGACAGCGGTGACTTCGCTGGCTCCTGTGTCAGGTAAGTGACACATAATGGACTACTATGCATAGTAGTCCATTATGCTTTACCTTTTCAGGGAATCAAAGAGGAAGTAAACCCATCAGGGTTTACTTCCTCTTTAAAGACAGCTAAAAATATATTTGGTGTCATGCTGCTGGGCTTTGCTAAGTGGTGCTGAACCTTGAACTCTGTTGGCATCATCAAATAGGTGGTTCATCAGCCACAGCTCAAGGAACCCTTAACAACCTCTGGAGGAACCCCAGCGTTCCACGGAACCCTGGCTGAGAATGGCTGATCTAGTGGATACCATTTGCAAGGTATCTAGAATGGTTTTCCTTTAATTGCACATGCAGAGGATCCTCCGGACCAGCAATGGTTGGTGGTATATTTTTTTGGTGGGATGGGAAGCAATTAAAAAGGTTAGCGGATCTCCGCGCTGCTTTTGAGCAGCTTCTCTCTTGGGGAGTCATGCCATTCTGGTGGAGGAGAGATTCCAGGGTTTCTTTTCCAGTGATTTTTTTTATTGAAAATACGTTTTTAGCAGAAAATAAGGTTCTGAAATCCTTTGCGTCTGCGCTATAGCCAAATGACGGCTACAGCGCGGACCTACTTTGCCGGGAGGCCATCATATGACATCCTCCACTTTGCACGCTCTCCATGCACCCCCTGCAGGTCGCACGCACCATGCTTTGTGATCGCCGAGCCAATGAGACTCGTCTGAACACAAATCAGAGTAAGGGGCCAAACTCGGCCCCTTACCACGTGATCACCTGCCAGCCAATGACAGCTGATCACGTGATGTAAACAAGGTCCATAATCGTTTTTTTTTTTCTCCTTATGCTGACAGCGTGAGAAGAAAAAAAAGACAATCACTGGCTTCTGTGAAAGGGACATCGGTCCCCGAAGAGGAAGAGACACAGCCACACAACCACCAGTGCCCACCAGTGCACATCAGTGCCACCAATCAGTGCCACGTATCAATGCCCACCATTGCACCTATCAGTGCCCACCATTGGTGCCAATCGGTGCCTATCTGTGCCTCATCATCAGTGCCACCTATCAGTGCTGCCTATCAGTGCCCATCACTGCCACCCATCAGTGCCATCAATCAGTGCTCACCAGTGCATATCAGTGCCACATATCAATGCCCACCATTGCACCTATCAGTACCCACCAGTGGTGCCAATCAGTGCCTATCTGTGCCTCACCTATCAGTGTCCATCAGACCATCACTGCCACCCATCAGTGCCCATTGCTGCCATCCATCCGTACCACCTGTCGGGGTCACCTATCAATGCCCTTCAGTGCTGCCCATCAGTGCCACCTCTCAGTGCAAACCAGTGGCACCAATCAGTGACCACCAGTGCCGCCTATTAGTGTCCTCCACCAGTGCCGCCTTATCAGTGCCGCTTATCAGTGTCCACTAGTGCCGCCTTATTAGTGCCCATCAGTGTTGCCTTATCAGTGCCCATTAGTGCAGCCTCATCAGTGTACATCAATGAAGGAGAAAAATGACCTGTTTGCAAAATTTTATAACAAAATAGAAAACTGTTTTGTTTGTTTTTTCAAAATTTTCTGTCTTCTCGTTTTTTTAACAAAAAAATAAAAAAACCCAGCAGTGATTAAATACCACCAAAAGAAATCTCTATTTGTGTGGAAAAAAAATTATAAAAATGTAATTTGGTTACAGTGTTGCGTGACCGCGCAATCGTCATTTTGAAAGTGCGACAGCGCTATCATTTCAGCAACAGTGTTACAATAGTGGATGTCAGATCATTGCACAACTATCAGGGCCGTCTTGGAACTGGATTGGACCCTGGGCAAAACTTCTCTTGGGCCCCCCCCCCCCCATGCAGTTTTGCTCTCCAGCTGCTCTGAGACATACAATAAATAGCAGCTAGACTCAAAATCAGTTTACTGAATCAGATCAGGCAGCTATTGCGATTGGTTTCCAGAGGTTACAGTGTCATCATTACCGCTCACTGACTGGTTGCTAGAGGTTACAGCACACATTACGGCTCACTCATTAGTTGCTAGAGGTTACAACACATGATTTCTGCTTGCTAATTGGTTGCTAGAGATTACTGTGGATATAACCTCAGGGGGGCATGATATACATATTAATGCTGCTGGCCGCCGCTATTTACATATGAATTCCGGTAATTTACATGTAAACACAGGGTCTGCAGGTGAGTCATCTGTACACAACAATAGGGCAGAGCTGGGCAGCACTAGTAGCAGCACTTCACACTGAGATATTGGGACACAGCACAGGACTAAAACCTCAAGGGACGAGGGAATTTAAACCAGGATAGTTGGCAAGTATGAGGCAGCTGCTTTGGGCCCCACAACAATGACAGGGCCCGGGGCAGCTGCCCCTTTTGCCCTGCCTTAAAAACGGCCCTGCTAACTATACCTTATCAAAGTTACTAACCATGCCCGTCCTTGTCCCAAAAACAAGGTGAAGATTCATGGGATGCCTAGAACTCACTGATCAAAGAAAACCATTCACTGTATGCATAACAATACAATTATTAGCACTTATAGAAAGTCAAGGCTATGATGCTTTTATGATTTAGAAAAGCATTGCATAGAAGGCGAGAGAAAGAAAGAATCTTGTGGTGGGACTCTTATGTAATGGAACCAGATTTCCCAGCATAAAGCCATAATACAAACACATTACCCAGTATAATCTAGGCTTAACGTAACATTAGAGCCCACTATAAAACGTGTGGGAACCCAAAACAGAGCAAAGTGAGAAATCTATGAAGGAATAGAAGAAGAAAAAACGAGAAAGAAAGGAGAAAAGAGAAAAATAAAAGGTTTATGGTCGACCTCCACACTCCGGCCTACTGACCCCTCCCTCTGCCCCACCCCTCACGGAGACTGGAGATATCTAATTCAGGGGTTCCAAACCTTCTCAAATCGATTTTGCTGATCACGAAGGATACTAGTCATTTTTTCGTTCATCACGATCCAGAAAATTTTATTTTTTCACTAATGCCAAAATGTATTAGGGGGGTTTTACATGCCCTCGCTATGGTGGTCCTGGCTGCCAAAAAGATGAGGTTCCTGAGATGTCAGGGCAGTTCACTCGAGAGATCAGAGAATAAGGCTGTCTTAACGTTTTTGGATATATTCAATCCAGTCGCCAAGTAAATCAAATTGAAAATTCTTATCCAAAACCGCTTGACTTTCGGGCACGTCTATCAGATGTGAAGCATTGTGCCCTCCTGGCCACACCCCCTGAAACAAAGAGGCGATGCGTCCGGGTCGATTTTTTAATTTTTTTTGCTAGCCTCACCAGAACGAGGTTCCATTGTGACAATAAATTATAATTGGCCTCCACCAAGGAAGTGTTAAGAATTCCTTTGTACACCATGGTCGCCCATTTGGACCAAACATCCTCCTCGATAGTCTCCCCCAGGTCCGCCTCCCAGGCCAATTGATAGGAGTGTTTAAAGCAGGGATCCTCAAACTACGGCCCTCCAGCTGTTGCGGAACTACGCATCCCATGAGGCATTGTAAAACTCTGACATTCACAGACATGACTAGTCATGATGGGAATTGTAGTTTCTGAACAACTGGAGGGCCGTAGTTTGAAGATCCCTGGTTTAAAGCCTTGATCCAATAGCAGAATATACAACTCTGAGATACCATCCAACATCCCAGGGCCTCTAGATTCCAGGGTTTCTATTCAAACATGTTGACTGTCCCCAGAGGGGAAGGAGGCATCCGTCCTGTACTGGATCTAAAGGTTTTTAACAGATTCCTTCAAATGTGAAACTTCCACATGGACACCATCCAGTTAGCTATTGCTTCCCTTCACTTGGGAGACCTATCATATTGAGTTATCCCTATGCTCTTGAAGCTAGGAAGATGACTTCTCAAGGTTTACCATTGCACCTGAAAAAGCATACTTCACTTGGTGCAAGAAAAGGGAATTCCATTCCAGGAAATACTTTGCGGGACGAAAGCAGTCTTTTCTCCAATCTTAATCTGGATCAGCATTTGGCCTTGAGGACCATAAAAGATGAAGGTGAAGGCCTCTGTACATGTTTCGCCTTGCACGTTAGCCCTAAAAGGCAAAACATGTTGAGATATGTCACTCCATGCTATTGTTGAGTGACCATTTGTTCCATCCTTTGACTGGATGTGTATTCATGTCTGCGTAATATATATGTACAGCCAATATTTTTAAATCTGTCTTTCGTGTAATAAATTCTGTTATTTTTTTTTACACTTTGATGTATTGTCAGTAACTTTATTGCTTGGCACCCTTAAAATCCCACCAAAATCATCTTCCTATCTATATAACGCATTTATCGGCGTATAACACGCACCCCCAGTTTAGGAGGGAAGTTTAAGGAAAACATTTGCCCATCATTGCAGCTTTATTAATGTCCATCTGCAGCATTGTCAGTGTCATATGCAGCCTTGCCATTGCAGCCCTGTCATTGCAGCCTTGTCAGTGTCATTTGCATCCTTGTCAGTGTCATTTGCATCCTTGTCAGTGTCATTTGCAGCCTTGTCATTGCAGCCCTGTCAGTGTCATTTGCAGCCTTGTCGTTGTCATTTACAGCCTTGTCATTGCAGCCCTGTCAGTGTCATTTGCAGCCTTGTCAGTGTCATTTACAGCCTTGTCAGTGTCATTTGCAGCCTTGTCATTGCAGCCCTGTCAGTGTCATTTGCAGCCTTGTCAGTGTCATTTGCAGCCTTGTCGGTATCATTTGCAGCCTTGTCATTGCAGCCCCGTCAGTGTCATTTGCAGCCTGGTCATTGCCATTTGCAGCATTGACATTGCAGCCTTATCAGTGTCATTTGCATCCTTGTCAGTGTCATTTGCAGCCTTGTCATTGCAGCCTTGTCAGTGTCATTTGCAGCCTTGTCATTGCAGCCCTGTCAGTGTCATTTGCAGCCTTGTCAGTGTCATTTGCAGCCTTGTCATTGCAGCCTTGTCAGTGTCATTTGCAGCCTTGTCATTGCCATTTGCAGCCTTGTGATTGCAGCTTTGTCAGTGTATATTGCAGCCTTGTCATTGCAGCCCTGTCAGTGTCATTTGCAGCCTTGTCAGTGTCATTTGCAGCTTTGGCATTTTCAGCCTTGTCAGTGTCATTTGCAGCCTTGTCATTGCAGCCCTGTCAGTGTCATTTGCAGCCTCGTCAGTATCATTTGCAGCCTTGTCATTGCAGCCTTGCCAGTGTCATTTGCAGCCTTGTCATTGCCATTTGCAGCCTTGTGATTGCAGCTTTGTCAGTGTATTTTGCAGCCTTGTCACTGCAGCCCTGTCAGTGTCATTTGCAGCCTTGTCAGTGTCATTTGCAGCCTTGTCATTGCCATTTGCAGCCTTGTCAGTGTCATTTGCAGCCTTGTCATTGCAGCTTTGTCAGTGTCATTGCAGCCTTGTCAGTGTCATTGCAGCCTTGTCTTTGCAGCCTTGTCAGTGTCATTTGCAGCCTTGTCGGTGTCATTTGCAGCCTTGTCATTGCAGCCCCGTCAGTGTCATTTGCAGCCTGGTCATTGCCATTTGCAGCATTGACATTGCAGCCTTATCAGTGTCATTTGCAGCCTTGTCAGTGTCATTTGCAGCCTTGTAATTGCAGTCTTTTCAGTGTCATTGCAGCCTTGTCAGTGTCATTTGCAGCCTTGTCATTGCAGCCCTGTCAGTGTCATTTGCAGCCTTGTTAGTGTCATTTGCAGCCTTGTCGTTGTCATTTGCAGCCTTGTCATTGCACCCCCGTCAGTGTCATTTGCAGCCTGGTCATTGCCATTTGCAGCATTGACATTGCAGCCTTATCAGTGTCATTTGCAGCCTTGTCAGTGTCATTTGCAGCCTTGTAATTGCAGTCTTTTCAGTGTCATTTGCAGCCTGGTCATTGCCATTTGCAGCATTGACATTGCAGCCTTATCAGTGTCATTTGCAGCCTTGTCAGTGTCATTTGCAGCCTTGTAACTGCAGTCTTTTCAGTGTCATTGCAGCCTTGTCAGTGTCATTTGCAGCCTTGTCATTGCAGCCCTGTCAGTGTCATTTGCAGCCTTGTCATTGCAGCCTTGTCAGTGTCATTTGCAGCCTTGTCATTGCCATTTGCAGCCTTGTGATTGCAGCTTTGTCAGTGTATATTGCAGCCTTGTCATTGCAGCCCTGTCAGTGCCATTTGCAGCCTTGTCATTGCAGCTTTGTCAGTGTCTATTGCAGCCTTGTCATTGCAGCCCTGTCAGTGTCATTTGCAGCTTTGGCATTTTCAGCCTTGTCAGTGTCATTTGCAGCCTTGTCATTGCAGCCCTGTCAGTGTCATTTGCAGCCTTGTCATTGCAGATTTGTCAGTGTCATTTGTAGCCTTGCATTGCAGCCTTGTCAGTGTCGCTGCAAGCTTGCATTGCAGCCTTGCTGTTTAAAAATGGCACCGCTGAGATACAGAGCAGATGTCCTGTGTATCTCGGCCGGGCTCGGTGGCTTTCGGCCATTCTCGGAGGCTTTCAGCCACACTCTTCCATTCTGGGTGACTTTCGACCACACTCGGCCGTTCTCGCCAGCTTTCGGCTTTCCAAAAGCCGGCGAGAGCTGCTGAAAGCCGCAGAGAACGTCCGAAAGCCGTCAAAAAGCTCACAATCAGCGGGGGTCGGCGTATAACACGCACCCACAATTTTAAGGGGAAAAAAGTGCGCGTTATACGCCGATAAATACGGTAAGTCAGGCAAATGCATGTCTGGAGGGATGCCGAGATGCAGCGCAAACATGATGGCGCTAAAGAGGTCAGCTGATGTACTGCTTTCTGTCTTACTGGTTTTCACATCCCAAACCTACGTACCAGGAAGTCATGAGCTTTTCTATGGAACACACTAGGATCTAAAGTAAGGCCTTGTTCTAAAAATCAAAGAAAGCTTTTATTTTTCTGCAACAGAGGTACATTAATGGTATATCGGTACATAGGGGAGCTGTGCTTTAGGAAGGAAAAAAAAAAAGGTGAACTTATCATTTAAGATGTACCAGGTGAACATTAAGGCCTCAGCTGATGGTGGCTTCAGTCATACGTTTCTTCAGGCAGCCCTGTGTGCTGTAGAGCTTCTTACGTTGCTTTTCTTTTTTTTTTTTTTATTGGGCCTGTTGGCCCTTCTTTTACTGAGTTGGCCGCCCCTAAATTGAGCGTCTCTTGGACATCCCAAGGTGCCACAATCCTTCTCCTGTGTCCTGTAGATGTGCGCTAAAGAAAAGCGAATTTTTGACTTACCTTTAAAATTCTTTTCTGGCCAATCTTCTAAAGGCGGTAGCATAACCCAGGGTTCCAGAACACTCCACCCGTGCCCCATAATGCACTCAGAAATGTACGAAGAAAAAGATTTTACAGGTAAGAAAAAAAAAAATCTGATATTTCCCTTCCCCCGCACCTATTCTAAACAAGGCAAGCATAAAAGTGGAACACAGAAAAGTTCTAGGTCCAGCTGTTCCTCTTGGCTCTTGGTTCCGTCACGCAGGTGCAGTAAACAGAAGGACCTGCCTAAATACCGCATAATTGGTGTCTATCTGAAATTCTTTATAGCTTCTCCTTCTCGCCGATGCCCAGTAAACAGCATTTTTATTATCTTATGGCACTAATATCATAGAATTATGTCATGGTTTTCTCCGTCTGCCAAGTAGGTAGACGTTGGCAGGCGAGATGAACTTATTGTTAAATGTTTGGATGATGTACAGAACTCAATTCTCGCATTGAGGCAAAGAACAATATTTAAATGCAGTTTTCTGTTTTCCATTTATATTTGTGTCTGGCCTCGGTACAAGTCTGAACAATACTGAAAGCGTTGAGGCCCGCGGTTCCTTCGAAGGTGTGTGACTCTCATCTCATCCAGACCTTTTCAACTTGGATTTCTGCACAGGATAGACCCTGCGATTGACTTCTGAAATAAGTTTCAAATGTAATATACGTAGCTACCCTGTTTCCCTGAAAATAAGACCTAGCGTGATTGTCGGCGATGGCTGCAATATATGCCCTACCCCCCAAATAAGCCCTAGTTAAAGTCCTTGCAGATTTTATTTTCAGGGTAGGGCTTATTTTCGGGGGAAACAGTGTAGGGCTTATTTGGGGGGGTAGGGCTTATAGTGCAGCCATTACCGACAATGACACTAGGTCTTATTTTTGGGGAAACAGGGTAGTAGTAGTAGTAGCGTAGTAAATCTGAATTCATTGTATTGAGGAATGTAGCATTACACAATTGTGGGAATAATTACAATTAATTGATATCTTAATGTTCCCCTTTTGACCCATTCCATGTAACCTAAAAATCACCCTCATGGTCAATCACGTTACAAAATGCTTATTTTCAGATACTTGTCTACCAACAATTATAACCATACATCAAGGGCGTAAGTACAGGGGTCAAAATTGCAACCCGGTCCCATCCTTCACTGGGCCCATGCGGGCCCCCCTGTACACCTGGATTGGAAGGGCGGTGGGGGGCAGCAGCACATGGCATAGAGGAACCAATCTCCTCTATGTTCCTCCTGCAGCCACTCAATGCCTGCTTCTTCTCTTTGCCCTCTAGCAGGCATTCAGTGGCTGCAGGAGGAACATGGAGGAGATCGGCTCCTCTATATTCTGCTGTCCCCATTGCCCTTCCTATCCAGCTTCCCTCTGCTGCACCCAAGCCCCTGTGCTCTCTCCTGTGCTCTCTCCTGTAATTTACCAGCCCCTTCCTTTTTGGAATAGACAGAGTCAGTGTTTAGCACCAATCATTAAAGCGGGAGTCCGCCGTTTTTTTTAAAAAAAAAGCCAGCAGCTACAAATACTGCAGCTGCTGACTTTTAAAATAAGAACACTTACCCGCCCAGCGCGCCCGCGATGTTGGCACCCAAAGCCGATCTCTCGATCGTCTCTCGGGTGCTGCCGCCGCCATCCTGGGTAGGGGAATCAGGAAGTGGAGCCTTGCGGCTTCATTTCCCGGTTCCCTACTGCGCATGCGCAAGTCGCGCTGCGCAATAAGGATGGTCCCCCGCTGTCTCTGGGATCCGTGTGTTTCCCAGAAGACAGCAGGGGGACCTGCGGAAAGGGGCATAGATTCTGCAGATATCTATGCCGGAAGTTGGTGCAGATACCTGTACTGTACAGGTACCTGCATCCCCCTCCCCCCTGAAAGGTGCCAATTGTGGCGCCGGAGGGGGGGGAGGGTTCCAATGAGCGGAAGCTCCACTTTAGGGTGGAGCTCCGCTTTAACTCTGTCCATTCATAACTGAGGCATAGTAAACTGTGCTTACCATACTTCAGTTTGTGAAGGTAAGAGAAGCCCCGTACAGAGCTATTCCTGTCCATTCATGTTGTGCAGCTGAGGCAGCAGAGATGGAGATTGAAGGCTGTGTCCTCAATCTCCTCTCTCTGTCTCAAAGGTGGAACATCAGAGGTCTGTTTAGACTCCTGGTATCTCTAACCATGTCAGGGATATACATGGGGGTATTACAGAAAAAAACAATACCTAGGCATTTTGCAGAGTTTCGTAATCAGAACTATGAAACTGACTCTCTGGCATTCCAAGTGCTAGTGAGGGTTCACCCCCCCCCCCCCCCCCAGAAAGGGGAGGGGACTTTGATCAAAACATTTTACAAGTAGAAGCCAAATGGATTTACGAATTAAAAGCAAATTATCCACCAGGGTTAAACGTTGCCATCAGTTATGCTCCTGTTTTATAGATCTGATGGATATTTAATCTTTACAACCAGACCATTTAGCCACTAACCTATTTGACTTTATGATAATGTGTTTGATTTTAGTATATATATATATATATATATATATATATATGATTGAATTATGTCTATTGTAGCTTGTATTGTAAATATTGTTGTGACACCTGTGGAATTGTTTGAGTGAGAATAGATATGACGCAATTGCATCTTTGTCATCAAAATTTCTTTATTTTATATTGATCCTTATATTATACGGTCTAAATTCAACTAGCCCATTTCCTAAAAAAATTATTTTCCTTGTCCCTTCGTTATATATGATCACAATGCCATTTTTCTCCTTTTTTTTCTTCTGTTCATCGGCAGTGATGGTATTGGCCATGCCCGTGTCTCCCCAGTGCCTGTGGTCAAAAGGGGTATTTCTAATTTAGCACTAACTTCTTATAGATCCCTGTTACCTTTTTGGGATCCCACAGAGGTGTCACCCAGGCGGAATGTACATGCCATCTAGCTCCGGGGTGACGCGGTTCCCTCGGCGACATTTGCGGTTGCGCGCTTCCGCCAGGTGAAGCGCACAGCACCGTTGACGCACTTCCCCCATTTCCGGTGCACTGCCATACCCGGTCCCTGTCCTGGCTGTCCATCACAGTGCTCTCACCTCTCCATCAGGGACTTGGAGGATGAGGCACACCTCATTCCACCTAAGTCACGGACAGCACCTCTTGGAGCTGGATCACATATCGGCAGGGTAGGACTTAGGGTAGTGTGGGCCCCTGGGCTTGAGTCACTTTAGGGCCCTACCTTCTATACATTACTATATTTATTGGCGTATAACACGCGCCCCAAGTTTAGGAGGGAAGTTTAAGGAAAAAAACTTACATTTAAATGCCCATCAATGCAGCTTTGTCAGTGTCCATCTGCAGCCTTGTCCATCCATCTTCAGCCTTGTCCAGTGTCATTTGCAGCCTTGTCATTGCAGTCTTGAGTTTAAAAATGGCGGTGTAACGACATATTCTGTGACCCATCGCAGTTTGCTACGGAAGTGATGTTCCGTCGCCGCTATCTTGGTACACCCCCCACTTGTCCACAGTAAGTATACACTAAGAAGGGGTAAAGCGGACATGTTGTTACACCCACCGGAGTTTTGCATTTTACACGTATTTATAACAGTCAAGTCAGTTTATATAGTGAAATACAGGACTTAGAACTCCGTCTGACTACGTAGATCTTCAATTTTAAAAGCAGCGGCGGCCCTGATCACCTCACAGGTTTGCTAATCTGACAGAAGTTCGCTGCTTTTAAAATTCAACATCTAAGCCCTTGTACACACGGTTGGACATTCCAACGGAAAATGTCCGATCGGACCGTGTTGTCGGATAATCCGACAGTGTGTGGACTCCATTGGACTTTTTCCGTCGGAATGTCCGACCAACAAAGTTTGAGAGCTGGATATAACATTTTCCTACAACATGATCCGATCGGACTTTGTCGGATCGTTTGTAGAGAATTCCGATCGGACAAAGTGCCACGCATGCTCAGATCAAATTACGAGACCAAAGCTATTGGCTACTAGCCTGAATGTGGTCCTGTCATAATGAACGAACGTCATCACGTTCTGAACGATCGGATTTTTCGACAACTTTGTCCGACCGTGTGTATGCAACACCAGTTTCGGACAAAATCCGTCAGAAAAAATCAGACGGATTTTGTTGTCGGAATGTCTGACCGTGTGTACAAGGGCTAAGTAGTCAGACGGAGTTCTAAGTCCTGTATTTCACTATATACTAACTTTAATGTTATAAATACGTCTAAAAGGCAAAACTCCGGTGGGTGTAACAATATGTCCGCTTTACACCTTCTTAGTGTATCCTTACTGTGGACAAGTGTGGGGTGTAGCAAGATGGCGGCGATGGAATGTCACTTCCATAGCAAACTGCGATGGGTCGCCGAATATGTCGTTACATCGGCTCTCGGGTCTTCTCGCAGTCCCGAGTGGAGCCGAGTGTACTCGGCTCAGAGTCACGCCCAGTCCCCGTGTTATGTCCATCATAGGGCGGGACAGGGCGTGACTGTGAGTGGAGCTGAGCTGAGTACACTCGGCTATGTATCTTGGCGGGCCCCCTATTGGGGGGGGCCCATGGGCTTGAGCCCATTTAAGCCCAATGGTAAGTCTAGCCCTGCATATGGGGTGCGCACCGCTTCCTTGGTCCACACCCCAACACTGGCAATTTCAGTGGGAAGATGAGCCCGCTTCCGGCCCCTCCGGGTTCCATAAGGCCACCCCGAACCTTTGATCCAGGCAATGGGGACTGCCTCAGGGGTTCATCTTCCTCCCTCTTACACTGGAACACACTTCCCCTATAAATACCATCACCTGTGACCGTTAGAATATTTTGTTATTTTTTTTGATAGGTATTACTTACTTTAAGTAGACACTTGGGGATGATGTGGCCCTTAGAGGCCTCCTACATACATATTTTCGCTTGTTACACTATTAGGTGCATCCATAAAAAAAAAAAAAAAAAAAAAAGGGAAAAAGGGTAAAACTTTTTTTTTTTTTTCCATCGCTGGATGAGTCCGCTAGCGGGGGGTGGGGATTTGTTGTTTGATTGCCGCCCCCCCAAAAAAAGTATCTATATTCAATTTATTGTCTATGTATAGGCTATATATGCACTTTGTTATAGGTGCCTGCTTTTTGCCTCTCTCTCTCTTCTCACAATTTGTCATAACCCATATAACAAGCTTTATTGAAATTTAGTCGGCAAAGTTATCAATGAACTGTTAAAAGAAATGAAAACTAGACATGATACTGTTTGTTAGCATTACTATTTACACAGTTTTTGATTTTTTTGTATGAACCTTTGTGCTAATAATGTGTTTGTATTACAGTATATAGATAATTTGTGGTATAATCCGAGGCCCTGATGAAGCGGGTTATCCCGCGAAACGCGTAGGCCATTTACCTGGATTTTCCAGCCAGGATCACACACTGGATAACCTTACTGTAACAATGTTTTTAAACAGGTTTTTTGTAGTTTTTGAAAATTATGTATAGAATGAAGATCTCTTTATATTTTTTATAAAAAAAATCTCAATGGTTCGTGTTTTCATTAGACCCTGCAAGGTACATGCAAAGTCCCACTTTATTTTGTTCTAGTACGATATATATGTTTTTTCTGGGATGGTACCTTTGTAGGGTCATAATTATCTTACACTCATCCCTCGTACCCCTCTATCTGATATCTCACCAAAGCCCCCCCCCCCTAACGTACACATAAAAAAAAGTAAAAAACTAAAATAACAAACAACGACCGAAGCCAGTGGCGGAACTACCAAGGTCGGAAAGGTCGCCCTTGCTTACCAGGCCCTGGCATTCTGCCGCTGGCCTCTGAGGGAAGGGACCCAGCAGGGGGTCCCTTCATGGTTTATTGCATCTGAAGGTTCTAGTTACACCTCTGCCATACATGATATATGTGTAACAGCCTCCTAGCTGAGCTGTTAGGTAAATTTAGTTTGGGCTTCTGCTATAACAGGACCTGGGAGTGTTTATTCTGGTCTGCTTGGAGCTCAACAGGTTGGTGGTACGATTACCTTCCCCTGTCTTTAGAAGAAGCTTCTGGAGAGTAGAGAGGGAGGATTTAAAAATACCTAGGCTGAATATTTAATAGGGCCTAGCCAATCTCTGGGCAGATGTGCCCAGATGGTTGATGGGTTCTGCCACAGTAAACCCATGTGAAGAAGGGGGGCACCACATTTTACAGGAGGCGTTTGACAGGCAGTGACAAGGCCTGTGCTGTGGGGGGGGGGGGGGAGGGGGGATTTGGGGAGGGGATAGAATTTGTGCTAGGAGGGGGAATCTAGGAGTGATATTTGTGCTAGAAGGGGAGAGGATTTGTGCTAGGAGGGGGGAGTTGTATTTTAATTTGAGGAGAGTATTGGCCTGCAGGGGGAATTTATGCTTTGGCACAAGTGCAGATCAGTGCTTGTTTTTTTGTTTTTTTTTCGGGGTGGAAGGGAGGGGTTTTTGGCAAGACATGATGCCCACACTTTGTGGGGGTGCACTTTGTCTCCTTGGTGCTTGAAGACCTTGTCCCAGCAGAGTATGGTGCTGGGGAAAAAAAAATAAAAATTTGTATAGGCTAATACTTTTTTAAGCATGTGAGGTGAGAGAGCAATGTCATCCTCGGGAGCTGGCAAATTACTGTACATTCCCCAGGGCAGCGATGGCGAACCTGGGCACCCCCAGATGTTTTGGAACTACATTTCCCATGA
Organism: Lithobates pipiens; assembly: GCF_037356315.1. Classification (NCBI taxonomy): domain Eukaryota; kingdom Metazoa; phylum Chordata; class Amphibia; order Anura; family Ranidae; genus Lithobates; species Lithobates pipiens. The sequence goes on from NW_027507787.1 coordinate 243,586,936, forward strand.
TGCTCAACTACACTGCAGAATGCACAAGCATCATGGGAAATATAGTTCCAAAACATCTGGGGTGCCAAGGTTCGCCATCACTGCCCCAGGGTATCAGCACAAAAAAAAGCAGTGCCACAGGCATGGGCTGAAATTGTCTTGGGAGGAGGTCTCCAAAAGGTAGGGCCAACGAGAGCAAAAGATGCCTTCAATAGGGTTTCTAAGCGGGAACATCCTCGCCAGGAACAGGGAGATGCTTGTGAGAGATGAGACGGCAGGATTATTATTATTACTATACAGGATTTATACAGCGCTGCCAGTTTACACAGTGCTTTACAACTTGAGGGTAGACAGTACAACTACAATACACTTTAATACAGTAGGAATAAGTAGGAAGTTCAAAAGGTAATAACTGTGGGGGATGGAGATAACTATGTGCTGATGGAGAAAATAAATGTACAGTTGTTAGGTGGGGGTCAGGTAGGCTTCTCTAAAGAGATTCGTTTTTTTAGGGATCATCTGAAAGAGGACAAAAATAGGAGACAGTCGGACAGATTGGGGTAGAGCATTCCAAAGGATGGGAGAGGCTCGGGAGAAGTCCTGAAGGTGAGCATGGGATGAGGTGACAAGGGAGCTAGAGAGCAGGAGGTCTTGGAAGGAACAAAGAGAACAATTTGGTTGGTATTTTGAGACTAGGTTAGTGATATAGCTGGGGGGGGCAAGTTGTGGATGGCTTTGTTAGTATCTTGAATTGAATTCATTGGTTGAGTGGCAGCCAATGGAGGGATTGGCAGAGAGGGGTAGTAGACGCTGAGCGGTTTGTAAGGTGGATCAGCCTGGCAGCAGCATTCATGATGGACTGAAGGGGCGATAGCTTATTAAAAAAGGTAAGCCAATGAGGGAGTTGCAGTAGTCGAGGTGGGAGATGACCAGGGTGTGGATTAGAAGCTTTGTGGAGTCATTGGTTAGGAAGGAGCGTACCTCGGAGATGCTGCAGAGGTTGAGGCGGCAAGGTTTGGATAGCGATTGGATGTGAAGCTGAAAGGTTAGTTAAGAGCCCAAGATTACACCTAGGACCTTAGCATGGGGGGGACAGGTTGATAGTTGAGCCATTGACTTTGACAGAGAAATCAGGGGAGGAAGCATGTGGGGGAGAAAAGAACATGAGCTTCATTTTGGATAGGTTGAGTTTGAGGAAGTGGTGTGACATCCAGGCTGATATGTTGGTAAGTTGTGATGCAAGAGGAGACTGATGGAGTGAGCTGGGGGGTAGAGAGATAGACTTGAGTGTCATCCTAGTAGAAATGGTATTGAAAGCCATGGGAGGCAATCAACTGACCCAGGCAGGAGGTGTAGATTGAGAAAAGCCGAGGTCCAAGAACAGAACCTTGGGTGACCCCAACGGAGAAAGGAAGAGGAGAGTTGTTAGTGACATCATAGGTTACATATAGCTACATAGTAGGCGAGGTTGAAAAAAGACTCAAGTCCAACCTATGTTGTGTGATTATATGTCAGTATTACATTGTATATCCCTGTATGTTGTGTGATTATATGTCAGTATTACATTGTATATCCCTGTATGTTGTGTGATTATATGTCAGTATTACATTGTATATCCCTGTATGTTGTGTGATTATATGTCAGTATTACATTGTATATCCCTGTATGTTGTGTGATTATATGTCAGTATTACATTGTATATCCCTGTATGTTGCGGTCGTTCAGGTGCTTATCTAATCGTTCTTTGAAACTATCGATGCTCCCCTGCTGAGACCACCACCTGTGGAAGGGAATTCCACATCCTTTCCGCTCTTACAGTAAAGAACCCTCTACGTAGTTTAAGGTTAAACCTCTTTTCTTCTCATTTTAATGAGTGGCCACGTGTCTTGTTCAACTGATAAAGTTTTATCCCTATTGTGGGGTCACCAGTACGGTATTTGTAAATTGAAATCATATCCCCTCTCAAGCGTCTCTTCTCCAGAGAGAATAAGTTCAGAGCTCACAACCTTTCCTCATAACTAATATAATCCAGACCCTGTATTCGCTTTGTTGCCCTTCTTTGTAGTCGCTCCATTTCCAGTACGTCCTTCCTGAGGACTGGTGCCCAGAACTGGACAGTATACTCCAGGTGCGGCCGGACCAGAGTCTTGTAGAGCGGGAGAATTATCGTTTTAGCTCTGGAGTTGTTCCCCTTTTTAATGCCAATATTCTGTTTGCTTTGTTAGCAGCAGCTTGGTATTGCTGAGCCTATCATCTACTAGGACCCCCAGGTCCTTTTCCATCCTAGATCCCCCAGAGCTTCTCCCCCCATTCTATAGATTGCATTCAGATTTTTGCCACCCAAATGCATTATTTTACATTTTTCCACATTGAACCTCATTTGCCATGTAGTTGCCCACCCCATTAATTTGTTCCGATCTTTTTGCAAGTTTTCCACATCCTGCGGAGAAATTATTGCCCTGCTTAGCTTAGTATCTTCAAATACAGAGATTGAACTATTTACCCCATCCTCCAGGTTGTTTATGAAGAAAATAAATAGGATTGTTCCCAGCACAGAACCCTGGGGGAGTCCACTACCCACCCCCGACCATTCCGAGTACTCCCCATTGATCACCACCCTCTGAACTTGTCCTTGTAGCCAATTTTCAATCCATGTACTCGCCCTATGGTCCATGCCAACCGACCTTATTTTGTACAGTAAACGTTTATGGGGAACTGTGTCAAAATGCTTTTGCAAAATCCAGATACACTACGTCTACGGGCCTTCCTTTATCTAGATGACAACTCACCTCCTCATAGAAGGTTAATAGATTGGTTTGGCAAGAACGATTCTTCAGGAATCCATGCTGAATACTGCTAATACTACTGTTCTCATTACTAAAATCTTTTATATAGTCCCTTATCATCCCCTCCAAGAGCTTGCATACTATTGATGTTAGGCTAACTGGTCTGTAATTCCCAGGGATGTATTTTGGGCCCTTTTTAAATATTGGTGCTACATTGGCTTTTCTTCAATCACCTGGTACCATTCCAGTTAGTAGACGGTCAGTAAAAATTAGGAACAATGGTCTGGCCATTACTTGACTGAGTTCCCTTGGATGCAAACCATCCGGGCCCGGTGATTTATTAATGTTACCTTTTCCAAGTCTAATCTTAATTCTGTCCTCTGTTAACCATGGAGGTTCTTCCTGTGATGTGCCATAAGGATAAACACTGCAGTTTTGGTTACTGAAGCCCCCCCCCCCCCCATCCCCCCATTCCCTTGTGAAGACTGAGAAGAATAAATTCAATACCTTTGCCATCTCCTCATTCTTTGTAACCAGATATCCTTCCTCATTCCTTATGGGGCCAATATGGTCTGTCCTCCCTTTTTTACTGTTTACATACTTAAAGAATGTCTTATTTTTTTGCTCTCCTCCGCTATATGTCTTTCCTGTCCTATCTTAGCCACCCAAATTGCACACTTACATTTCTTGCTGCATTCTTTATAAAGTCTGAATGCTGATGATGATCCCTCAGCCTTGTATTTTTTTTAAGGCCTTCTCCTTTGCTTTTATATGCATTTTTACACTGGAGTTAAGCCATCCAGGACTTTTGTTCACTCTTTTAAATGTATTACCCAATGGGATGCATTGGCTAATGCCCTTATTTAATATGCTCTTAAAGCAAACCCATCTCTCCTCTGAGTTCTTGTTCCTAAGATTTTATCCCAATTCATGCCTAACAAGGGTCATAGTTTAGGGAAGTTGGCCCTTTTGAAGTTCAGTGTCTTTTATTCCCCTTATGTTTTCTATTTGTGTGATTTACACTGAAGACAATTGACCTGTGATCGCTGTTTCCTAAATTGCCCCATATTTCCACATCTGTGATCAGGTCTGTATTGTTGGTAATCAGTAGATCCAGTAACGCTTTTTTTCTAATTGGTGCGTCTACCATCTGACCCATTAATTTGTCCTGCAAGACATTTAGGAACTGGTGAGCCTTAGATGAATGTGTGGTTCCCTCCGCACAGTCTATGTCTTGGTAATTAAAATCCTCCATTATGATAACACTTCCCATTCTTGTTGCTAATCCAACTTGTGATAGGAGATCCGTCTCCCCCTCCTACCTCAGGTTAGGGGGCCTATAGCATACTCCCAGTATTATTTTCCCATTAGCTTCATCCCTTTGGAACTCTACCCAGAAGGATTCCACCTCCTCCCTAGTTTGTACATTATTCTTGATATATAGGCACCCCCTCCCCCTTTTTTACCCTCTCTATCCCTGCGATAAAGGGTATACCCTACAATGAGAGCTTTTGAACCAGGTCTCTGAAATTTCCACAAAATCCAAATTCTCCTCGTACAACAGTATCTCTAGTTCACCCATCTTGTCCGCCAGGCTCCTGGCATTGGTGAACATGCCACATAGTTTAGACCGGTTGCATACTATCCTCTTATTGGGCGTTCCAAGATTGCAACTAGAACTTGTTACTATACTTACCTTGGGTTTATGTGTTTTAGTCAACCTACCACTGATGCCCTCAATACTACCCTCTGGAATAAGTTACGCGCTGACTATCTCTACCCCTGGGGACCCCCCCCCCCCCATCGCCTAGTTTAAAAACTCCTCTAACTTTTTGGTCATCTTTACTCCCAGCTGATCTGCACCCTCCTCATTTAGGTGCAGTCCGTACCTTCTATAGTACTGGTGATCGACTGAGAAGTCTGCCCAGTCCTCCAGGAACTCAAACCCCTCCTTACTACACCAGCTCCTCAGCCACTTGTTTACTTCCCTAATCTCCCTCTGCTTTTCTGGTGTGGCTCGATGCACAGGTAGTATTCCTGAGAATACTACCTTGGAGGTCCTTCTCCTCAATTTAGCTCCCAAGTTCCTAAAATGGTTCTTTAGGACACTCCATCTGCCTTTGACTTTGTCATTGGTGCCAACGTTCACCATGACAGCCAGGTCTTCCCCAGCCCCTCCCAGTAATCTGTCCACCAGGTCCATGATGTGCCGAACCAGAGCGCCCATTAGACAGCATACAGTTTGGCGCTTCAGGTCTTTGTTACAGATTGCCCTCTGTCCTTCTAAGAATTGAGTCCTCTACCACCCAAATCTGTCTTTCCTTTGATTCCCCCCCCAACTCTCACTGGAGGAGTTCTTCCCCCGGCAGCTAGGAGAGTCCCTCAGCTCCAGCAGTGCTGGTCCCTGACTGGTTTCACCAATGTCACTCAATGGAGCGTATTGCCATCTCTGTTCTTTTAAGAATTGAGACCCCACCACCAGAATGTGTCTTTCCTTTGCTCCCCCCACTCCCACTGGAGGAGTTCTTCTCCTGGCAGCTAGGGGAGTCCCTCAGCTCTAGCATTGCTGGTCCCTGACTGGTTTCACCAGTGTCACTCAATGGGGTGTACTTATTGGGATGCTACAGCCCTGGATCGGCCTCCCTCTACCGTTCCTGACAGTCACCCATCTACACTTTCCTAGTGCCTGCACCTGGGTGCGGAGGGATAGGTAGGATGAGAACCAATGAACAGTCTCATGCCCCGTACACACGAGCGGACTTTTCAACATCCAAAGTCCGAAGGACCGAGTCCGTCAGACTATCCGATCGTGTGTGGGCTGCAACGGACTTTTGATTCGCCAAAGTCTGACGGACTTTAGAAATGAAGCATGCTTCAAATTTTCCCGACGGAACTCCGCCGGACCCGGTCCCCTTCGAAAACTCTGCTCGTGTGTATGCTACTCCGACGGACTAAAACCGACGCTAGGGCAGCTATTGGCTACTGGCTATGAACTTCCTTATTCGAGTCCAGTCGTACGTCATCACGTTCGAATCCGTCGGAGTTTAGTGTGATTGTGTGTGGCCAAGTCCGTTCGGCCGAAAAGTCTGTCAGAACTCCGTCGGAATTCCAGCAGAACTCCGACGGAACTCCTTTGGAAGTCTGTCGGACTTAAGTCCGCTCGTGTGTACGGGGCATCAGAGACCAAAGGAGTGGAGTTTTTTTGAGGAGGAGGAGGGGGTGGTCCACTGTGCCAAAGGCAGCAGAGAGGTCCAGGAGGAGTAGTACAGAATACTGTCCTTTGGTTTTAGCTGTTAGTAGGTCATTTGTGAGTTCAAGGAGAGCCGTTTCCGTGAAGTGTTGAGGGTGAAATACGGACTGATGGGTATCAAGAAGCTTGTTCTTAGATGGTCGCTCAGTTGGTTATAGATCAGTCGTTCAAAGAGTTTGGAGGATAAGGGGAGTAGGAAGATGGGGAGTAGGTTGTTAAGATTGGTGGGGTCCAGTGAGGGCTTTTTAAGGATGTGGGGGTGACTAGCGAATGTTTTAGAGCAGGGGGTAGGCAACCTCGGCACTCCAGCTGTGGTGAAACTACAAATCCCATCATGCCTCTCCCTCTAGGAGTCATGCCTGTGATTGCCAGGGTTTTGCAATGTCTCCTGGGACTTGTAGTTTCACTGGCCGAGGTTGCCTACCCCCGTTTTAGAGAGTTGGTGAAGATGCCAGAAGATAGGGAGAGGTTGAAGATGTGAGTTAGGGAGTGTAGAATAGGGTCAGAGGGTGAGGGTATGGATTGACGAGGGAGCAGGTGGTTAGAGGAACGCTAGAAAAAAAAAAAAGTTTAGCAACTTTGTTAATACTAGCAGAATTGAACGAGGGAAGTAATGATTGTACCTGTGGACATGGAGTGTTCAGTGGAGGAGGTTTGTGCCCATTGGAGATCTCCTCAAAAATTGTATAAATCTTTTCCATGGACATAACTGAGCAAAGAGCTTTGGTGGAGTGATGGTAAAGTTTTTTTTTTTTTTTAAGGCATTACCTATAGAGAATTTTATGTACTGTAGGTTGTTGCCATTTCTCGGGCATGCACAATTTTTAAAACTTGACATGTATAGTATCTATTTACTTGACGCAACATCATCATTTATATTCTACCCAAAAAAAAATCAGGTATTATATTGCGTTTGTGTGCACATAAATTTGTAAAAGCCTCCATTTTATTCTCCAGGGCCTCTGCTTTCAAAAAATGTATAATGTTTGGGGGGGGGGGGGGGGATTCAAAGTAATTTTCTACCAAAAAAAGTGCACATTTTTAACATGTATGTGAAAAATTAAAAAAATTGCCCTGGACAGGAAAGGGGTAAAACAGGAAAGGGGTAAAAAAACAAGGAAAGGGGTAAAAAAAGGAAAGGGGTAAAAAAAAGGAAAGGGGTAAAAAAAGGAAAGGGGTAAAACAGGAAAACGGGTAAAACAGGAAAAAAAGATTCTTGAATAGGAAAGTTGTTTGAGAAAATAAAATATAAGAACAATATAAGAACATGAAAGAATGTCACCCACACTCCACTTAGCTTCTCTAGCAGCATTTTTAATAATCGATGAATTGCGTGCACACAGTAATGTCTTCACCCCAAAAAAACCTTGCTCGACGCGTTTCACTAGTGATGAAACGCGTTGAGAAAGGTTT